>NW_027225617.1:0-322500 GCF_038994185.2 Dermacentor albipictus
CATGCGACCTCCACCGGTCTCAGCCAGTCCTGCATCGCACCGCCTTGTTGCGCCGTCGGTGCCGTCAGGAACTCTCTCAAGACCTGCTGGAACTCCTGCTGCTGATGGTGCTCCCGGGACTCTTGCGTCGGTGCGTGCAGCATCTGCAGCTGCTGCTGCTGTTGTGGCTCTTGCAACGGCTCTTGCAATGGCTCTTGCATCACCGGCCGCTGCTCTTCGTGCCGAAGTTGCACGAACTGCTCGCCCGACAGCGACGGCCACGGCCTCTGGAAGCTGTCCACGACGGCCTCCACCAGCGTCGCAGTCGCCGACGTGGCCGTAGCGCTTGAGCAAGGCGGTGCTGACGCCTGCGCATATTATTACGGAGGCTGCTGTTTCCGACGCGCACATACTATGGCCTGCAGCGCGGTAGCGTCGGCTCGTCGAGCTCACGGCGAGCCAAGAAAGAAGCGAGCATTTGGGGCAGAGGGCACGTGCAGACTGATCACTCCTGCACTCTACGTGCCGGTTGCTCTTTCGCGCTCTATGCGAGCCGTGGCCTGGCATGTCCCGTTGCCACGGAAGCGACGTTATGCCATTTGCGTCAACCGCAACGCGCTGGTCAGGCCCTTCAGTGTAGGCACGACTACTCTCGCACAACACTAGTGCATCCTCCTGCCGGGAATCTAAAGAATAGGATGCACCCTTCCTCACCTCGACGAGTCGGTCATCGCCTGCTCATCGCAATTTGTCCAAAATTTCACTTTTTCTCTTTTCTTTTTGCTTGATCTGAAAACTGTGGTGACACCTTTTATGTATATGTTGTTTACCAACCGCTTTCGTCGTCTGCAATCAAGGAGCTCTGAAGCATACAATGCTGCGGCATCGAGCCCCGTATTTATATTAGTAAGATTCCACATGACCGAGGCAGCGAGTGGGAAAGTGTGCTGATTCGTCACGATGCTCTGCTTTGACTTGAACGTATTCCTTAGGCGTCTCAATCAATCAATCAATCAATCAATCAATCAATCAATCAATCAATCAATCAATCAATCAATCAATCAATCAATCAATCAATCAATCAATCAATCAATCAATCAATCAATCAATCAATCAATCAATCAATCAATCAATCAATCAATCAATCAATCAATCAATCAATCAATCAATCAATCAATCAATCAATCAATCAATCAATCAATCAATCAATCAATCAATCAATCAATCAATCAATCAATTTTTTCTTTATCTCGAAGGAACGAGGTGACCATGAAAAAGCAACAAAGACTGCAGCTTGACAAATCCCGGTTCCCTATGGAACGATTAGGCCGTGCAAAACGCTCGACATTACCGGCAGACATACGAGGTAGCTCGACAAGCAGAAAAAGAAGTCGTGACACATGCACTTCCTCACATACGATACCTAAACCGTCTCGTAAGCAAGCTGATATATTAAATTATGTACGGCCTCGCGAGGTTTGTGAGTATTTCTTCCAGGGTTTGAAGATCCGGGATTGATATAAAACAAAAAAATAATAATAATAAAAGAAGAAAAATGGTAGATGTAATACCATTACTTCTTTAACAGACAGCCTTAGCTGAGCGGCAGTTACCGATTTATTCCGCTCGCATTTCATGCGATGTGCTGGTGCGGAGGCCAGAGTCGATTTCGCACTTTTAATGCGCACATATGGCAGAGTTTCGAGCCGGGCGCAGTCGCAGCTGGGCCACAACGTTCCGAACAAGCCAAGCGAACGCACGTTCGCTCTCCGCTGCTCAGTCATGGCAGTCGCGGTGCGACTGCAGCATTCCGCTGCAGCCGTAATGCGCCCTGTGCGCACGCGCACTAGCCTTTTCAATGAGCAGCTGTGTGGGAGTTATCGGGATGCACCGGTCTTTGTTGCTAACCAAAGACCGGTGTGTTCTGTAGCGACTGAGAACAGCTCAGTAGGCTCGCGTACGGATGCGCACCTGCTGCGCAAGCCGTGACGATTTCTAGCTCCTGCTTTGGAGAGTCACTCAATTTAGTGACGGCTCTGTATTTTCTGATGAAACTGGCCCTGGCGTTATCACAACGCTGGCGTCGGAGGCGCAGGGCATCGGCCACTGTCGGCGAGGTATGGTGTTCGAGGATAAACCGGCAAGGAAACCGGGGTCTACCCGACGCAGGAAATCGGCACAGCGACGGTGATGGGTAGAGGGGCGTGGGACGACGGCAGTGTGAATACTGTCTTATATTCTGCCTCAGACCTCGTTAACCGAAGTAAGCCTTACAACTCATTCACTCGGCCGCCATTTTCGCATAGTTTCTCTTCCTCCAAAAAAAAAAAGGGACGCCGGGCGACGTTTTCCGGCGTCTCTATCTTGAGGAAGAAAAAAGAAACCGGCGAGCCCTCTTACTACGGCCGCCGATGGCGTGACACGGATGGGGCGCGGAACGACGGCTACGCGAACGAGGCCGCGTGGCAGCTTCTCGCCGCACACCGCGACGCAGCGCCGGAGGCACCCACCGGCTTGCAGTACGCGACGTCCGCGTCCCACGGGCCCGGCAGCGCGCCACAGGCGCCGACGTTGGGCTGCCAGGCTTGCTCCTCCGCCCGCTCCTGGACCGGCCAGCCGTCGGGCCTCGCGCACTCGGACTTCCACAGTTCTGGCGCGACGCGGGGCGGCGGCGAGGAGGACGGGCTGTCCACGGAGATCAGCTCGTCCTCGGGCTGCGGAGGCGACGTCACCGGCCCGAACTCGCAGTACCGGACGGCCGGCAGCTTCCGCTCGCGGCCCGGGGACCGGGGCAGGTCCGGCGGCGGGAAGAGGCCGCGCTCCAGTTCGAGGCGGAAGGCCGACGGCAGCGCCGGCTTCTTGGTCGGCGGCTCGGCGGCCAGGTGCAGGCCCGAGAACAGCCTGGACGCCTCGCCGTCGTCCCGCTGCTGCCCGTAGTCGTCGCCGTTGGTCGGCGGGGCGAAGGCCCGCGGCACTTCTCGGGGCATCTCCCATTCACGGGGCCTGCGGTCCGCGACCCGACCCAGACGCACGGTTACAGAGTTTTCCTTACTAAAGTTCTCCAGCCTCCTCAGACCGAACGCAGTCACAGTGGTACGGCACCTTCTAAAGTCAGTATTAACTTTAGCGAGTCTGTTAAAATCCTGAAAGTGTGCTTGCGTGATCGGATTTCTCGGGCACATGCTCGCATCAGTGCCTCTGCATCTGTGGACAGAGAGTGCACTTCTGTAGCCCTATCAGACCAAAGTGTCTTTTGCTTTCACTAACATGCCGGTTCCTAGCCATCGTTTTTCTTTGTAAAAAGAATTCTGCATTACCACGTCTTCTGTTGGTATTTCGTTTTAAGCGTGCATCGAGACTGTTTTTAAATGTTTGGAAGGACGTCTATGTCGTTCTTATTTCCCAGTAGTGGGGAGACGAGTGAGCAACAGGCAGGTAAAGAAGAGGTCCACAGGGTAGGTCTACCAAAGGAAGGCAAGCACCAAAGCGAGTACATAAAAAGGAACCCAAAAAAACAACGAAGCGCTGTCAGGCACAATGGCCTCAGCTAAATATTTTTACTTCGCAAGCAGAACTCTTGGCTTCGATACGTGTTGAGCTATTCTGTTCAATCAAGACTTGACTTTGTCCTTTGAAAAGCAGAACAACGGTCTGCAGCGAAAACGTTCGATCACCCATGGCTTATCGTAATGCTTCGAGGACGCAGCCTCGGCCTACGGCCAACGTGTAGACAAGAGGTCTCCAGTTCGCCGAGGTCCGAACGAACAGGCGTCCTCCTGCCCAAGCGCTGGCACCGCGGGCTAAGGCTTTCCTCGTATTCACCTGCGTTCTCAGGTGCTCCCATCTCAAGTAAACCTCGTAGCACAGAATGTCTCGCAACACGCCTAGCGTCTATCCCAACCGCCGGCATTACCTACAGAACTGGCTGCATATTTCACTTACAGGAATTCGGCTGTGTCATGCAGGAAGCGGGTGCAATCACGTGAGATGCGAGTGAGCCCGCTCTAAGCGTTACATCACGCTTAAACTCGGGGCTTCAAAAAGGATATTCTATGGCATCTTGATACGTAGGCGCTTTCTGGCTGTTCAGTCAATTTAACGTCATTATTGACTACATCTTCCCCATCCATGTTCATCTACCCGTATATGAATAAATGAATTCTGGGCTCTCACGTGCCAAAGTACCCGCATATCTGTCTCGGAGGATGCATACACTGGAGCGAGAGTTACGCATCATGTCAGAGCGAGAAAAGAAAAGAGTTTTTTAACTACCGTCACTAATTCTTCTGCATATGACGTCGGGTGAACCGAAGGATCACAAAAGAACTAGTTGCGCACAGTGGAAAAGTCTTTCTCCGACTGGCGGTTGCTCCCGATTAGCTGAAACCTTGCCGCGTCAACCGAACGTGGTTTTCGCTGCACTGAACGGAACTGCCGAGATAGGGTACAGACGGGAACTGGGTGCACGCACACACACATATACAAATAATACATACACATACACACACACAGGCTCACCCACCTGTTGCTGTAGTTGAGGCCCCAGAAGAAACTCCTGGGACGAACCGACTCGTACATCACGGACGTGGGGCGCAGCTTCACGAACCACTTTTGGAAGAGAGCGTGACGCACCGAGCTCTGCGAGGGGGTATCGAGGCGCCGGTGAGAGCTTTAGTGAGAGCGAGGGACGCCAAAGTGTCGCCGCGTCCATTCGCCTCGCTACGGCCATTTGCTCGCGCTGTAGGATGAGAGGTCAGACGCACGGCTACGCAGCCCCCGCATCGCTCGGCGCCGGCTCCCTGCGCGCCGCAAACCGCGAGGACCGCGCGACGTCGTCCGTGGCTAGAGCGTGCTCATCCTTGTGGGTTCTCGAGGTTCTACGCCGTCGTTGTCGCTGCCTAACCTCGTGGAATACGGCCCGCACTCGACATTTTTCACTAGGCAAGCGCATATGTTGGCGGCATAATCGCGCCCGCAGCTTTGTGGTGAACGCAACGCGTCGTTTGGGGTCCATACAACCGAGGAGCTCCGGCAACGAAACTAGAAAGGCTGATCGGCACACGGATGCTGGGGATCAGTTACATGGTGATCGCCGAAAGCCGCGGGGGCACGACAGACAGGCAGGGTTCAACACTGTACGTCCGGAATCGGACGTACTCGTTGAACGGTGCGAACGGCGGGACGGTGAAGGCCCTCGACGTGACGCGAGACCAGGCGGCGAACAGGCGCGCCTCCGGTTCCGAAGCGTAGCTGCGGTGTCTAATATAGCTACCCTGTCTAATATGGCCACCATTGAAAACTTGCTGGGATTGTTTGTTGGTACGAGATGTCGTAAGACGATCAAGCGGATTCGTACCGCGTGCCTTCTCCCCGCAGTGGTAAATGGATGCGCGTCGAGACCGCCTAAACCACTGGACGACGCGGCGAAGAATGTGTGTTCGTACTGCCCAAACCTGGCTGGGATCCTTTGGAAAGGTGATGGAAATTGGTTGGGACGCTCTCCGGCTTAGCGAGTGATAGGTGACAGTGAATAGTGGCGACTGACAAACGCAAGGAACGCATCCAGCGGCCTGCAGCCTGCAGCGCTGTAGGTGCTAATTTCCCAATTCGCTACCCGTACTACACGACCGCAGGTAGGCGCACTTTCGTTTAAGCGAAAGGGAAGACAAGATATTGCCCTACACACTTTATAATAGCACATACTTCGAGGCTTGTACTGACCCTAAAGTTGGATTCGCACGATGAGACGGATCGCCGATTCAGCCCGCAGACAAACCGTCACGTGGCTGAGCGGCAACGGAACTCGCTGATATAGAAGCTCGTCTGCGTCAGTCTTTTGTGCGTGTGACGTGATTCAGACGGCATTGAGCTATCGGCAATCCATCCCGCCGCGTGAATCCCGCTCAAACAACAATCGTCCTTCGTCTCGCGTGCGCTTCCAGTCTCCAACATTATGTGCTCGCTACTTTCCTGTCAATACCGCAATGTCAGACTGATGAGCTCGTATCACCCGTGACCCTAAAAGTACGGGGCGGGCCGCGCTAAAGGAAAAGCAAAGTGCACGTAAGATCGATGACGATTATTGCACAAGGTAAGCCCCGAAATGTCTAAACTTTAGTGTGTGCGGATATCAGAGAGGGTATCCTGTAAGCGCCCACCTTGTGGACATGTCAATTTCGTCTGCTGCTTTCGTCTGCATTGGCTGGGAGCACCTGTCTCCTTCTGACGTGCACTCCTGCCCAGCCAATCAGAACTTCAGCAGCAGACGAAATGGACGTGTCCTCTAGGTGGTTACCTCACTGACTTGAAATCATACGCTGGTAGCATGCAGAATATTGATTTTTTAAAGACTTGTTAAGCCTACAAAGCTGAATACGCTTCGGAAACAGTTCATCCTGTATGCACGTTTGCACAAACTTGCAAGTTTCCTCCACAATGTCAAACTTTGAGGGCTCACTCTTCTTTCCTCACGCCTTACGGCTGTGAGCGTCTTTCAACCCAAGTGACGATGACAAGACAATCTGATAGCGCTGCCGCAAACACACGGATGCCAAGGGAAGATGCTGCACATTATCCGCAAAAATTAAAATGGTAGATTCTTTTTTTTTTAAACCGCCGCAGACATCAATCGAGTCTCTTTACTCGCAGCTGTTCATTTCTCAAAGGCCACTAATGCGTATATATGGCATTGCTATCACAGTGAAACCCTGCTCTCGAGATCACACGCGCGTATCATTTTACTTTCTTTTGCTTTATCTCTGTCTTTGACACCCTCGCTTTTCTTTTCTTTAGAGAAAGGCAAGCTATCGATAATAGAGGTCGGTGGACGAGTTGCCCGGAGTTAAATGACTCCGGCCAGCTGTTCCACACAGTGGGAAGAAGAAACCAAAATACATGCACTTAGGGCAGTTACGAATGACTTGCAGTTAAAAAAAAAAACGAACGGACAGTAGGGGCGTGAGTGTATGCGAGTGGTGGCCCAGATGAGTCTATTCCCAGACGCACCTACAAGATCCCCGCATTTCAAGAGTCCGGTTAAAGATGAGACACACGTTTGAAAACTCCATTTAGTGTGCGCCCACATATTGCGTACGCGCACGCGACAAGTGTCTGCCAACGATAGCGGCTGCAATGAGGCCGATTGTCGGTTACTTTGTCGAGCAAAATAACACAATTGGTAAAAAACAACAAGAAACAAATAAGAAAAAGAAATATGCGTTATCGGAATTACCACACAGTTCCGCAACTCGAGACCCATGCTGCGAGTGCAAAATCCAGACGAGGAATGCCTGGAAGGCCATGACACTCAATTTGTCATGACACCGATGCTTTTAGGCTTTAGTCATTATGTATTAGCCAATGTAGGCATTAGGCTTAATGAATAAGCATAAAGCCACTGCGGCGTATTGCTTCACTGAAAACTGTAGTCTCCGAGTCGCTTACCTTCCAGCTGCTGATGCCCTTCTTGTCTAGGAGCCTGAAGTAAGGGTACCTGTTCCTGCAAGTGAGGCGCGTGAGATGGGGGAATAAAAAGAGAATTTAGGATAGGCTCGGCTTGCAATTATGATGCTTACCAACTGCGGGGATTGGCCAAGAAGTCGGTGGTTAGATGGGAGGTGACAGTTAACACACACACACAAAAAGGACACGAAAAGTGGAAATTGTGTGAACAAAAAAAGACCAATTATAGCAACAGTGATGGTAGTGAATAAAGCGCATGGTTTATACAGAAAAATCAACAAATATCTAAGCACTAATTTCGAATGCAATGGGTGATTTCGAGAAGGATTGGCTTACAATTTAAGGAGGTTACCATGGTTAGCTAGTCATATAATCATGGGGAGACATGGTGATCTTCAGTTCGAGAATCTGTTATTGGTACATGGCCAGCCAGTCGTTGCATCGCAAGTGCGCTCGGGTCTAGTGTCCCTGTTGGTGATTGTCTTGCGCACGGTATGCCAATAACACAGGAGCACTGCTCGTATGTCAGTATATTCGACACAGTATACTGTATGCACAAAGCTCGACAGGATAGTTTCTTATATTCCAGCACACACACACAGGAGAGAAAAAAGACGAAAATACTGTTGGCTGGGCCAGTTATCACTTATAGAAACAAGCAGCGCAAACAGAATAATAAGGCGTCAAGGAAGTCATACACACCGCAGGAGGACGCACAGCGCTGGTTCCGTTTTCCTTTCGGTCGTATTATTTCTTCGCGCTGTTTGCCTCAAGCATACATCCCATAAAGTAGTATATATGTCAAAACATACCTATCTTTTCTCGGCAAAGTCCACTTTTAAATACACTCGACCAGAAGTTCCTTACTTTTTGGATTTTTTTCCCTCGTTAGTTCGCAAGGGAGATGACGCAGAAAGAAAGAAAGAGAGAGAGAGAGAGAGAGAGAGAGAGAGAGAGAGTGGAAAGATTGGCAGTTTCAGGGCTCCTCCTGCAACAGTGGCTGACTGGGCTGGTTGGTCAATTCACGTCGAGCGTCAGCACACACACAAGTTAAGCGTGAACAGCGTCCCCGCGCGTCACCTCTCGAGCCGTTCCGCGTTCCGCGCTTCTGCAACCGCGCACAGGCTGATGGATTCGAGAAAGGGCAGCGTCTAATTGGTAGGGAAAGGGGGAAGGAGGGAAGGGGTGTAGTGACTCACTGCAGTGCCGCGTAGACGTGCGTGACCCGCAGCACCCGCTGCGGGCTCTCGTGTATGGCCTGCGCGACGAGCTGCACCAGCTTGGCCGAGGGCCGGCGCGCCAGCGTGCCCACGGGCAGCAGCGAGGTCCAGCGGCCCGTCTGGGGCTTGCACACGACGCGCTCGTCGCCGTCGATGGCCACGCGCCGCCGCCGCCGCGGTGGTGGCGCCGGTCGAGGAGCGGCGCGCCCACCTGCAACACGCGCGCACGCGCGTTCACGCCACGGTGAGAAAACGCAGGGTGCGGGTCGTTTCAAGACGCCGTCTGCCTTCCCCCGCAATTGCGTTCCCAGTAGACGCGTACTTGGAGCAACGATCGTGGCGTTTACGGGACGGAGGCGCGAAAGGTTCCCGAACGAAACCGCAGACTCGCAGTAAGGGCCGATTTACGCTCGAGCCGCCCATCGCCGCAAGCCGCACCGCACGCGTGCGGTCGCGCGAAAGATTGCACGTATCAAACACTTGTGCACAAATTTAGGTTTACAATGTGTAAGATATACACTGTGCACACAATGTAAATGGTGATTTGTGCACAAGTGCTGGATACGTGCAATTTTTCGCGCGACCGCAAGCGTGTGGTGCGGCTTGCGGCGATGGGCGGCACGAGCGTAATTCGGCCCTTAGGGGTTCGTTTCGATCAGTGAGGCCGCGATATGAGTGTGCGCTTGCAAAGGGCCAAGCGCCTCGTCGTCGCCTTTCTTGCGTCCGTCCCGCGCACGCTGTGGTTGTGGCTCTAGGTGTGAACCGACTGTGCTCCCGAGAACAAGTTCGTCTGCTGAGCACGGTTCGGTACACGTTGGCAGTTCGTCGCTGCTGCGGCGTCCACGCCCGCCTGTGCGCAATGTCGGACTCACCGCGGCGTCGTTGTGGCGGTGGCGTGGCGGGCGGCTCCTCGCAGCAGGCGCCGTACGGGTGGCTGCTGCACGAGGTTCCTCCCTGCACGTTGGAGGCGAGGCCGCTGCCGCGCTGCTCCGCGTACACGATCGTCGCCGGGTCCGGCATGATCTTCGAGACGTACGTCTCGGCCTGCAGGTCGATGCTGGACTCGCTCTCCTGCGATCCAGCGTGGGGGGCGAAACCCAAGGAAATTAACGTGCGGTACACAAGGGCAAAAAAAAGGGGATAGATAGAATAAACTTTATTGTCCAACTGATAAGGTGATCTACCCACCCCCCGACACGCAGGTCAGGGGGCGAGTGCCGCCGCCTCAGATGCAGGCTGGGGGGTCTTGGGTCCCAGCAGCCTCTTCAGCCAGTTGGACGAGCGAATTTCGCCCGCGATCGTGGCACAAACGCACGGACAACTGATAGTAGAGTAGTAAATTTTGATAGTAGATTCAGTTACTAGAGTAGTTCATCACGTTTTTTCTTTTTTCGTCTGCTCGCATGTACAGCGCTGCCTGCTGTTAAATGAACGGCTCTATTTAGTTAGACCGCTCCCTTACTGCAACTAGAGCTGAGCTGGCGCCATAGCTGAAATTCACAAGGATGGCTTGGTGGTCTAGTTGGTAAAGCGTCTTAAAGGGTTAACAGCGTACACGGATGGTGACAGAGAGAGAGATGAGCGCTGTGTCCTGTTATTCTCCTCTCTGTCCCCGTCCATGTGCCCTGTTAGCCATTTAAGATGCTACAGCTGGAAGTCCCGGCGGCAGCTAATGTCGATCAAGTCCGCAGGCTCGGACTCCTGAAATGTGCCAGCGCCATAAGCCGCGTGCCACCTGCTGCAAAGCTGAGCGATTGTGCATTCGCCGTGCAAAAAAAAAAAAAAGAAAAATACACGCGTGCTACAAATGTTCTCTTTAGGAGTGGGCCACACCGTACTATCTGCTTAGTAAGGACTCCGCTGGCTTTTGCTTGGCATAAATGTAGTGAGCTACTATTTTTTTTCTTTCTATTGTAAGATATTCTGAGTTGCCGCCATCTACAGCCTCAAGACTCGCCGTGATATCTCGAGCTGTAAGCGAATTTCACACCGTGGTAATCATCTTTCTTTGGCGGCCTCCTTCCTCCATTCCCCTCCCCACTTGAGAGGTACAATAAAACAAGAACGAAAAAAGAACAGAAGAGCCTCTTCCCATAGCATATCCTCTTCATCTGTTGTGTCTGTTGAAAATTTAGGTGTGCCACATTCGTCCCCTCTCCAGCATCATCATAAGCACGCAGTATCAGCACAGATTTGGTGTTTCATTATTTTTTTAGCAAGTTTTGTTGCGTGCACAGGTGGAAGCTTCCTGCTTCTAAGGGAAACTAAAAAGAAACACGCATTCTTGCACGACTATGTTTCAATTTCTTCTTCGCAAAAAAAGTTTATTACTGTTACAGGAAATCAAGAAGACATTTCGCTTTCTTAGGATTTCGCACCGGAAGAATTGCGACGGCACATATATTTGAAGCCACGGATTACAAAGTATTGTCTTGTATTTGTACCGATTCAGCGCAAAAAAGTTTTCTCCGAACATATATAGGCAGCTACTGGGTTCAATTCATCTGCGGTTCAGTTCATCTACGGAAAGACTAATTCATTTAACTACTCTGCTCTTACAAGAACCGTTCACCTTTGGAACGACCTTCCTTGCGCCATAGCGTATGAGGTTGACCAAGAAAATTTCCGGCCTCTTCTAACAACGCATTTTTTAAAACACCAATTAAACTGACGCACTATTTTCGTCATTGCCTTTGCCGTTACTAAACAGTGTTTTGCTATGACCTAATTATACCTCGCTCGCTCTCCAGTTTTGTGGATTACATTTTACCGTGTGAAATTTTATCGTTGAATGAGGTGTCGCGTTGCAGAGCGTTCGGTTTGTTCCTTGTACACATTGTAATGCTACTTTACTGTACATTTGCGCACTTCTTACCCTGTATTTTTTGTGTATGTGTTCACATGTGCATTCCAATTACTGCACCATTGTAATCTTTCATTGCACTCTCCTCCCTTCGACGAAGCCTGTAGCTGCCCTGTAAGGTATCTTTAAATAAATAAATAAATAAATAAATAAATAAATAAATAAATAGATAGATAGATAGATAGATAGATAGATAGATAGATAGATAGATAGATAGATAGATAGATAGATAGATAGATAGATAGATAGATAGATAGATAGATAGATAGATAGATAGTCTAACACAATATCATTCCTAGTCGAAGAAGAAAGCATATTTTGCTGAAGTGGAAGAGGCGCCACCGAAAAACGCCAGTCGTGAGTCACGTGAAGGTGTTGACACTCACCGAGGTGAAGACCTCAAGCGGCACTTCTTCGGCCGTTTCGGCCTTCACGCTGACGCCGTAAGCAGTTTTCTGCGGGGAAGCAGCAGCCGCGAGGAAGGCTGAGGCGGCGGCGGGCCGCGGTTGGCGACTCCCTCCTCGCTTGCCACCCGCACCGGTAGTTACGTTGCGAGCGCGACCTGCAAAAAAAAAAAAAAAGTGTCGGTGCGCGCGCACGCAAATGTGACCGAGCGTTCGACTTGACAGTGCGACGCGCGCGCATGCGCGCGTCGGGAAGTTACTTTTCTGGTTGTCGGGGCGAGCAAAAAACGCGCAGCGGCAAAGGCTGACAGCTTCTCCTTACGCGCGGTCGTCGTGGGGAGAAGCACGCTTCTAAGGAAGAACTTGCGCTCTCTGCTCGGCTTTGGTGTTGCATTGTACAGCCGTCGCAGCCTGTTCGACGTCGACCGACTTTCCCACGCACTCGAATTCCACTACTTTGCAACGTCATAAATAAGATAAACAAATGTGCTTAGACAATCGCAGATAACATTAGCGATGGCTACTGCGATCATAATAGATTCCGCACGTTGCATGCGACAGGAATGGCAACATGCAGTGGCGTAGCTAGCTCGTCTGGCACCCGGGGCCCATAGGTCTTCTGTAACCCTCCCCCCCCCCCCCCCCGGGTGTAGCCGGCGGAAAGAGGGGTGTCTTCCGACGTATATGACACCCCCCCCCCCCTCCACAGGCCCCTTGCACCCGGGGCCCACGGCCCCCCTGCCCCCCCTATTGCTACGCCACTGGCAACATGAACAACGTGAACAATGGGGGAAGACGGTGCCTTGCTAGGATTACAAGATGAGCGGATCGGCAGTGATTAAAATGGACACCGCGCCAGCATACATTGGGGTACGCGGACTAATCTTTGCGTGCTGTCCTCTACACTTGTTTCTATACTCATCTACAATGGCTCTGCTGCCTCCCCAGACCACATCGACAATAAAAGCAGGGGAATGTGCTAACACAGCTATGGCTTAAAATAATTAGGCAGAGCAATTGGCAAGGGTCTTATACAAGCTCCATAATCAGGAATGTGGTTTTATTAGCTCTCCCGCTATACAGTCGAGTAATGAGGTGAAGCTTTAACAAGTGGATTGCGGTAAACGGAAGTGAGGAATTGCGCGAGTCTCATTTGTGCACCATGGCGACGGTCTCCAGGACACATATGCGGTAATGGGGACACCAAAGCTAGTACCCGGACTAGTCCCTGGGTGGGGAGCTCGCCGAGGTCATTGCATGACCAACCCACGAACAGCTCTGCTTTCACGTCTGATCCCTACACTACCCCTTGGGTGTGCTGGAGATCCTGCGCAGCCCGCTTCGCTGTAATATCAAGCGCTCTCCTGATGCCTTCGTTTAATGCCATAATTTATTTATTCGCATGCAAATCAACCTTGCTGTAGTACATTGCTGTATTGCGGCGAAGCTTACTAAAGCACATCCGCCATTGTGGATCGCAGCCAAGACCCACGCGCGACAGTTTTGTCCGCCCGGTAACCAACGAATCCGCACGCGAAAACATTACGGCATTTCTTTACGAAAGGCAATCAGTGTAGAGCGCACTAAGGTCGTCATATTTACGTTGGCGTGCTAGCATCGGACGAAGTAGATTAAGGATCCTACACTGGCATTGTGATGCAATAAATTGACTGGAGCAGCAGAGGTGTACCCGCTTGTGGGCTTACACCCCTACACGAAGGAAGGAAGGAAGGAAGGAAGGAAAGGAAAGGAAAGGAAGGAAGGAAGGAAGGAAGGAAGGAAGGAAGGAAAGAAAGAAAGAAAGAAAGAAAGAAAGAAAAGGAAGGAAGGAAGGAAGGAAGGAAGGAAGGAAGGAAGGAAGGAAGGAAGGAAGGAAGGAAGGAAGGAAGGAAGGAAGGAAGGAACGAACGAACGAACGCGAATGAGGCATGCATACATATTGCACACACGACTAGACACGCATACAACACACGCATACACCACGCACATACACCTTGCTCATGCGCGCACGTGCGTACGCACGCACGCACGCACGCACGCACGCACGCACGCACACACACACACACACACACACACACACACACACACACACACACACATACACACAAACCACAGCAGCGCACCATCCCATGACTGTGTATAATTATACGTGATCGCACTGGTACACTTACATACTTACATTTGCACACGTGCGCTGTAGGACGAGCTGTAGGACATTCGTCGTGCGTGTGCGATTGTCTGTGCGCGCACGTTAGCATCACGTGACGCGCAGTTACGTACGCACATGCTTACTGACACAGGCGCGCACGTGCACAGAGGAAACATGCTCACCACAACTATGGCAATAACAAACATGCAAGCATGCTCGCGACTTACTTAAGCACGCACACATACGCTCACTGGCAAGGAAGAGAGCAAGCCGGCTGCTTTCTTATCGGCAGCTTGCTTTGGACCTCCGGTAGCTTTACTCTGGAGTAAAGGCGAACAAATTACTACACTGCATGCTTCGCTCGAAGTGATTTGCGTTAATCGGTGGCAGTGTTCATTGAACGTCATTGTTCAGTTCTGTTTGGTCCATCAGAAACTAGTGATAAAATTGAATCAGATGAAAAAAACCCCCACTGCCTTGGATCTTCCAAATCATTTGTATCGCGCTGCATCGTAAGAAGCGCAAATTGATCGAGAAATCAAGGTCTCTCGATTGAAAACAAGTAGATACATCCGGAAAAATTGTTAGGGCACATAACGGAATCCATGCCTTTCTTGCAACAATAACGTATGTCAGGCGGCAAGCGACATCGTGGTGTAGTAATTAACACGCTGGCAAAAAAAGAAAAGAGGAAACAACAACAAAAAACTACTGCAAGAATGAGAACAACAAAAACTAAAACAAGCAAGTACTGTGGACGCACTTGCTCCCTTGTAGTCGAGATAGTACTGGAAATACAATGCTCATTGGATTACTGCCTGGGAAAAAAATTCATTTTTTTGTTAATTGGAAACAAATTCAACCACCATACGGGTAATATTAGGAAAATCAAATGGAAACACTACTCCGCACGAACAGCCCGCCACAGCGAAGCAATTTTCGGCCCACCTTCAACGGCATATTGTATAGTGTGCGTCACATTGACTGTCACAATCGAAAAAAAAAACGAAAAACAATAACCTATCATTTCAAAATAAAAATATAAAATTACAACACCCTCACACTTTTAAAGAAATTGGTGCATATTCAGTACAATATCACAAAACGAAAATGCTGCAGCGCTCCGCGATGAGCTATAATAAAGACCGGAGCGTGAATATATATATATATATATATATATATATATATATATATATATATATATATATATATATATATATATATATATATATATATATCTACACAAAAAAAAAACGAACGAGAAGGCAAACGGTGGCGCACAGTCAACAGGTACCAAGCGCAATCTGGATCGAATTCTCGACCACGATTGGCTCCCTCCCCCCGCTTGCGCAAAGAAGGCAATCGCGACCGAAAAATTCGATGCCGATCGGCCTCGATCGCAATCGAAATTTCGCCGTGTGAAAGACGTCGCTTAGAAAAAAGTGAAAAAAAAGAAACTTCTACAAACATGTTTGTCCCTTCTATAACCGATCTGTCATCAGCGTTCAACTAAACATACAAGCGCATTCGATTTCGAACAACACTGGAAAAAGTTTTTTTCGCTTAGACGAAACGAATAAATTCCTATGCGGGTAAAGTAAAAAAAAAAAACCAAGCCCCAAAATTTTCCCTAGCCCTCACAGGCTTTACACGAAGCGCGTGCTATGATCATCCTCAAAGAAAAACAAAACACTAGAATTCAACACCGTGTTCGGAAATAAAATAAAAAAAGATCGAAATTAAAACTGCATCTTTCCTCAGGAAAATCTACAATATTTAGCACACTAGCCCGAAATGAAGATCTTCAGAGTTCTGCAATGAGCTTTAAGAGAGAGCGCAAAGAGAAAAATTGAGAAAGAAAACAAAAAGAAAACACAAAAAGCACGTTCCACGCCATACGGGAAGCCGCTGCCACCATAATGGCGACATCCGCCATTACGGTCCGTAAAACCGAAGCGGGCAGCTTCTTTCACACGCCGAGCGTGCCCGCGAGCTCGCACGCGCAGCCCCACAAACAACAACAATCAACAAACAGGGTGGGGCTCATAAACAGCTGGCATAAGTTACCACGCGCACGCCGATCGCCCGCACAAACCGTCATATCTTCTCGACAAAGGAAAGGCTTAGCAAGGTGCCAAACGGCCAAGATGAAGAAGACACTTACCACGAGGCTTAGCAGAGGAGCGACGTCCGCAGTTCCGGCGCCGGCGACGGCCCACGGTCGCGGGCGGCTCGACTTTCATTTGCTCCACCGTCGGCGTCACGTGGGAGGTGTCGAAAGTATCATCGTCGGTGCTGTCGCACATATTTGCAGCAACCTCTGCAAAGTAATCGAGCAGAAAGCGATCCGTCGCGAATTGATGAGAGGCTGGGGACAGTTCATCGAAGGCGCGCGATGTCCAGCCGCTCTCATGAGCGGTCAAGCTGAAATGCCGTCTGCTGGAATGCGAGGCAGCAGACGACGATGCGGATCCCCCCCCCTCCTTTCCCTCTCGCTCACACGCACGTCTTGAAGCCGTGCTGCCTTCCGCCTGCTCCCAGAAGGCGCTGAGCCGATGGCAGCGTCCTGTGCAGGTGAAGAAAATAAACAAACAAAAACACACAAAAAGGGAGCAAGTCCCCGCTGTCTCTGCAAGCTCGTGCAGGGAAAGCGGCGTTCGTAGCTATGTCCGTGGTTTAAGACCTCGGCGTTCGAACGCCGAGCGTTCCACAACTGCCTCCGCTGCCGAGCGTTGCCATGGCAGCGAAACGTTTTGACTGTTTGTGCTTTTTATGGAACGCTGACACCTTACGCATTGCTTTGGCTTGTCCATCTGGACGCGAAAACGACGAACCTGTCACCGGCTGGCCTAATTATGGCGTTCGAGATTGCGATCGTCGTTGCACCTTGAAGGAAGGAGGTTTGA
Organism: Dermacentor albipictus; assembly: GCF_038994185.2. NCBI lineage: Eukaryota > Metazoa > Arthropoda > Arachnida > Ixodida > Ixodidae > Dermacentor > Dermacentor albipictus. The sequence goes on from NW_027225617.1 coordinate 16,983, forward strand.
AACGAGAGACGCGACTGCGAATACGCAGCCTCGAAAAATTTAGCCCGTTCATCAAGCAGCGCGCGTCTCCCCTTGAGGGACGTGCAGTTTGTTTCTTCGGAACAATTTAAAACAGCATAAAAATGAAAGGCTGTTGGAACGCTACCACTGTTAATTGCTTTGTTAAAAGTTTTGATGCTCCGCAAATTCTTACCATTGTCTTGCCGTTTAAAAAATAATGATTTCGCTGCCTTGAGGTCGTTGTTATAAGACATAAGAATATTGGAGTCGTATATATGTCTAACACTTTGCAGACAAGGATGGCGCCAATTTTGCAGGAAGGCCGTTAGTGCGAATAGAAGCGTTCGTCCAGGCAGAACTAGATAGTTCACCAAGTTTACAGTTAGAGTAAATGCGGGGGATGTTGGGGTTAATGCACAGACGAATCTTGAAGTGTGCGAGGTAAATAAAGGGAGAAAGAAAATTGCTAAGCCCTCGTTTTTCTGCCTGCAATGCCTTGCATGAAACGCTTACCAAGTTTGCCCTCCTCCCTGAGGGAACATAAAGTGGCAGCAATATATTATTTTCAACGAATGTGGGCACAATAGTGGAAGTTAGAAGTGTAGGGTAATAAGTTGCTTTGAAAATTATCACTGAACACTTACTTTCTCGCCATTTTTGTGCGTTATACGACGCCCGTAGATGGTCTTTCCGGTCTCCTCGGTGAACTGAACGAGGAATGTTGTTTAGGTTTCGTTGGACTTCGTTGGATTGGGAAGAGTTTTGGCGGATGGTGCTCGGTAAAAGCCTAACGTTAGGATATCTGCAACCGTTCTATAGGATCTGCTATACAAACGTTCCAGTGGTTTGAGGCTTATCTTACTAACTCCTTACGAAGTTTATGCAATTGTCCTGAAAGAACTAAAAGCGTCACGATATGGAAATATTACGGTGATAGAGAACATCTTATGTTTGGCATGTAAGTAAAGTTTCCAGAGCGTGAGATAAGTACGGACTTTGAAGGAAGCTCTCATTGCAAGTGCTCGAAAGCGTCATACGGCAGTTTTTCGAAATGTTTTCCAGTGCACTTGAAGGACTGTTGAAGACACAAAGTTCAAATCACGTGCAGATGGAGGCTATCTCACAGGAGAGGAGTGGAGAACGTTTAACGTTCCTGACCTAATTACGAGCGTTGGAGAGTGTTACGGAATGCTCTTTTCCTCCCTAATTCGTGACGGATGAGAGGCGTGTATATTGGTTTTTATCGGTCTCCTCAATGAACTAAACAAGGCCCGTTCTTTATATTTGGTTGAAAAAAAAGGCGCTGCTATGGGTGATGTATGATAAATGTTTAAGCTGTGTAGAATATTTACAGCCTTTGCAGGAGATTACTTATACAAAGATAACCGATGGTCATCAAGGGTTACGGACTGGATTCCAAGGGGAGGGAAGCGTAGCAGGGGGCGGCAGAAAGTTAGGTGGGCGGATGAGATTAAGAAGTTTGCAGGGACGAAATGGCCACAATTAGTACATGACCGGGGTAGTTGGAGAAGTATGGGAGAGGCCTTTGTCCTGCAGTGGGCGTAACCAGGCTGATGATGATGATGATGATGATGATGATGATGATGATTTATACAAGCGTTCCAGTTGTTTTACGAACCACGCATCAAGCACGCGACCATGTCATGAATGACATAAACGTGACACGATGTTAATATTTTAAGGGAATAGAGGACAGTTTATGTACGCTTTGTGGGCAGAGTTTCGTGAGCATTTTTTTAGTATAGGCTTTGCGAAAGATTCCTTAAAGAAGTGTTTGAAAGTGTCACGCGGCCGTTATCTGCGCTGTATAACAGGCTCCGAAGAAGAACTGTGCATGGCACTGCGCTTATATTTGGTGGAAATGGGTATTTCGTTTGGAGTGATATGGGGATAGAGATCAGCGTTCCTGTGTGAATTACGCTTGTTCCAAATATATGCCGAATACCAGTTTTCCGCCTATTTTCATAGATTACACGAGGCTCCTAGTTGGTTTAGATTTTTCAGTGTCCTCGGAGAACTAAAGCAGGAACCTTGTTTGTATTACGCGAAAATAATTAACACGTTATGGATTATGTGTACGCGAACTTAGGATGTTTGCAGTGTGTTACCTATGAGTGTTCTCTACGAATGGCGCAACGTTCCGCCAGCTTTCTTGGGAGAAACGTAACCGCTACCAAGAAGTGAAAGTGGGTGGATTATTATGGCCGATGTGCGGGCAAAGCCAAATGCATGCGATTAAATGACAGATTTTGCAAACAGTTTCTTCGGCAAGTGCTCGAAGGCGCCATTCGGCAATTATCAGCAATGTTTACAAGCGTTGCTAAAGAACTCGACGTGACACCGAGTTCATCTTTGGGAAAAATGGCTCGCATGTGACGTTTACTTTGTGGCGAAAGTTTAACGTTTCCGGCTTAATTATGGGGCCTGTAAATAATTACTGAACCCTCGAATTTTTATCTGTTCTCATGCGTTGCCCGCGGCGTCCTTTGTCTGCTAATCGAATCACCTCGTTTACGTTTCGGTGGAAGCAAAGGTAAGTTGCCGATGACGCGTAGGTAAAGTGTTTGTTTTCACATTCATGCACCTCTCTCATAGGCATTTAATTTAGTAAACGAGCTAACTTCCTGAATTTTCCAAACCGGTCTTCTTAGGAGTCGGTTTGAATTTCCCCCAGCATTGCGCCAGCAGAGCGTAGGAGAAATTGAGTTTGTAGAGCAGTGTCCTGTGAATACTACATAGCCCGATTTCGTGTAGTTAAGGTTGGCATGAGTGTCTCTCGTTAGCTTTCCGCAGTCGTAGCCCACGGTTCTCTCCTTCCACAGCTTTAGGGAATCGAGGAGCTTGAAGAAGAAGTCGATCTTCGAATCGTCCACTAAAAGCACCTGTTCTAAATACTGGTCTCACGGCTGGCCTCCTATTCTCGAAGTGTTCCCACTCACAACCTTTCACAGTAACCTCACCGAATGTGGCCGTTCTTCAAAAATGGGGCAACTTATGCTTTATGCGAATGGCTCTGTTGGCAGCGAGAGGTGCATTATAATGAAATATTTCTAAGGCAAGGGTCCCATTCTTTTCCTCAATGTTCGAGGGAAAAATATATTTTCGTTATAAAGTGCAAGCATGCTTAAGAAGTTGCCCAAGTGCAATAGTATACCCATCTATGATGGTTGGAAAGGCTTCTGAAAGCGGGCGCTTCTCTTTTGTTGCTTCTGTGTGGAATTCTGGGACAGTGAAGACTGATTGCGACACACACACACACACACACGCACACACACACACACACGCACACACACACACACACAAACACACAAACACACACACACACACACACACACGCACGCACACGCACACGCACACACACACACACACACACGCACGCACGCTTTCTGTTAGTAGCACAGTGTAGATGTTAGTGCGAATAGAAATACTCGAAAACATTATATGCACGTTTTCTAGGACGTTTTATCCTCTTTTTCTCCCACTCTCTTCTGGAATTATTTAATCCCATTTCCCATCCCTATACAGAGTAGCATGCCAGCGGTTATATACGCGCCGGCAAAATTATGTTTTTCTAATAAAGAGCCCCTTCCCCTGTCTCTCTCTCTAAGAAGTACTGCATAATTAACGGCGATTAAATTTAGGGAAAATTGAGGCAAGTAAGGGGTGATGTTCGGGGAAACTTTTGAACTGTGTGTCGGGTAATTAGGGGCCGCGAGAAAGTTTATGAACCCCCGTTTTTCGCTTAGGCGAGCGCCCGAGTTCGGAAATGCACCTTAACTTGGAGTCCACGCCCGACTTGTTCGAAACAACGCCCGACGTGGCGGTGCCGAAGGAGACGCAACGAGCGTCTCGGGCGCGTTTGCGCCAGGGGGGTCACCGAGATCGTCAAACACGAGCGTGCCTCAACACGCAGGTTAGAGGCGTTGTACGAAACGCCAAGTTTCCCCGCCACTATTAAGTTACCACAAGTAGTAGTAGTTTTGTATTTGGCGAGAATGGGGCCCATGGCTCGAGTGTTTAAGGTATACAGGTTTATTATTTGCTTTCATAATAGTTTGTGATTGCTCGTTTCATACGAGCGGTACGGGGATCGATACCCCGCACCTCCACCAAAATGTTGCAGGAAGAAAGCAGGCCCACGAGTGCAAAATAACGTGTATTTACAACTGGCGTACATGGCGTTCAGGCAACTGCCAGACTTCGTCTTCGTCTAGTCCAATTCAACCTCATCGTTCCCTTCACCGTAACAATATATGTAAGGTAATAGAAGGTAATAGGCAATGTGAGGTAATAGAGGCCTGATATTAGTTTTCCTGGTCACCTAGGTGATTTAATTGAGGCTCATTTTCATATTTGGGTAAAACAAGACTAACGTTGTGGGTCGCGTAAGGTAATTAGAGCCTTTGCAGAGAATCACTTATGCAATCGTTCTATTAACCGCGTGGGAAAGTTGCCTTATTGTTCTGGGAGAACTCAACGTGACACGACGTTTGGCATCTCCGTGTGATAAGGAGAATGTTATGGGTTACGTGCGAGCAATGTTTCAAGAGCATCAATTAAAACGGGTTTAGGGAAGCAAAATAAATAGAAAGTGTAGTTTGTAGAACTAAATTATTTGTTTTTTAGAATTCGAAATTTGGTGCCTCAGCCTTCTTTTATTTTTTATTCTTAACAACGTTTTACAATAATGAAAACTTAGTAAGAAGTCTGCTTCTGCAGTCAATATATTTAGTTTTAATTTTGCTGTTGTTTCAATGCAACAAACTCATCAAATTTAGTGCAGTGGATACAGAGAAAGCGATTTCTTCGTTCGCGTGTATATTGAGATGAGCTCACGTGGTAAAGCCTTCTGGTAAATGCGGGAAATCTCTACGTCCTTCATATCTATTACGTTTTTACAGCTAATTTATTGTCACAGATAGCTTGGCACAGCACATCATCAAGTATTCTAAAAGGTTATGTGCATGTTCTCATAATTAAAAAATAATTCAGTGCCATTCCGCTCTGGGAAAGTGGATGACCGGCAAAGCGTTGTATGTGGACCCCTTAATGGCGTCTGACCCCTATTGTGCGTCAAACGCCATATACGCCCATAAATGGAAGGGGAGGCGCGACTAGTCGCTTCTCCACGATGTTGGGCCTCGGAAGGTGATGAGGCACCGGGGGGTATACATGCCCATGTTGAAACTGTTAAAAGCGCACAAGGACAAGAAACGAAGAGAGTGGAGAAAACGAAGCGCGCTTACTCACAACTGGAAAATTTTATTGAAAGGAAATGATTATATGCGCACAAAGTTTCAAGGTGCCAGTAAACCAACTAGCCCAGTTATCCATTCTGTTACATACCCATGTATGGTTGCAAAACGTGGCACGACACCTTTTACTAACGAATCCCGGCACGTACAACAGACACGCACTTTCACCACACTCCGAGGGCACACACTGCTTCACCGTAGCCAAGGCGATCATGCATTCGTCGACGTTCCGCAGTGCAGGAATGGTTGTGAGGTCGCTCGAAAACCACAAGCACTCACACACAACAGATAGATGGATGGATGGATGGACGGACGGACGGACGGACGGACGGATGGAAAACTTTATTAGGGTCTGTTAGGGCGCGCACTAGCGCGCAGCGGGCCGCTCCCACGTCAGAGACAGAGAGGCCGAGCCTCTCCACCTCGTCGCGGGCCCGTTGGACAGCCCATAACTGTTTTTCGAGGTTGGTACTGTGTAGGACCGCATCCCAGCGTGAAGAAGTAATGCTTTCATCGCCGCGTAACGCTGGACATCGCCAGGGCATGTTAAACACACAGCAGAGGCCACGTCAAATTAATTGCCCACAAACTCCCCTTGAAACCTGGCCGTTGCTCCGGTGAAACTTGCGGGATCGGGGCCACATGGAAGGTTCGCCAACGCGAGTCAAAGTGTCGTATCTGTTATTATCAGCTTAATATCTAATACGGGTGGTATTTGGACCTAAGACATTAGAATTATCTTTGCAAGTTGGTGGAGAGCTGAAAGCCTGTTTCACCTCCGCCGCGGGTCGTCCTGGTATTGCACCACCTTCAGAATCGGCCCACGTATGGCAAGAAATTCTCGATCTACGCGGCTCTTACCTACGGACACATTTTTCTTCAAGAACTAGCCATATACAGCTTCGCTATAAAAGAAAATCCAACATTGCGGAAGCACGGCCTCTGTTTGCTTTGTCGCACTCTTTCATGCTCCATGAGTTCTTGCCACGCCATTGCATTTAAAAATGTTATGATTTCCTTGCGGAACACCTCGCAGGCAGGGGTTGCATTGTACTACAGCAAAGCGGTTACACGGAAGAGAAACGCTTCAAAATGTTATAAGCGTGTTTTCGCAGTCGCATTTGAGAACTGAATTATTGGCCGAGTTTGTATTGTAAGTAACAGCTAAGGGAGTCCAGACACAACAATTAATAGTGGGCTAACTAGTGCCCTGGGTGTAAATAAAAAGCACTGCCACGTTCTGAACAGGAGATCAAGAATGCCTTCTTCTCTCTCGAGCGTCGCCTCACCTCTCTTTCCTGTAGACGCTGACAACGGCCATCTACGATGTGAGTGCGTAAGGCGAAAACACGTGCCATTATTTCGTCGTCTTTTGCTCCAATACGCCGTTGTCCTCTTGAGGGGGCGCACGAACGTGCGCGCGTTGTTTAAATATGTTCCTGCCTTGTATCATTATCCCCATTCAAAACGCATCGTCCCTATGGAGGAGGAGGACGGAACATTATTATTGCAGAAATCGTTGCGCGGTTTATTCCCGTGTGGTTTCCTCTGACAGGGCTCCGCTCGCGATCGCAGCTGGCCGGGCCTGGTCGAGGGCCGCCAGTTGGCTTCCCAGGTCCAGTTCGGAGAGTCTCGCCTCTCAAGACCACGTAGCGAGTTAGTGTGCTGTGACTCGGGGCGAAATTGCGTCGCCCGGACGGTCGGTGCATTCGTGTGTTATGTGCGCGGGTGTCACTGTGTGGCTGCTACACCAGGGACATGCCCGGGACGTATATCTGTCTGGGGAGCTTGCGTGTAGACGAAACAAGTGTGGGTATATGTTCGTTTGCAGGCGGCGCCAGTCCCTTGCCTGGAGTTTGAGAGCTTTGTGTGGGGGAGCGTATTGTGTTCTTTCGAGGCATTGGTCCTGTAGTATTTGTTGACTTGTGGTTAACTCGTGGGTCGCTCGTCGGTCTGTTGGGGCCTGAAGAACGGTGTGGACTGCCGCTCGGCTAGTGAGACCTCGAGATGCGCAGTCCGCCTCTTCGTTGCCCCGCAGGACTTCGTGCCCGGGGCACCAGACAATACCGTGGGTCCATTCTAGTGAGCGGCCCAGGATTCGAATGGCTTGTATAGGGAGTGTGCCATTCATGTATAAACGACAAGCCGCTTGTGAGCCCGTAAGGACGCGGGCTGAGCTTCCCTTGCTCTTGGCGTCGCGAAGTGCGAGAGCGAACCCTGCTGCTTCTGGTGCTTCGCTGCATGTGGCGCGGATGGAGGCAGAGGCTACCAGGTTCCCCTGATTGACGACGGCGAGTACTTATTTGGGCCTACGACGTGGCGGCGAGGGATGCGGGCTAGCGTCCGTGTAGTATGTGTCCGTGTAGTATGTGTCCGTGTAGTATGTAGTATGTATGTGATGAGCTCACTTGTCCTTCTGGCGTAACTTCGTAGTTCAGGGGACTGATGCGGCGAAGTACTCGGTAAGGGCCGAAATAACGGCGCAAAAGCTTTTCGGACAGGCTGCGCGTCCGCACGGGAGCCGACACCCATACTCTGTCGCCTGGTGCATACTCGACTTCCCTTCGCCGCAGGTTGTATCGGTCCACGTCGATGCGGTGCCTTTGTTGAATGCGATGTCGCGCCAGCTGACGTGCTTCTTTGGCTCTCTTTGTAAAGTCGCTGATGTCAGGGATCTGTTCTGGGCGGTCGCTGACAGGCACCATTGCATCCAAGGGTGTGGTAACTGTTCGACTAAAAACAAACTGGAATGGTGTTACTTGAGTGGTCTCTTGCAATGCGGTATTGTAGGCGAATCTTGCATAGGGTGGTATCTTGTCCCATGTACGGTGCTCTAAGTCTACGTAAAGTGACAACATATCGGTCAGCGTCCTGTTCAATCGCTCGGTTAGCTCATTTGTTTGAGGGTGATAGGCAGTTGTTTTCCTGTGGCTGGTATGAGTCAGTTTCATAATGGATTGCGTCAAATCGGCTGTGAACGAAGTTCCTTGGTCCGTGATAATAATTGCAGGGGCACCGTGTCGTAATGCTATCTTGGTGACAAAGAATTCAGCCACTTCAACGGCCGTTGCACTGATTAGAGAGGATGTCTCGGCATATCGTGTTAGGCAATCCGTCGCTACAACAATCCATCGTTTCCCTCATGACGATGTCGGAAAGGGACCGACAAAGTCCATTCCTACTTGTTCGAACGGGGCTCCTGGGGGTTCTATTGGTTGAAGGAGGAGGCCTGCGGGTTTTAATGGAGGCGTCTTGCGTTTTTGGCAATCCCGACATGTTCGTACATAATGCTGTACTGAATTCAATAGCTTTGGCCAGTAGTACTTAGCATGAATTCGGGTGAATGTTCTGCTCACTCCGAGGTGTCCTGCCGATGGGTCATCATGACAGGCTTCCAAGATTTCGGATCGCAAAGCTGAAGGAATGACGAGTGGAAATTTCTCTGTGCTGTGCTTAAAAGTGCTTTTGTGCAGAACGCTATTTCTCATCACATACGATGACAATCCCCGGCAGAAAACTCGCGGAACATGGATGGGGTGTCCCTCGAGGTGCCTGATGAGTAGGAGCAACTCTGCGTCAGAGTGTTGGTGTTTGGCCATCTCAGATGTTGTCACGGCTCCAAGAAACGGAAAGTCGTGTCCATCTTTCACAGGAGCAGATTCGACCGGCGCACTTGATAAACAATCAGCGTCACTGTGCTTGCGACCTGACTTGTACACAACCGTTATGACGTATACCTGCAGCCTCAGACTCCATCTAGCAAGTCGTCCAGAAGGATCTTTCAGGTTTGCAAGGCAGCACATTGAGTGATGGTCGCTGATTGCTCGGAACGGTCTACCGAGGTATGGTCGGAATTTTCCTATGGCCCATATTACTGCGAGGCATTCTTTTTCTGCGGCTGAATAGTTGGGTTGAGCCCTCGAAAGAGTGCGACTGGCGTATGCATTTACTCTTTCTTCTCCGTTTTGCCACTGAACGAAGACGGCACCGAGTCCTAAATTGCTTCTGTCTGTGTGGATGTCCGTTTCCGCTTCCTCATCCAAGTGCGCAAGGACCGGGTGATATTGAAGTCGCTGTCGTAGCTTATTGAATGCATCTTCTTGTTCACTTTGCCAGACGAAAGGCATATCTTCTTTCGTTAATCGCGTTAACGGCTCGGCAGTCTTCAAAAAGTTTTTGACGAAACGCCTGTAGTAGGCACAAAGTCGTAGGAATCGCCTAACGGTTGGTCTATGAAACTTTTCCGCTGCTGTGGTCTTCTCAGGGCCAGGACGGATGCCTTCGGAACTAATCACATGGCCGAGGAAAAGGAGCTCATGGAAGCCGAAGTGACATTTTTGTGGCTTTATCGTCAGCCCTGCTGAACTAATAGCCTTGAGCACAGTCCTTAGTCTTTCCATATGCCGAGCAAAAGTGGTAGAAAAATCACGACATCGTCAAGATAAACCAGGCAGGACTGGCACTTTAACCCGGAGAGCACAGTGTCCATCATCCGCTGAAAGGTGGCAGGTGCGGAACAGAGACCGAACGGAAGTACCTTGAATTCGTATAGTCCGTCTGGTGTGACGAATGCTGTCTTCTCACGATCTCGTTCGTTCACTTCTATTTGGCAGTATCCGCTTTTGAGGTCGAGAGAGAAAAAGAATTTCGCACCCCGTAGTCTATCGAGGGTATCATCGATCCTCGGAAGTGGATCGACATCGCGCTTTGTGACGACATTTAGCTTCCGATAATCAACGCAGAAGCGCAAGGTCTGATCCTTTTTCTCTACCAGCACCACAGGCGAAGCCCACGGGCTGGTCGATGGTTGAACTACGTCGTCTCTAAGCATTTCTTCGACTTGTTTGCTGACGATCTCTCTCTCCTTCGGTGACACTCGGTAGGGATGCTGGCAAATAGGCCTCACAGCTTCGTCGACAATGATGCGGTGTTTGGAGATGGACGTTCTCTGGACTTTTGATGTCGTTGAGAAACACGAGGCGAACTCTCGTACAAGGTTCTTTATTTGCTGCTTCTGGCTCGGTGATAGTGCTGCTTCGATGTTGACGGATGCGAGTATGGAGTCTACGTTGTCAGAATCCAGTAGTGCAGCACCGGAAGGGCTCAAATCCGTAATCTGTTCATAATCGTTAAGGCGGGCAATGACGGTTCCCTTCGCAACATGCTGGACTTCATTTCCAAAATTAGTCAGGAAGACATTCGAACACCCGTCACGCAGCCGAACAAGACCCCTTGCCATACAGATCCCTTTTTCGAGCAAGAGCCCAGTGTTACTGCCTGCTATTCCTTCATAGTCACTGAATACGGTGCTTCTTACGGCGACAGCTATGCTGGATCTTGGGGGCATCGTGACGTCGTCGTCTATAATCTGAAGCGCATCGAACTGTTCTTCACATTCGAACGTCGCGATGGCGGGATTTATTGACAACGACGCACAGGATTCCTGCAAGTTGATAACTGCACCGTTCGCCTGCAAAAAGTCCATTCCAATAATTAAATCCCTTGAACATTCTGACAGGACAATAAAACAGGCGACGTATGTAAAGCCGCGTATTCCGATTCTAGAAGTGCACCTGCCCACCGGGTTGATAAGGTGTCCTCCGGAAGTTCGAATTTGCGGTCCTCTCCAAGGGGGCAGCACTTTTTTCAGTCTTCTGGCAAGAATACTTTACTCATAACGGAATGGTCTGCGCCTGTGTCTACTAATGCAGTAATTTTGCAGCCGTCTATAAACACACATAAATTGGAAGCAACGTCACTCTTTCTGCAGCCGCTCTCGCGTCCGTCGTTATATTTCAGAATCAGCGCTGGAGGCTCTGTTCTTGCGTCGACAGCGGCCTCACCTCAACAGGTCGCCGGTATTAGTTTTCCCGACGTGGGCTTTGGGGGCGTCGCCTTGGGGAGCTTGAGGATGGACGCGGGCTCGGTGATCGATACCTCAGCGGCACTGTTGACCGAGGCTGATGTTGCTGTGAAGTCTGCAGGCTTTGGCGCGTTGACAAATACTCCTGGATCTCGAAAGGGCGTTCACCGTTTCTTGGGTGCAGAGCGCAGAAAATTGTTTGCTCTGTATAGCTGCAATCGGACAGAGGTACAAATTATTTGGTCAAAAAGGATAACCCAATAGCGTCAAGAAAGGTTGTGAAAACAACCCTAGCTCTTTGAATTTCACGCTCACTCCGCCGTTAAGACACAGTCGCCGACGTCACCATGGCTCGGGTCACCACTGTGGGAAAAATTCCACTGTTTCCAAGAATCAAACCTAGAGATCGCCGGTCTCTAACTTTAGGGGGCAAAACGTGGTAGTGATCAGTGCTGGCAATGATTCTTGGCCAATATGCCACAGTGGGTATGGGCCACAGTTTCCGACGTCGTCTTTTAATGGCTGCCACCACGCGAGAATTTCACGCGACCGTTACGTGCCCCCGACCGTTGGGTCTCGTTCCTTCGGTGACGTGCGCAGCCGAGCGGACGTGTACGCAATTCGGGAAGCGCCGATCTCTCACCGCGAGCCACACCGCCTCTAAAGGCCGCCTTTTTCTCCTTTGACGTGTGGAATCTTCCAGCGCTTCGGAAGTAGGCCTCCGCCTCTGCACCGAGCGCGGTGTTCCAGACGATTTCCAGACGACAGGGTTCCAGACGACACGTCGCGCTGTAAGAAGCACCGCGTGCTGCCGCAGCACGTAAGCTATGCTATATTAATTTCGGGAAATGCGAACGTTGCTGCGCAAGGGGAAATGTCACTCATGGAAAAACGTAGCCCGTTTGCCTTAGGCAGTCCCGTTTGACCGTTAGAGCGGTTGCAGAACTTCCAGACGTCGTGCCGACCTTGCTCCCCTTATCTGCCGGCTGGCAGTTTCTTGCAAGTGCGTTAGGCCTAACGCAATTTGCTCCGCTCGTCCCCGGTTTTAACTTCCAAGCCCTAACGTCCTGATTGGCGACGATCATCGCCATAGTATATAAAGAATTCTCGTGAATGCCGACGCATATGTGAGTTTGCGTGAGCGTGCGTGCGTTCGTGCTTGTTTGCGCGCGCCGCTGGACACATGATTTAGCAACTGCTGTGAAGGCTATAGCGGTGGTGCTCCTCATGCGTTTTGGTCTCGATCCTATACGCTTTGCTTTAACTCTTCGCAGTGCACCCTGCTGAAGATCCTCTGGCTCTGTTCCTGGACCGTTCTCCGGCTTCGAGCGAATAATCCACTCCAGCCATGAGTAAGTCCTGGTAGCCACTACCAGTTCTGAAATGAATTCGCCCGTAACGAGCTCGAACGTGCTTAACGCCCGATTCCCTTTTTTTCTACAGCTGAGATGTCTGAGATGTCGTCATTCGGAGGCGGTGAGTTCGATCGTCGAGCGCATGGCTCTTTTCAGAGTCACTTTTGTTTTCGTCCTTGTTTTCGACCCCGTGTGTCGCCGTGCCATTTGTCACAGTGCAGCTCCGAGTCTGCCTAAACGCGCCAGTTTTCATTTACGTGCACGCTTTGAGATGAGTTTTTAGTAGTCTTGATAGTTCTCACATTTTCATCTTTTCCTTTTTTTTAATGTCTGATTGTAACTTTGCCTGGCAACAAACGTTCAGTGCTAATTTAATATAACCTGCAGTTTCAGTCTTAGGCGTCAAACGCTGCGTTTTTAAAACTATTGTTGATGTGGTAGGTTTCGCTCTGTAACTTTTACTTCGATCAGCGCTATTTCCGTTACCTACTCCTTTGGTGTAGTCGTCCTACAAGGCTTTTACAGCCTTGTATACGTTGATGTATCACTGTTTTGTTGAAACGAACAATGTTGTTTTAACTTCCCTTTGGTGTAAATATTATGCACCGACACTGACCCCGGGCGGTGATGCCAGACCGGAGAGGGCGAAGCGAAAAACCGAGAAATTACTTAAGCATAACAGCAAATGAATTTCCCTTGATGCTGATTACTTGTTTTTTTTCTTTTTGGTGGCGTAATTTTGCTTTTTCGCATTTCCAGACGGGCTCTCCGGTATTGAGTCGTCGGGTAAGAACTACAGTTAAAGGCGACGCCTTTACATTTTTCTGCTTCTTTAAGTCAATCACCAATGCGACACCGCGATTGAGAAACATACGTGTATGCGCGTGCAGGAGACATTAGGAATTCTTCGAATAGCGGATATGAAGGAATGCGTGGAAACTGGCGGCACAGGGGAGTAGCGGGCTATGTTCCAGCACATGTGCAAGCTGCGTTTTTTTTCTTTTTTTCCCTCGGTACCGCCGGTATTGAGCCCTATAGGTGTACCTAGTCCAGGGTTTAAAAAAAAAAAAAAACTAATTCACCTCGATAACCGTTGAGTCTCATTTGTGTCATCTGCCTTATTTCTCGTGAATTTTTAAATGTTATTGTTTACTTGTTTTTTTTTGTCTAACCCACTCCTGCGATAGCCCCACATAGGGGCTGCAGTATGTACAAATAAATAAATAAAATAAATAAATAAAGTACCCTACGCGACAGGTTCTTTCGTGCATACGCGACCGCAGATGGGTGTGATACTGTGAAATCTCTCTTCCTCTGTTCATGGCCAAAAAAGCCTTCTACGCTGCTGCTCGTTTTTTTTTGTTTTTTCGGAGGCCCGATGTAGCAGCGTAGACGAGGACTGCGCCAGCGGAAGCGGCAACGTCGCGATTCGTTGCTCTCCCACGTGACATATACTTATGCGTCGCTGTGTCGCGACCCAGTGACCTCGTAGAAAGAAACAGAACAACACTGGCTGTAGAAAGGGCGATCATGTTAGATTAGTTAGGACTCCAACGTGCTTGCGGTGTTTTCTCTACAGCTTCGAGAACTCTGACACGCGTCAGCACTGTGTTACACGGAAATGGTTGCGCCGTAACCAAGCGCACATCCGCAGCCAGCGTTCCCGCTCTCGCTCTCAGCGTTGTTAACATGCGCGTGGTCTCTGGTTGGTTTCTGAAAACAAGGGCACCGATTTACCGAGCCGGTATGCGGCGGTATGCTGTGTCTTACCAGTACTCACCTACGGGGCAGAAACCTGGAGGCTTACGAAAAGGGTTCTACTCAAATTGAGGATGACGCAACGAGCTATGGAAAGAAGAATGATGGGTGTAATGTTAAGGGATAAGAAAAGGGCAGATTGGGTGAGGGAACAAACGCAAGTTAATGACATCTTAGTTGAAATCAAGAAAAAGAAATGGGCGTGGGCAGGACACGTAATGAGGAGGGAAGATAACCGATGGTCATAAAGAGTTACGGACTGGATTCCAAGGGAAGGGAAGCGTAGCAGGGGGCGGCAGAAAGTTAGGTGGGCGGGTGAGATTAAGAAGTTTGCAGGGACGACATGGCAACAATTAGTACATGACGGGAGTTATTGGAGAAATATGGGAAAGGCCTTTGCCCTGCAGTGGGCGTAGGCTGATGATGATTATGATGATGATGCCGCGCGTGTCTGCCGAAAAGTGTTGAGCGAGCAAGGCAGGCGCACGTATGCAAAAAAAAAAAAAAACGCGTATTCACATCAGAAGGTTTTCGTCGTCGTTGGTTCGTGTCAGCTTTCTGCTTGTCTGTGTAGCAAACAAAAAAAAAATTATCCCGATAGCTATTAAGCGGACACTATGGGCGCATACGCGCCGTCGTCGCCGTCGCCGCCGATGTCGTGCGTTCCTGCCCGACGGCTGCGTCAAGCCAACACGTGACACCTGCGCATTGTGAGCGCGCCGTCGAGGAGATTTAAGCCCAACGTAGGCCTTGCTATCGGTGTCGATGCTTGAGCACTTTTTGAGAACTTGGGAACTGGTAACGCTTTTTATGCGAAGCATACTAGCCGCGCAGCCACGCTCTTCCTTGCTGCGCCGCGCGCGGCCGCGTGGCTACCATATGACGTCACAACAGCTGCAAAAGCGGAGGCTCAACTCGTGCGCTCGCTTGCGGCCGCGTAGCTACATAGCCGGGTCTCGGCTCGTGCGCTCGCCTGCATGAGTTGTTTCTTCGTCTAGCCGAACCAAATATAGCCAAGCAACAGCACTTCACCAGGCTAAACAGTGGTTCGACAACTAAATTAAAGGCTAGTATGCTTCGCATCCTGGGCTTAACCTTAGCTAAGCCACAGCCATTTTTTTTTGTCAAATTATTTATGTAAAATAATTTACAACGTTAGAAATGAATAATGGGTCTACAACAAACACGCTTACACTGTTTGGTTGTAAGTGTGTAAGTTAGAGATTGATTTACAGCTGCGTTCTTTTTTAATGATTTAAGTTATTTTACGCTGTCGTTTTGTTATGCGATTGAAATAGCTTATCGTTCATTATTTTATATTCGTATGTTTTATGTATTTTATGTTCATATTTCTGCTAAATGTTTTTTTTAATACTTCGTCAGTGATTAGATTCCGCTATGTCTGTTTCTGACAACGTGGTTGCGGGAAGACGGAAAACAAATTGATAACCAGCTGGTGAACAAGGGAAGCCTCCGCTCGGAGTCAACGCTGCATATAATTTACCTGTTTATTATTTCATTCAAAGAGTTCACGCTAATTATGCCCCATCAGTGTGTGTCTTGTGTAGTTGCGTGCATTTATCCCTGATGGCTGACTATCCATTGGAAAACCCGGGACGTTGAACTTTGTCAAGAGGCACCCAGCGCTGTGCCTGATTTTGTGACATCTCGTGGGCAAGTTGTACACATGTACGAATTAAAAAAATGTTATTGCGAAAATTTCAATTCCATACCAGGTGGCTCGAGTCGTGCCAGACGTTTTATTTTTATGAACTGAACCATCTTTTTTTTTTAAATTTTGGGGCAGACAGCACAATTCTAACCCTCGATGTAAAGTACTCGATGAGGCAGACATTACTTCCACGAGAAATAGAATAGCCCGAATGAGTAATTAACAGAGGTACACTGTACAGCGGTTTAGTCAGTTATGGCACATATTGCAATTTACAACTTGTGGTTGGTGAGTTCACGTAGCGCATTCACTTGGAACGAATTCACAAGATGACGCCAGTTTAGTGATATTAATACTCGAAGTGTGCCACGAAATGCGTTCGCGTTCCAGTTTTTTGTGCCGCAACACATCAACAACGTTTTTTTTGAACTCATTGAAGCAGCAGTGCGTTTCTTCACAGCGAGTTCGACGGTGCAGATCTCTAAACTCGTGCAATGCGCAGAAGTTATTGCAAGTCGATATGCCTTGCAAGCTCACCAGCTGCAATTGCGTAAATTGCAACGTGGGCTGTAAACTAATTAGTAAGCACACTTAATTAATGAAATCGTATTAATTAGTCAATCACGTACTCGATTGCTCTTAGATGTTATGCATACCTCATGGAGTAACTTAGTTGAAGGGTTAAAACTGTGCTGTAAAAATAATAAAATAAAATGAAGATCACTGGCTATATGCCCTCGGCAGTGTTTGTCACTGTGCGAGTCGCTAGTGCAATGGACATAGCCGTTGCGTTTTGCTCGGCGAGTGTCGGACGGACACGAGTGCGTTGCGTATGCAGCATAGAAGTGACAAGAGATAGCGTTCTGATGCCTGCTTCATTATGCTTCTTTTGTTTTGCAGCCATGAGCGAAAGTGGGATTACCGGTGAGTTTCACGCAGTGCTTCTGTCAAACGCACTTTTCCTTTGAGACAAACGACACAACAGGGTTACGATAAGTGGCGAACGAGGGAAGCCTCGGCTCGGAGCTAAAGTTTCGACAGGGAGACTTCGTTAGGCATAGGTCAGCTTCTTTTCCACGGCAGGTGTTTATCAACTCCCTCTGCACCGAGGGCGAGGAGGCAGCGGCGTGATTGTGAACACAATTACGCCGCTGCCGAAAATTTGCCCCAGCAGCTAAGTAGAATATAGTAATTGGCTCTGTGTAGTTGAGCTGTGCACCACCAGCTGGCGCCACCAATCTCGCCGCTCAAGTTCACGCCCCCGCTCGATCGGCAAACCGCCCGGCTTGCCGGATTACCGCCAAGCCGGGCATTCTTTCGAAGGATGGTACAGCCTTGACTGTTTGCCAAGTGATAAAAATGGCGCACACACTGGCAGCGTGACGAGTTATCACGCGCCGTTTAATTTAATTATGCTGTCAAGGAGTAGGCTAGATAGATGTAGACAGGCCTTCGTAGCAATAAGATGGCATAGTCCTTTCATTGCTGAAGCACTTACCAAGAGTACTTAGCAGTACGTTTCAGAACTATTAGCAGCGCTTGGTAGCCGGTGTATTTGTCTGCAACTGCGTACTGCGTGATGCTGAGCCATCCATCTTCTAAGCCACGTATTGCGGACGACGCCTCTTCAATTATGGAATAGCTATTCGTCATGGAAGCACAAAATTAATGCAGTGCTAAGCCCTGCTTCCGTAACTATTTATTTCGCGAAATAATTGCGTGAGTTTATTATGTCTCTGCTGACGAGGCCTTTGAGTGGTCTCATTTGCTCACCGTTTTCGCTACCGTACTTTACAGGTGCTAAAGAGTAAGTCAATATGCGGCCAATGTATTTATTGCTGCGTGTATATTTTTTCATCATGTGTCTTGTTTAGAAAAGAAGAGCACGGAAAGTTCAGTGCCTCCATAAAGAGAATATATATAGTACTAAACTTGTGCCTAAGCGTGAATCTTAGTACAGATTGCTCGCACAAGAAATTTTCTAGACATTCATTTTGTGAAATCGCTTTGAAATTTATTTTGATGAATTGCTTGCATTGAGAACACCCGCTATCGCTCCACATGCATGAACCGTTGCGCACTAAACCAGTATTATTTCTTTTGGTAAAGCTTCGGTTCGGGTGGAAGTGAAGTTCTAAGAATATCGGTTCGAGTTAAGTTCTGGCTTAAATTCCGGTACGGATATACGGTTTAAGGTTTGGGTTCGGTTTCGTTCCACACCCTGGTGCAAACCCATTACGGCGTGTTTCGGTTTACGATAACGATAGTTGGAACGTCGCTACCGCTAGCTTATCGAACCAGTTATGATCTGCTTAGAGTCTCACATCATTTTCCTGCATCGCGCTCCTTGGTCGTGTCTGGCTCGTGCGCAATTAAAAACTAATAACCTGCATCCTCACAACATTTTAACTATATACAACCCTACAACCACTGAAAGTGAGAGAGGCACAAAGGAGAGATGCCTCGACCTGCACCACTAGTGTATCGCAGGTGCCCTACAACCACTGTAACGCCTGTGGAAGCAACCCTTAACCATCCATCTGTCATTTTCCGTCTTGAGATTGTTCGACTTTGCATATGCCACATGATAAGCCATCGCAATCGCAACTGTCGGTCCCTCCAGATATCGCCACCAAAGCTAATACGACAACGACCTTACCGTTGTCAGATGGTTAATGTTCCTCGCTGAAGGACTGCTATCTAGCTGTTCTCATTCCTGCATTCCCAATGCCTGCCGGGAATGGAACAACCTATTGCATGTCGGGGCTATCTTTTATCGGAACTAACATACTTAGTCTGACGTAGTAGTTCTGCGGATACCCGCAAGGTGGAGAGAAGTTAATAAAGGGAAAATCAGACATCCACCCGTTCGTAGCAATTGCTACAAAGGAAACCCATACGGGTTCCTCGAAAGAAATGCCTCAGAGTTGAAGAAAAATTCTTTCTGGTCGGGGTGGATGTCTGATTTTCCCTTTATTAACTTCTCTCCACCTTGCGTGTTTCGGCAGAACTACTACGTCAAACACTTGCCTTTGCTTCGTGTGTTATCGACAAATTCGACTTCGCCCTGCCATCTGCTTGCCGCCTGGTTAGCTCACATGGTAGAGCGGGCTGCCTCGGAAAGGCGGTGGTCCCGGGTTCGAGTCCCAGACCAGGACGAATCTTTCTTCAACTCTGAGGCTTTTCTTTCGAGGAACCCGTATGGGTTTCCTTCGTAGCAAAAGCTACGAATGGGTGGATGTCTGATTTTCCCTTTATTAACATACTTAGTTATTAAAAACAGTTTCACATTTTGATTTTCTCCTCCTTGAAGCTTGCTTATTATTGATGCTTCGTAACACTAGCAGCAAATCACTCTGCAACTAATTATTCTTCTTGCTGCGTGAATTGCTCTGTAAGTATGATTGCGGTTATCTCTCCTGCTATGTGCCCGCTCCCCTCTACGAGGCTGCAAAGCGGTGAGGGTAATATAAATGGCATGAAATGGGAACATGAGATAACTACACGTGTTGTGCTATAAGTCTAGCCTGTCTTTGTGGGCACAGGTTCGCCCAATAAAAGCTAGTTTTGTATTCCACCGTATTGCTGCTTTCTTCACCGTCACTACCACGTGACAATATCGTCATTAAGATGATGCGGTGACGTAGGTGACTGATTGGAACTTTCTGGTGTCTGTGGTTCACGCATTAATAGTTGCATTTTCTGTCATTCACCTTCGCCCAAGAACGACAAGTATACAGCGCAATGTATCGCTTATAAACATTCCCTTGTGTTTTGTGTCGAGGATACAAGCCGAACTATCCAGCGCGGAATCTGCATTTACGGACGGAAGGTTTATGTGCGACTACTACTAAAGCATATAAACGCGTAGCAAAATAAGACGCTGACCCGCTTTGTGACTAGACAGACAATAAAGAAATGGCTGATAACGCAGCTTACCTGGCGCGATCTGATACGTATTTCCAGCCTTAGATTGTTGCGGAATGATGAGATAGTTCTGCAATTATACTTCGAGAAGGAATCGTTAGCTTAGTAGAGAGTAAGAGAGTAGTGAGTAGAGAGAAAGTAGAGTAGAGAGAGGAAGAAAGTCCGTCGATAGAAGGCAAATCTAGAATAAAGGTGTTCCAGAGTTGCAGTGGCTCCTACACAAGAGCTATCATTAGTAATTACACCGCATGGACCGAAGTGTCCTAAAATACACAGGGCGAATATCGTATCGGATACAGTTACTTGGCAAGCATATTTTATATTAAAGGGACACTAAAGTGAAAAGTGATTTCTTCTGCATCAATAAATTACCGTTCAACAACACAAAAAACACCACCCCTACAACGATAAGACGTTTGGTAAGCCAGAAAAAGCGCGAGAACGAAATACGGGTGGCGACGCCTACTTAAGTTCCCGCACCTGGGGGCTGTGACGTTTTGGATTTTGATGGCATCTTCTAGGGCCTACTAATTGTATATAGCGGTACAGATTGGCTACATTGTGTTCTAAAGGAACCACATATCAAACATGGCAAGTTTTGGGAACCTTTATTCAGCCAACGCGGCCCAAATGCGAAAACATACTTTGGAATCCCTGACGTCACGCTGACGTACCGGCGCTGGGGTTTCGGCGCGAAATTCAAATATGGATACTTGGACCTTCATTTTCTCATCTAATAATCAAACTATTTTTTTGAAATGACTGCCTGCAGGATCCTCAAACAATGCTTTATTAGTCTAAACTGATTTATTGTTTCGCTTTAGTGTCCCTTTAATATCATGTAATTATCGCCCACTTATCCTGTATGTGTATCGCGATACGATTTCAAAACGTCTTTGCCGAGGCCTGTTTCCTATGCGATTGTACTTTGGCTAGATTAGTATTGACACGGCTGGTCCACGAAGTTGTAAGTGCATTAAAAATTAGCCCTTCTTTTACCCTTGTGGCTCGGTTTCGTGAAGTTGAGATTATTAGTAATATCAGTACATAACGTTATTTAATTGTGCTATGACAGACAGCTAAAAAAAAGCGGAAAAGAGATCCGCACACTAGGGCTACACCGAGGTCGTTTTACTAGCAGATGGGGGTTAATTTTGGAGCATAACAAGGCAGCTTGAGAGGCTAAAGACTTCGTAACGAGCAGTGAAACCAATGATTAGTGGCGCAACCTTAACCTTAGTAATGTAACATTGTGTGTAGCAGATTTTTCGATTGAGATAAATAAAAAAAACATAGTTGGACGTTTTAAAATCCGCAGTGATCTCCTGGTAGGATGCCCCAGCGTGAGTGCTGTCGAGAACGGTAGACGATTAGGCTTCGTGTTAGTTTTTCGAAAAATTCGAGGCATAGCATGGTGTGTACCTATAGTAGACAGCAGTAACAGCAGATTACTGAGATATGCGTTTGTTCAGCATTTGACGCAAAAAAATATGCTTAAACGATCACGTAATTAGACTACTCATATGTGCGTAAGCTAAAAAAATGCTTACAGACGTTGTATTGCGTGAACTGCGGGCCTGAATGCGCGCTTTAATATTCAAATTTCCAGTGACGATTCCAACGCAACGACGATCATGTTCGCTGTCATCGCCATTTGCTTCTTCATCGGTATTGCTGCACTTCTCGGCTACCTGTTGCTGGGATCATCGGATGGTAAGCAACAAAAAGATTAGTTTCTTCACGCGATACAATGTTTATTGACTCGCAGTTTATGTGTATTTACCCGAGGCATGAATTGGAGCTCATAGTTTGAAGTGACCTGTATACAACAATTTCTTCCTCAGGGCGAGCACACGAATGATTCGACGAACAAACAACGGATATATATCGCGTACCACAAAATAAATTATCACTAAAGCATTTCATTGACTTGGAAGTCAACACAACGTCGCGTTTCACAGAAGTGTTTTGTGGTGTTGGTTTAGATTATAGCAAGATATTAGAGCACAGCTCTTAAGCGTCCGTTCCTGCGGCGAACGTCGGCGTCATCGGTGTAACCGAGCGAACGAGCGCAGCGGGAGAGGGCGATAGCGAAGAGAGCGCGAGGAGGCAAGCGGTGGAGGAGGGAGCGGCGGTATCCATTGTTGTGCCATTACCACAAGCCCGGATTCCGAATCTGCAAGATGTGGAATCTATCCTGCGAGCGCCCTAATTCTCCCTTCACAAGTCAAGATGCTGAGCCGTCGTGCGGGGGCTGCGGGAGAAGCCTCGGCGAGCCGCATGTTTGGACGTGTCGGCGTGTGCCAGACAGCCCGGCGCCGCACCTCCCTTGCCTGGAGGTCACCGCGCGCGCGAACTTTGAACCGGGTGGCCAGCGCGGTCGCTGGTTGGACCCCTCGGACGACCGTCGTGTGCTGACTTTGTATTGGGCCGTTTGAGTGACAATGGTTCCTCGGGGATTATAAAAGCAGCGACACGCCGCCTGAAAAACAGGATCCGCCGTCCCACCGGGAGAGAGTGTCGCTCCCGACTGGGGTGAGATGTGTCACGTTTTTTCGCCGGACGTCGTCGTGCGAGAACAGTCGCGTTTGTTGTGAGCACTCGGCCCCAGTGCCGACCCGTTCATGTCCTGTATGATAACCTGTATATAATGTATAAAGTCCCTTTTGTTATTCTCATCGACGCCAGGCTCGGAGTCTTCGCTACCAACGCTCTGTCACGAAACGGGTGACGAGCGCTACGGGACCACAAAGCCGTAATCGTGGTGCAGCGGTGAAAGTTCGTAACACTGCTGGCACCGGTTGGATGTCCGTAACACTGGTGGCAGCGGTGGGATGTCCGTAACACTGGATGGCAGCTACGGGATTGACCGGCATCAGCTACCTCGGCGCGGTGAGTGCCTGAAGTTTACCTCAAACACCAGACTTTCTCTGACACAGGTTATAGTAGCTTAGGGAAGGATTTGGTGTTGCATTGTGATAACCTTGTGTGTTTCAAGCCTAGTAAGAGTGTTTTGAAAACCAGGGGATGCTGAGGGGGTAAACAGGGCAGTGTGTGAAATACTTGCATATGTCTTACTAGTAGTGTTATAGTAGCGTACGGCAGGTATATTCAAAAAGGGTAAACAGCAGGAGGACAGTGTGAACGATGGAGAAATACAAGGTGAAGGAACTTCTCGAAATTTGTGAGGAGTTGGGCATTGAGTTGGGCTCGACCAAAAGAAAGAATGCGATCCTTGAGGTCATGAGGACTGGGGACGTAACGGCGGAGGAAGCCGCAGAGGCCTCGGCGGATATCAATGAACGTCGGGAAAGGGAGGAGAAGGAACGTTGCGAGCGGGAAAGGAGAGAACAGCAACGTCGCGAGGAGGAAAAGGAGGAAAGGAGAGAACAGCAACGTCGCGAGGAGGAAAAGGAGGAAAGGAGAGAACAGCAACGTCGCGAGGAGGAAAAGAGGGAGAAGGAACGTTGCGTGGAGGAAAGGAGAGAGATTCGTGAGCACGAGCTTAAAATGAAAGAGTTGGAGACCCGAAATAGCTCGCCAGCGCCTAGTCTCACTTCTAATGTTCCAAGAATACGCGATCAACTTCCACCCTTTGTCGTCGGAGAGGATATGGCCAAATACCTCGTGAAATTTGAGCACGTGTGCGAACGGAATAGCATTGAGCGATCCCTCTGGGCACAGAATCTGTTAGCGTTGCTTCCTGGGGAGGCATCAGACGTAATTACTTGCTTATCGAAAGAGGCGTTTGAGAGCTACAGTGATGTGAAGGAAGCGCTACTGCGGAAGTACAAATTGTCGCCCGAAGCTTTCCGGCAGAGGTTCCGGTATGCAAAAAAGGGTAAGGAGTCGAATGTTGACTTCGCGTTTCGTCTAAAAGCCGACCTGGTGGAATGGCTGAAGGGCGAAGAGGTTTACGACGACCGCGACAAAATTGTCGAATGCATCGCGTTGGAGCAGTTCTACCGTTGCATTGATGAGGATGTCCGGCTCTGGCTGCAAGATAGGCTAAAGGAGGTTAAGCTAAACAAGGCAGCAGAGTTAGCGGAAGAGTATTACACCCGCCGCAGCTTGCACAGCAAGGCAGTGCGCGTAGAAAAAGCTGATAGAAGAGATGGGTTTTCCGGGAAGTCCGACGAACGGAAGCAAATCACGCGTCGCGAGTTTCGGAAAGATGAGTCTCTTACCAAAGAAACTGTAAGGGAAGGACAGAATGCATCTCAGAATGCTAACGATGGTCCCAAGCAGCGAAACGATACGATGCGTTCTTTTGAAAAACGGAAGCCGTTAACTTGCTACAATTGCAAAAAGCAAGGGCACATCGCAGCGAGCTGCCCAGAGAAAATTGCTTTTGCGACAATACGGGAAACTAACAAGAACATACGTCTATTGGAGCCCTATGTGCAGGAAATTAAGGTAAACGGCAAGAAGTGCCGAGCACTGCGGGACTCTGCAGCAACTATGGACGTTGTTCACCCGTCTTTCGTCTCCTCGAGTGATTTTACGGGAGAGTGCGTTAGGATACGGCAAGTGGCCGAGAAGGAGAGTGTCTGTTTACCGATCGCAACGGTTATCATTGAAGGAGAGTTTGGGAAACTTAACACCGAAGCCGCTGTGTCAGCCGCCCTCCCGGAGCAATTTTCCTACCTCTTCTCAAATAGCTCGGAGCAGCTGCTGAGGGATCAGGGCAAATCATTCTTTGCCGACGTGGCGTACATGGCCCCCACGCGATCCAAAGCGCGCCCGCTGTCGAGGGAACTTGACTTAGCGTCGGTGAGCGAAAGGCGGTGCGGCACACGGACTGATCAAGGTAACTTGAGTGGCGAGCAGTCACGGGAGAGGCAGAGCTCGGACGCTGGCCTAGACGAGCGGGTCCTGGAGGTGAGTGGGAGTGACGCGTGCAGTGCTAGCCGCGATAGAGACGCGACGCCGCAATTAGGCGACGCGGGCTCCACACTCGCTCCGGTTTCCGCCAGCTGGCAGGAGCAGGCTGCAGTTGAAAGGGAAACTCGGATTCGCGAACAACAGGAAGATTGTTCACTAGGCGATCTGAGGAAGAGCGTCAAACGGGGAGTGAAAAAAAAGGGGGTTTCATTTGGCAAGGAATCTGGCTTATTGTACCGCCGCTACACGGATAAGCAGGGTCGCAAATATAAGCAGCTTCGGATTCCGCGAAAATATCACCGGGAAAAATGAATGACCTCATTTGCTTCCTCAGAAGTATGTTTTCGGTCCAAGTGATTTCAAGGGGACCATTCTATTTGTAATTATTATTGCTGATTAATAATTGTTTCTATTTTGTTGCGTTGTTAATTTGAAAATTGGTTGTTTGAGCCTTGTGTACTAGATCGTACACCTGCCTCTTGTTGCAGCGGGAGTAAAAAGAGGGATAGCGATTTAGTTAGGTTGATTTGGATTATGGCCTTGTCTGGTGTTTGACGGGAGACAGAGGGCACTTGTTCGTGTTGGGTGTTGCCTTTTGCCGGTCGGTTTTGCAAGCTGCAGAACGACCAAGCGGGACCAGTGGCGAGAAGCAAGGTCTTAGGAACGACCCGAGCGGAGCTGGTCAAGGTGCCTTGGCGACGACGCGGTGAGCAGAGCTCCTGTCCTGGCGAGTCGGACCTGGGCACGTGATGTTACCTGGCGTCCCGACACTGGACGTGAACTTGGACGAGCCTGACGAACGTGCGCGCCCGGCATCCGAGCCACGTGGAGGCAGCTCGTCTTCCCGGCGCCTTATCTGAGGGCGGGGATGCTGTTGTGCCATTACCACAAGCCCGGATTCCGAATCTGCAAGATGCGGAATCTATCCTGCGAGCGCCCTAATTCTCCCTTCACAAGTCAAGATGCTGAGCCGTCGTGCGGGGGCTGCGGGAGAAGCCTCGGCGAGCCGCATGTTTGGACGTGTCGGCGTGTGCCAGACAGCCCGGCGCCGCACCTCCCTTGCCTGGAGGTCACCGCGCGCGCGAACTTTGAACCGGGTGGCCAGCGCGGTCGCTGGTTGGACCCCTCGGACGACCGTCGTGTGCTGACTTTGTATTGGGCCGTTTGAGTGACAATGGTTCCTCGGGGATTATAAAAGCAGCGACACGCCGCCTGAAAAACAGGATCCGCCGTCCCACCGGGAGAGAGTGTCGCTCCCGACTGGGGTGAGATGTGTCACGTTTTTTCGCCGGACGTCGTCGTGCGAGAACAGTCGCGTTTGTTGTGAGCACTCGGCCCCAGTGCCGACCCGTTCATGTCCTGTATGATAACCTGTATATAATGTATAAAGTCCCTTTTGTTATTCTCATCGACGCCAGGCTCGGAGTCTTCGCTACCAACGCTCTGTCACGAAACGGGTGACGAGCGCTACGGGACCACAAAGCCGTAATCGTGGTGCAGCGGTGAAAGTTCGTAACACTGCTGGCACCGGTTGGATGTCCGTAACACTGGTGGCAGCGGTGGGATGTCCGTAACACCATGCGGCGGAAAGGGGAGGAGGAGCGCAATGGGCGAAAGCCTGCGAAGGAAAGCGCACTGCCGCGCAAGACGGGCTCTGCAGAGACGATGACTACGAGATGGCGCCCGGGCAGCGCGCGTCGTCTGTTCACCGACGACGCCACTGATACCGTATGTGGAAACAAAGCGCTGCATGAGCCGCAGGTCTGTTTGCGGCGACTGCTGGGAATCACGCCTACGCGTCGCAGCCGTGCTGCCCCTCGCCATCTCCGGAGACCCGAGGCGGTCGCGTCAGACTACGCACCCTCGTCAACGTGCTGCACGAGAAAGATCGTCCGACCCGGCGAATATATGGCGAAATGAAAAAAAAAAGAAACGTATAGGGCTGTGCTTAGATTTCGCGTTAAGCAGTATCGTAATGGTCGGAGAAGTTCTTTATTTTTGAAGGGAAGCTTACGCGGTGCTCGATTAGGATGCGATCGGAACGCGATAATTGTTGCGCGCTTGAAACCTGAAGTTTAAAATATTTTCCGGACATTTCGACCGGGGTGTGCTGTAAAAGGCCGATTGGGAAGTTTGGAAAGTATAACTTTTCATCAAATATTTGCGTGTTCTGTGCTGCCAGATGTCACTGCTCTTTTCCCTAGCAAACGCTGTGGGCCATGCTTGTCGTGTGTGCACGGTGTTTGACGTAACTTGTGCCAAGGATTTAAAAAAAATTGGTTAGCCGCAGCTGAATGAAACCAACAGCATATGGTTTGCCGTCATGTGGCACTCCTTAGGTTGTCTTTTATGTTCCGGGTAATTAAGTAAGATGATTTGTGCAAAATTTTACTATTCACTTAATGGCCAGGTGCATTTCCTTGTGTTGTAGAGGGCGCTCAGAAACGGTCGATCCATTTTTTTTTGTAGCAACGTACATGCTACGTGGCGATTTTGTCGTCGTTTAAAGAAAGCCCGAGAAATATGAAATAAAACCACCTGACTGCGCTCGTGCGCTATCGCACGATAGTACTGTAACCGTGCGTCGAGTATATGGCTTATCGGTTACGACGGCGCCTCCTTTGCGTGTGCCGCCGCAAAAGATGCTGACTCACTGTGAAGCCGAAGCCTAGAGCCGCGGCCGCGCGCTTCGCCACGGTCCGCGCGCACGGTTCCTTCGCTCGAATCGCGATTGAGAGCGCTGCAATATGACAGCGCACGAGTGCAGTCACGTGGTGTTACTTCGTATTTTGCGGGGTTTCTTTAAACGCCGAAAAAAAAATCACATCGCAGCACGTACGATGCCTCAAGTCGTAGCGAGAGTGATAAAATACTGCAGTCGTAAAAACGGTCACAGTCGGACTGTATAGAGAGCAGCTTGCAGTTTGTTTTTCATTATTAGCTATAAAAAAGCGTGTTCCCTAGACATAAAAAGCAACCGTTTCATGTTGTTGCCTCAAGCAATTTAGTCCGTGATTTTCTTTCACTTGAGCTTCGCATACTGTGCCTTGTATTCATGCAGAGGGTTATAGGAGGACCCAGGGGCCCGAGAGCGGATAAAAATCGCTCATTTCCGACCCGGCCTTGGCCGGGGCGGGTTGATGTCTTGCACCTATGTGTGGAGCAGCGCGGACCGCCATGCGCAGCCACGGTTGGGCTTGAGGAGCAGATGCGTGCTCTCCTCGAACCTCAAATATACAGAAGCTAGCCGCAGATGCACGCACATAGAGGCAAAAATGGAACAAAATACGCGAACTCGAATGACTGTGGACGAATGATGGGTTCCACGTATGCCCTGACTTCACATTTACTCTGTGCGCAGTCGAAGACGCTGCAGAAGGGGACCTCTATGGAGGAGGCGGTGGCGGTGGCGGTGGAGGGGGCGGTGGAAGCAGCGGTCCATCTGCAGGGGCTCGAACTACGGCAACGTCGGATGGTGAGCGTTTCCCGTCTTACAAGAACCGCTGGAAGTATAGGCGTGTGAAGAAATTGAGGTTGACCACTTCCGTTAAAGAAAACTGTCTAGATCGACACAAATTTACCTTCACTTTCTGCGGTCGTTTCAGCGTTTGAATCGCATGTTTTCGCGAATTCCCGATGCCGCATCTCTCCTCTGTAGCGAAGCAAATGCGCGGCGCTGAAAATTAAGTAGGTTCCGATTTCATCGTTGCAGAATTTCTAAGACGCAACCTGTGCACAACCAACGACACTGCGGGTGTCAGCAGTGTCGGTTCTTCGTTACTGTGCGTCACAACCGCACTGCATCCTCTAGTCTCCTATTGTATTCCGCTGCGGTTGTGGCAAAGGGCAAATGCGGCTCTCTGCTACAACCGTCTAGATGTGTTCTGCAATTTCTGCAGAACACATCTAGACGAATGTCTGCGTCACTGCGATTAGCATCGAAGCCATGTAGGCATGTCGCCAATGCTGAAACGCGTAACGTGCTGCAACCGGCTGCTCACTCGCGCTTCCTTCCGCAAACGCTGCGCCCTCTGGCGCGTCGCCACGAAATTCGCGCGTGACACCTGTCTGAACATAAATGCACATAACATTGTATGCAAATATATTACCGGGGTTCCATTATGTTCACCGCAGGCGCCATCTTTAAAGTGCAGTTTTTCGTCATTGAACAGCAACGCATACCCAAGGGCACACAAATAGGCACCCAAATTGACGGCAAAGAGGTTTAGCGAAGTGCGGCAGCCACACCCAGTGGCACACACCCAGAAACCCAACATGTCATTCAAGAGGCTCATTGAACAGCCGCACATACCCGGTGACGGAAACATAGCGAGCCAAGTTGATGTTTGAAAAAGACTGACTGAATAGCGGCACATAACCAGTGTGACATGGCCAAGGGGCCCGTGTCTGCCCGACAGTTATTTTCAAGCTCGCTTTCCTCGGCCCAACAGCCCGATGCAATTGGCTCACGGACTATATAAGCAGGGACCCAAGTAGGTGCAAAAAAAGGTTAGCCGAGGACAAACACGCATACCGTAGACTTGGTGAGCTTCTCGAATAATGCTAATCGCATTATTGGCAGCCAGCAGTAGTGAGAATAAGCTAATTAGACCAGTGCATGCTCTCATGGCAGATTGATGTGTTCTGCGAAACCTTGTGACCATACGGCTTGTCCTTGTAGCGGCCACGTCTCAATTGCCACACAACAGTCTCGTGCCCGATATCATCCTGAGCAATTATGCGGGAGAAGTTCAGCAAGTTTGAGGCGAAAGTTCAAATGTTTATCATTATTATAAGCGCTTCGTATACGTCTATGCGAACTGTCCCTGTGTCTTTAGTGGGCTAAAAGCTAAAACGGAATACCAACATGCCCAAAGTGACGTTCTTTCAAATTAAAATATTGCACCATTTAACGTCAATAGGGGTTTCTGATCATGAGAAGGAAGTTTGCAGAATTGTACCAAAAGTGATTTGGCGGCCTACGGAAGATATTACCTTGTCGAGACTGACAGCTTGCGACGATATACTTGATAATAAAACGGGGCTATTCGCGCATTCTACCGTCACTTATATACACTACGTCTCCAGGGTAGGAATGGCGCCTGACATTGGCATAAATGTCGAGAACCAGAGTGGCAATACTAATCCAGTACAACCAAATTAGGAAGGCCCGCTAAGCTTCAACAAAATATATAAGGGACATAGACTTCGCGGTTAACGAAGAGATGCGAGAATAGTTAGGGACTGCACAACGTGTAACGCGACGAAAAATGTTGGATGTAGCCTGAGAGGACAGTGAGTCGGTCTGCAGTAGGGAGCAAACGGGGGTACAGTGTAGACCGTTTTTTCCTAGGCGCCGCCATATTGTGAGCGCAGTGGCGCCACCTATGAGCAGCGCCATACTGGCTTGGGTGGAAGCGGTCTTTTCCATGGGAGTTATACGCTCGGCGGTAGTTTCTGGTGTTTTCTTTCGCGCTCGTGCAGTCCATTTAGTATGGCGCGCGTCTTCTACGTGGTAAACGGTTCTGTGAGACATGCTGAAGTGGTTCAAGGTGTCATGGCCGGAGTTTCTGCTGGCGTTGAGGTGGATGGAACACGCAGCGCGATGTGCGCGCGCATATTTGAGCCTACAATCAGCCTCGGAGATCAGCTGCGTATTTTTTAATGTTCTAATCACTAATGTGACCTTATTGCAGTATTATCCTCTATTTCTAAGCTGCGGTTTAGGAGCCATGAAACATACGCGACGATCCTAACAGCGTAGGTACCGTTCTGCTACGATAGGAGCTGTGATGTTATACTTTGACAAGCGTTCAAACTGTTTGCTGCAGGTTACATTGCGTGACTACTTGGTTCGATGGTTGAGGTTTCCGCCCCTGAATCAAATAGTTTTGGCAAGTAATAGCAGCATACCTTACAGTCTGAATTAAGTTTGTCCAGCAAAGGGACTGTTTACGAAGTGCGCGAGCGTCCTAAGCAGTGGTAGGTGCTGGATTACCGATATCTTTGTTCTATATACCGCATGGTCCAAGCATACGGCATCAGCGGTTATATATTTATAAACGTTGTGCGGCGTGACTATGCGAGGTCGTATTTCGGCGTTAGCCTGTTTTCTCTTGCTTTTTGGAGAAAGAGGATGATACCGAATTTTTTTTTGGTTGTGTTCGTTCTGTTCTCTATACACACACCCACACGTATTACGGAAACTTTGGCCTGAAAAATAGGCATCGCATTATTTTTATGCGATCCTTCTCGTATACTATGGCTGTATGCAAGCCAAAAAGGCAATGCCGAGGCGCACAGCTTACATATGTATCGTG
The DNA here is from genome assembly GCF_038994185.2 of Dermacentor albipictus. Taxonomy (NCBI): domain Eukaryota; kingdom Metazoa; phylum Arthropoda; class Arachnida; order Ixodida; family Ixodidae; genus Dermacentor; species Dermacentor albipictus. The sequence goes on from NW_027225617.1 coordinate 48,038, forward strand.
CTGGTTCACCAACCGCAGTGATCGCTGTGTTGAGCAGCGCCATCGGCCTCATGCAGGAATGCTAGCGTAGACATATGGTAACTTCAAGCCTACTAGACTTGAAATGCGTGAGAACGATGCCGGTACATCACAAATATTTGTTAGTGCCTGCCGCTTAGATGTTTCGTGGTTGCCTTAGGTTGGCCATGCACGAGCATGCGCTCTTATGCTTTATGTTTTACCTTCTACGCCGAGCGATCTGATAGTGAGCAGATTTAGCATTGCATGCTGCTAATACAGAGACACCGGTTTTCTTCGTTGAATTAAAACCGATATAAGCAAAATGGTTCACAACACATACACACACCACGACTGATAATGTGCGTACACCGCGGCTGATAAAGCGCGTCACATTTTTGCGCCAAGAGATATTTCCGCCTACTGTAGTTACCGATGCACCGAAAGGCTTCCCTGACGACCCTATATGAAGGGACATGGCGCAAATTTCACAAAGTACGATCTAAAACATCTCGAAATCGTTCCGCAGCACGCGGCAGCAATACCATGGCAATACTTTCAAGCAGCGCTGCGCCCGATCGCCAAAGCCAGAGAGGAGGAAAGGCTCTCCGCGCGCCCTATGCTCCTCGCCCGATGAAAAGGTCTATAGACCAGGATACAGATCTGCTCGGAACATGCGCCGGCTCCTGACCTTGGCTTGGACAGACAACGACTGGCAAAGTGCTAAAGACCGCTGAATGAGGCGAGGGGCGACATTAGCTGCTTTTTTGTTGTTGTTTTTCGGGAAAAGAATCTCCGCCTATGTATTAAACCAGAGTATACAAAGCACCTATATAAATCCGAGTATATATACTATACGGCAGTCAAAATTCTCTGTGACGTTGAGGGACGAAGTGGAGTTCGGCAGGCATAGGGCATAACGTGAAATCGGCAAGCGTAGGATAGGGGTAATTGGTGATTGCAAGGAGAGGCCTATGTCCGAGGGTGGTGGTGGTCGTACAAAATAATAATCGAATGCAGAGGCCCTCTCAGCCTGCTACGTACGAGGGACGTCAGCTGGAAACAGCGAAACATCGTCTTCCAAGGACTATTGCAGGCGTCCACCCTGTCCGATTAGATAAGAGGCTCGCACCATGTGCCACTCTTATTAACCAATTAAACTCAATATGCACGATTCAGTGGCTTCGTTAGTAAGTATTCAATGCGCTTATATATTGTGTCGATTTACAATACGACAGTTTCACCTACTGATGTCTCAATGGACGTACCTGATGTCCCCCCACCTGGTGTCCTCCCACCTGGTGTCCCCTCACGTGATGCCCCCCCACCTGGTGTCCCTACGCCAGCAATCCCTCCGCCAGCTGCACCTCCGCGACCTACACCTCCGCCAGCTGTCCCTCCACCAGGAGTCCCTTCCCCAGTCATGCCTCCTCCAGGTTTGCCGTCACCTGCTACGCCAAGTCCTACGCCAAGTCCTACGCCAAAACCTACGCCAAAACCTACGCCAAAACCTACGCCGAAACCTACGGCAAAACCTACGCCAAAACCTACGCCAACACCTACGCCAACACCTACGCCGAAACCTACGCCAGCACCTACGCCGAAACCTACGCCACAACCTACGCCGAGGCCGACGCCCAAACCAATGACTACAACTACTACGAGGTCATGTAAGTAGGTGCCTATTGCTATGACACTCCTAAGTGAGACTATGCCAACGTTCCACAGGAGCACTGTTTCACAGATGAGAGCACGGACTGAGTTATCTCTTGAAAAAAAAGAAGGATCATTTACCAGCGTAAGATTAGTGACTAGTAACTGTAGAGTGGAATCCGTTTAAGAAAGAACACACACACAGGAAAAGCGGACGAGCGCAAGCGCGACCTGTTTAACTGCTAGAAGTGTGTATGTGTATATCTACATAAATGTAGCGTGCTCGGAAAGTAATTGTGGAGTGATACAATAAAAAAAAGTATGACAACTTCTAATAATGCCCCAGTTCCACGTGTGTTAAGACAGTGCAACAGCTGTAGTTCGTCTGATAAGGTGTGTTGGTTGCTCTGGAAGGACGGGTGTGCGAAAACAGTCCTTGCACCGCAGGAACTATCGACATCCATTAACATTCTTTAACAATAGGCAGTGTTTAACAATAGGCAGCATGGAGGGGCACGGACATGTCTTCCAGCCGTTTCTGGAAATTTTCAGCATATCATGTAGGAATCAATGTCGTGCCGTAGGTATGTCTTCTATGAACACCTATGCCACTGCACAGTAACTTCTCTGACACTCTGTACATCTTGCCACGCATGGGCACAAGAATTGCCCATAAATAACCAATTCCTTTTGACTCCTCGCACTCCAAGGTGGTTGAATTATGGGGTTTTACGTGCCAAAACCACTTTCTGATTGTGAGGCACGCCGCAGTGGAGGACTCCGGAAATTTCGACCACCTGGGGTTCTTTAACGTGCATCTAAATCTAAGTACACGGGTGTTTGCGAATTTCGCCTCCATCTTAATGCGGCCGCCGTGGCCGGCATTCGATCCCGCGACCTCGTGCTCAACAGCCCAACACCATAGCCACTGAGCAACCACGGCGGATGTCCAAGGTGGTGAAAACTGCAGTAGCTGGGCTTCTCTTCGAAGGGAGCCCCGGCGAATCGAGCTATCTTCACTAACCAAGTGGGCCGCCTATTTGGAGCGGGGATTCCCTTTGTCGACCGTGGATGCTGTAGCCGAGACGCTACTGCAAATCGTACAGTACGGAGCACGAAGGAAAACGACCACGACCCAATGTCCCAAGTTGAGCCCTTAGGTTGGAAAACTTAAAATGGTTAAGTTAAATGGAAAACTTAAAATGGTATATAAATTTTTTCCCGGTCCCAATAGCTCTCGCAGCTGTGCCCTCTTGTTTGCCTGGACAGCAGGGTCGCGCAAGGCACGGGAAGTCGTCGTGCTGTACGTCTTGCGGCGTATAGTGTACATAACGGCCGCACCGGGGATCGATGGTGCGACAGCTTGCGGGTGCGTGCGCAGAAAAGTAGGCAAGACAAAAAGGTCAAAGGGGCGCACACAGGGTAGACAACGTTACTGCGTGTGACTGTCACACTCGCTTGTCGGGGACAGCCATTTTAGGCAAGAGCGGTAACAGCTTTGAAAGGCTTGCGCCGGAGGCGCGTTTATTAAAAAAAAAAATAACAGAGGCTGTTTCGTAGGCGAACCGCCAATTGCACTGAACACCTCGAAATGTGATTTTTTTTTTTCAACGCCAGCCATTTCTCTTTATGCGTCACTCTGTGACAAGGTTGCACACTCTTTGTGCGCATGCGTGGCAGGATGTATGTTTACGCAAACCGTTCCCGCTACTCAACAGTTGGAAGCGGCGCCTGTGTTCGCCCCTTCTATGTATGGGTGCGTCCTTTTTTTGGGCCATGAGAAGAAGGGAAACCAAGGGATCCGATTTTTCTTACTCGCCACCATACGGAGCCGGCAGATAATGAATCCAAGGAAAACGTGGTGGAATTTATATATGGTACTTAATTGAATTGCACAAATGATAGGCAAAAAGAGAATGGAAATGGACGAGAAACAAGTTATCGCCCGTGGGACCCGAACCCACAGCCTACGCATTACGCGTGCGTTAACACTCTTTAGGCCAATGGCATCGCGTAGAACCTGAAATTTCTAAGCAGGCAGCTGACCGATAATCCCTCCAATGCTACTTGGAGGCATCAAATCGACCGGACGCGCATTTATGCAATGAACGAGTAAAAGAGGAAACCGAGGGCCGCAAATTTTGAAAATCGCAACCATGCACTCTAAGGTAAAAAAAAAAAAGGAAGATTTGGGCGATAAAGGCTAGTCCATTTCGTGAGTAACTGGCATGCAACAACAAGTTCTCCTTTTGGGGTTTTATTGCGAGGAGATGTTTTACTGCTTGCAGTTGCTCTCTTCCGGTGCTGCTCAAGGTAACAGCCGCCACTCTTTCCTATTCCATTCAAGGAGGCAATAATTGATAAGAACCATTTGTAAGGCAATTAAAGAAAATCATTGGGTTAAAAAAATCGCTGTGGCTTAGCTGAGGTTAAGCCCAGGATGCGAAGCATACTAGCCTTTATTTTAGTTGTTGAACCACTGTTTAGCCTGGTGAAGTGCTGTTGTTTGGCTATATTTGGTTCGGCTAGACGAAGAAACAACTCATGCGTTACTCTGCTTCGCCTTCAAGAGTGGAACGCGACAGCGTTCCCGTCGACCCGCCAAGGGGTGTAAGACAATGGGCTACGGCGCAGCGACTACGCGCCCCGCATGGGACGCGGTGAGCGTCGAGCAACGCAGCGTTCGGCGTCGAGCAACGCAGCGTTCGGCGCGGCAACGAAATGTGCGCCTGAGCAAGCGACGCACGCCTGAGCCTTAGAAACAGCTCGTTTCTAAGGCAACACCGCATTCACTAGACGCGCTTTTGTACCGCTTTGAAGCATCGTACTCGTGGCTCAGTGGTAGCGTCTCCGTCTCACACTCCGGAGACCCTGGTTCGATTCCCACCCAGCCCATCTTGCAAGAGTTGAGCCAAAGCCACCTAGAAACAGTCTCTGTAGCACGCCGCAACCTTCGCTTCTCATTCCAACGAGCAGCTCTGTCTCCAGGAGGCATCTCACCTCGTGAGTGTCTAGCAGAGGCAAGCGCAGGTGCTTATATACCGCCGCGAGCGACGGCGCGAGTTGGAGCCCCGTTTCTTCTGTGTCGTGACGTCACGGTGTCACGTGGTCAGCCTTGAAGGCGTCGCCGCGAGCGACGGCGTGAGTTGGAGCCCCGTTTCTCCTCTGTCGTGACGTCACGGTGTCACGTGGTATTGAAGGTGACACCGCCGCGCCTGAGGAGCTGGGTTGAGCTCTAGTCATATGCTTCGCATAAAAGAAAGCAACCTCCAGACTTGGATTCGAACTCGCGTCTTCACGAGCCAGACACGCTAACCACTACCCCGTGGCAACTGTATAGGTTGAAACGACACCATAGAGGTAGCGAATATGTTAAGCAGCCACGTGCAGGTGCGGCAATACCACAGAGATTCGGCAGTTTGTGCATGCAAAGCGGGAGAGTCTAGCTTTGCGTGCACTTGTAATCGTATGCGAATGGAAATGAGAAATATGCCGGATTTTTTTTTTTGGCACGAACAAACCTGGAACACATAACATGTATACGTGTGGCCCAATGGGTGCACGGGAAGTGACAGACAAATTTCTGTGTCGTTTAGCATGTGCTTGTTTTCCCGACACATCGCTTCACTAAGGTTGACGCCGAGCCTGTCCATGTCGGAGAGCCAGTCTATGGAAATGTCTTGCGCGTCTAATGCGTATCCTCTATTTATAGCTTGCACTTGAGGGGCATAGCGCGCCACGTTCAGCCTTTAGGTTCCATGAAAATTTTCTATCGAAGAGGGAGAGTACTGCCTTGCGTGTAGTTAATCCGAAAGGGCGTTTGGCTCACGCTAAGAGGCACTACCGCTTTCGTCGCTTCACTCGACGACACGAGGGAAAAATAAGCGGGTGCATGGGGACTAGCTGTTGCCCTTCATCGTCCCGCTGCTGCCTTTCCGGCAAGGAACTAAAAAACACTTACGTTCCCACATGTGCGCCCGATACGCATACTCGTGCACTTAGTTAGTCCTTCATTGGACGAAAGCGCCCTTCTTTAGGAATAACTGTGCAGTCACTCTCGCTTACCCCCTCCATGTTCCTTAGAGTGTATTACGCCAATAGATAACGACGCCAACGGAGGCAAAGGATAATCTTGTTTTTAATTGTGTGGAAGCGATACGCGAAAAGGAACTGAAGGTGGACGAAGCAACTACCTTGTTGATGGGAGCCGACTACAGAACGTCTGCTTTATAGGCAGACCCTGCGGGTTTCATAAGGCGAAGTTGCCGGACAGTGAGTCCTTCGTTAGTTCGCTTTCTAATATGTCGATGCGTTGTTACTAACTGGCACCTAGCTAGTAATCACAGTGCGTAAATATTAGGCGTGATCAAAAAACGCGCGAGGTGCGTTGTTCTCTGCTAAACCGCCGTTTCGCATGCGGGGCCCACAAATGAACCGCCTTTACACGGCAGCGAACGTGTTTTCCTTTTTTTTTTTCGATAGACAACACATCGTCCTCCTGTTCGAAATCAATGCCGCGGAACCTTGTTGGCACCGTCGGATCACATGGGTCTCACATGTACTGCTGTCATAGCTGTATGTCCGGCGCTGGTGAGCTTGAAAGCGCACCTTTTGCACTTAAAGCTCGTAAAACCACCTACGCGGCTCTGTAAACTTATCTTTGTACCCCTCACTTTCGTAGGGCTAAACGTGGTCGGCATATTCCCGCGAGATTAGGAGAAAGTCAGCTTGGTTGATGCTGCATATTGGGGCACAGGGAATAGCGCCAATGAATCATTGACTGAGGAAGAACTACACACGTGACACATACTTCAGCACTTTATTTATTCCAAATAGGACGCATGTGTGCCTACAAACAAGGATGGCGCTCAGATGGCGTATACTAGATGCCGTGCGCCCGTTCATTTGCTGTTATTGTAACCATTTCTTTTCGTTATAGCGCATGCGTCGTGTTCATCCTCATCTTTTGGTTTATTTATACGCTGTTCCTTTGCATAACGTTGTCTCTGTCTTCTTTCTGCAAGCCTGTATGCTCCGTACCATCGTTAAAACAACGATAGTAATTTTTCTTATCCAAGCGGCAATTACCAATCGAGGGGATCCAAAGTCACACGTGCCTGCCGGACAGGGTAGTTACAGGTTCCAACGCAGCAGCGGAGGAGGACATGGTTTCTGCCTTAAAAAGATTGTAACTGAAGCGGATAAGCATGTTGAGATCATCTTGGCGCTTTTGTCCCATGACGTCCAATATTGAAAAAAAAAAAATGTTCTTGCACGGAGATATTCGAACACGGGCTTTCAGGGTTGAAGATATCCGGGACGCTTTTGACAGGGAATGGCTGCTCCTCGATGATGCGGCTTTGAGTGCCTACCAGACTAAGCACGTGTGAACCGTGTGCTTAAACAGCCCCGACGCGTCGAGCGATTGGCTGACCTGGAAGAAACTCCAGGCCAAGGTTCGGCGGCTCCATTGTCCCCGACTATGGATAGCAAGAGGGCAATGCTTCGTCTTAACTGCCGTGTAGAGAACGGTCTTCAAAGCCGTTCTCGATACGCTGCTCCTCGATGATGCGGCTTTGAGCGCCTACCAGACTAAGCACGTGTGAACCGTGTGCTTAAACAGCCCCGACGCGTCGAGCGATTGGCTGACATGGAGGAAATTCCAGGTCAAGGTTCAGCGGCTCCATTGTCCCCGACTTTGGAAAGCAGGAGGGCAAGGCTTCGGCTTAACTGCCGTATCGAGAACGGTCTTCAAAGCCGTTCGACAGCCTGCTGCAGCAGATCGAAATCGTCAGTGAACTAGTCCTGGATGGTTTCCCTCGGTTGGCCTGTGCGGTGCCTGCGCTGCCGTGGTTCGGACACGTGCACCTGATGGGCACGCTGCCGGCGTCACGGTCACGTGGCCGCCGACTGCGCACGTCCCTACGCCGCAGTGACGGGACCAGCGGAGAGCGCGAGGATTCAACCACTGCGCCTCGCCCTCAGCCTAAAGCTCGCGATTTGACCAACGGCCTCAGAGATCCGGTGACAGGCGCTGCAAAGACAGCGCTCGCCGCTCGGAAGCCACGTTTCACGCCGTCAACAGTAACATGCCGCGTCTGTGCTAGTAGCTCACAATTCGCGCAACGACAACGCAGGTGCACTTTCGATGCGCAACTAGATAAAATGGTACAACATCTTGACTGAAGAAAAGTGCTCCGCGCGCTCTCCGCTCGGACACTAGCAGAAATCTCGAAAAGTGAAAAATTCTTTTTTTCTTTTTCAATTCACCACTCGGAAATTAGCCTTGCGATCATGGCTGCTGGTGTTAGCAGTTAGCGTTAATGATCGTTGAATTCAGATGAAACACGTTAGATAGCTTTAACCCCGTTCGCGTAAATCTTCTTTGCAGTCTCGGTCAACGAGCTCGTCTGCACGGTGGGTGCCTACGCGATCTACCCCAGCATGATCCCGACGGACGGCCTGTGCCATTACGTCTACTACAGCGACGTCATAATGGCTCGCGACACCCTGCACGCTGCCCTGGTCCCTGAAAGCTGGGCGACGTTCCAGAATGAGATGCCGAGCCGCAGTCGTACTTCCGGTGGCATCGGCTTCGATATCCGGTTGGTGATTCATCTAGCCAAACAAACCTCCTTTAATCGATGTGTTCCGGCCAAGCGTAGCAGTGCAGCTGTTGGAGGCTAGTAGCTCCAGCAAAATTTGTGCCCCGTGAGAATCTCAATTTCGGGCAATGCAGATATAAATGAGCCTCTAAAGTATACGCCCGAATTGTGAATACGAGCGGATGCGTTGCGAAGCGCTCTCGATAGCCGAACAGCTAGGGACCACTGGATTGCCGCTCTTGTAGACTTTCTCTGCGATTCAACGCGACCGAACAACTCGCGCGCTGCGTCGTCAAGCTCACCATTTCACCATTCGCGAAGACCTGTTTCACCGGCGTAATTGTTACTCAGACGGCCGCGAGTGGTTGCCGGCAGTGTACCTCGAAGCCTTCGCTCCGAAAGTCGGCGCGTGATGCCGTGCTTATCCCTATAGCGCGCGTACTCGGGATCTTTTCAAAACTTACCAACGTCTTCGACAGCGGTATACTACTGCCGAAGGATGTACAACTAAATTGAAAAGTTCATTCGCTATTGTCCCGATCGCCAACGCCGTAGCAAATCTTCAGCCCCCCCCCCCCCCCCCCCCTGCCCTCCGCGCAACCCCATGCCCATGAGCGAAAAAAATGGAAGAAAACAGAAAGAGAGGCGCGCAATTGGCTGCGCTAGTAGTGACGTCGTTGCTCTCCGTCGCAGCCGAGCGCGCGCGCAGCAGTTTCTCTCCGGCTCCGAAATGGGCAGGCCATGCCTTATACGTACTCCTGAGGAGCAGGCAGTTTTCAATCAGCAACGCCGCGAGTATAATCGCCAACCGCCAACCAACACGTGCGCTCAGTTTAGGAACTATATAAATTCTGCTAATATGAAAGTTTGGCAGTTATCGGCCCTGCAGCTTTGCAACGATTGCTTCAGTGCACACTAGACAAGTGCACTATTCTATTATTAGCAGTGCAGCCAAAGTGAAATTTTGCTGCAGTTTGCCTTTAAGCAGTACATATCATTTGACAACCGCCTTAAGGCAAACGCCCCTCGCCCAACCTAGGTTAGGCTGCGTGGAATGTTCTATGGTTGTTGACTATGATGTGCGAATTTTGCATATTCAATGAAAATATTTAGCTGCGCTGACTGGCCGATGAGGGTTGCTTCCCAGCTCACTTAGACTCCAAGCAAAGTTCAAGCGAGTGCAATAAATAGTCAACATCAACTTAATAAAATGTCAAGCGGTACTTAAAAAAAAAGCTGAGTAACGCATGGGCTGATCGAAGCTATAGTGAGTGGCTCTTGGAGTTGCCACAAGGAGTTCTCTATCGTGCGCCAAAACACCGTACAAGGCTCATATAGCGTTCCACTCCATAAAATAATCTTTTAATCGCGTGCTTCGCAGTGGAACCTTGCGGTCTAAGTACAGGTGAGATTTACAAAATTTGTTTCATTGCGTTTTCAAGGTCGCTGGTTGTGCCTGTACTGAGCAGTATGCCTCGCGGGCAGCTAGTGACTATTGCATCGGTTAGGAGGAAACAAAGAAAACGCGCGCAGCTTTTCATGCCATGCGCGTTTGGTTGGCAGAAATAGTCACCAATTCACAGGCGGTTACACAACGTGGCTAACACTACATCTTTTTTTTAAAGCGAGGTTTCTTCGCCAACTTTCCCGGACTTTCCCGACCACGTCTGCGGAGGGCTGCTGCTGTCTAGCCCACCAGCTCATACATAAAAACAATAAAATAAAATAAAACATAACAACGCCTAAACACTCCATACAGATGGTCAACAAGGGAAGCTGACACGTGCGACCCCGTTGTTTACCACTGGGTTAATCCCGACGGTTCATTAAACGACGGCTTCTTAGGCTGCCGGATCCTCGGTACGCAGTTGCTGCTTGCGCTCGGCTGCACGAGCTGCTTCTTGTGCCCGGCATGGGGTAGACGAGCTCTTTCCCGGTTATGCTTGCGGCGTTGCTGATCGAAAACTGCCTGCTCCTCAGGAGTACGTATGGGGCGTGGCCTACCCATTTCGGATCCGGAGAGAAACTGCTGCGCACGCGCTCGGCCGCGACGGAGAGCAACGACGTCACTACTAGCGCAGCCAATTGCGCGCCTCGCTTTCTCTTTTCTTCTTTTCTTTTTCGCTCATGGGCATGGGGTTGCGCAGGGGGCGTTTTTCGGCGTACAGGCGACAGACGGACGGGCGAAATGGCAAGCCATATACAGCTTCACTATAAAAGAAGGTTTACTTGACTGATGGTGGTTTCGAATCTTGGTCACCCAGCATAGCAGCACCAAAACATGGCGGCGGTCCTGGCTGCCCGCTTCGAATCGAATTTGTCGTTGTTTTTGTAAAATCCACTTTGTTGCAAATGACTGTGCAAACGGCTTTCGCTTAGCCTCAGGCCGCTTGGGTTGTTTTCGCGATTGCTTCTCGTTTCGAACGAGCCGAAGCCTAACGAAAGAAATGTTCGAGATGTTAGCGGCACTTATCGGTGAAGTCGGCAGGTAGCCACAACGATGCCATATGGCCTCTGAAATCGGAAGACCTAGCAGGCCAACTTAAATGTGCAATAAACGTGCGCTGTTTAGAGTACGCTGGGCTACAGCGTATAGCGTATGCAACTGTAGCGTACGCTACACTATAACTCAACAGAGTTGCCATCACAACGTCTGCTGGAACAAAAGAGAGAAAAAAAAATCCGTTCCGACATGGTCCTTGGCAAGAAAGTAAGTCTGTCCTGGGGAGACACCCGTGGACCTCACAAACATGGTATCTGCTGCCAGATATGTAATGTGGAGGACGCAATTATGACGAGACCCCCAATGCTCACCTGGTTATCATAAGCTGAAAAATAAAGGAGACTTAAACGAACATTTTTGCGGCTCTCGCTTTGGGGAGTCCCATCCTAATACTATTAAAAAAATTTCTCGCACTATCGAACCGGTTGGGCCGCCCCAGGAACTAAGTAGTGCCTTACCTAGCGGCGCTAAATTTAGCCTCGGCGTTCGCATGGGTATAGCTCGGCAGTACCCGTGGCTGTCGACCCTAACGGCAGTGATCGCGTTTTGCGAGGGCTCGCCGAGTCATACTGGGTGTAATACCTCAAACTCAAACCTGTGCTCGTCAGGAGTCGTACAAACGAATGACGTTTGTACAGGTGGGCAATTTCTCGCAGGAATTTCACGCTTGCTCAGTTCTGGCGCCCCCGTGTTCGGCAAGCAGGTTCCTAATGCCTTCAATGAACATTTTAAATCCGTATTTACTAACGACAATAACATCTTTCCAAAATTTGAAGCCTCACTACCACCTCTGGAGGATCTTGTCATTAGTGAGCACGGTATCTTAAGTATGCTGCTTAACCTTGAGGTGAAGAAATCACCTGGACCTGACAATATACCTAATGCCTTTTTGAAAAGATATGCACAATGGACATCTAAATGTTTGTTTGTTTTATTTACAAGGTCCTTGTGTGAAAGTCAAATCCCAACAGACTGGGGGACTGCCAGAGTGAAACCGCTTCACAAAAGTGGAGACAAGCAATTGATCAAGAACTACCGCCCAATTTCGCTAAAATCGACTGCTTGTAAACTACTTGAACACATAATTCACAATCACATATCAAACTTCCTCGAAGCTAACAATTTCTTTACTAAATATCAGCATGGATTCAGGAGGGGTTACTCAACTTGTACACAGCTAGCAGAAACTATACATGATTTTTCCTCTTCAATTAACAATGGAACACAGATTGACGCCATATTTATGGATTTCTCGAAAGCTTTTGACAGGGTCACTCACGAAAAGTTAATTTATAAGTTAGACACAATACTTCATAACAAACAATTAGTAAAGTGGATTTCAGCCTACCTTTTAAACAGGGAACAATTCGTTGTTTTTAACAATATTTGTTCTGACAAACTTACAGTTCACTCTGGCGTCCCTCAGGGCTCTGTTCTTGGGCCTCTATTGTTTTTGATATATATTAATGATATTGTGTCTAACATTCCTGTGAAAATTAGGCCTGACGCTGATGATTGTGTCATTTATACAGAAGTAAGAAGTGTCTCAGACCAAATACTACTAAATAGCGCGTTGCAAAAAGTTTCTGCATGGTGTGAATCATGGCAAATGTCCATTAATTTTGAAAAAACTGTATTGATGAGGATTACTCACAAAAAGAATGCCTTACCGTTTGATTACAGTATTAATGATGTGACACTTGCAGAAGTAACAGAATACAAATATCTAGGGCTATGGGTCACTAACAATCTCAGCTGGAACAAACATATTGATTTCATAACGTGTAACGCTTTTCGTAAATTGTTTTTCTTAAGACGGGCATTGCGGTTATCCACTCCATCTGTAAGCCTACTTGCTTACAGATGTATTGTCTTGCCTACCTTAGATTATGCTGCTATCATTTGGGACCCATTCACTAAGACTAACATAAACAAAGTAGAGAGGGTTCAAAGGAGGGCTGCTCGGTACATATATAATAATTACCGACGTACATCAATAACACATCTTTTAATCAAAGCTGGTCTGCCGACAATGAATGAGCGATATCGTTCTGCAAGACTTAAATTCATGTACCAATTCATTAAAGGACACTACAGAACCGAACTCACCCATTTAGTTCATTTTTCGTCTGGGTATGCGACCCGACAACGACATCAACTAACTTTAACTCCTTTTCGCATCCGTAATAACTGTTTTAAATACTCATTTCTTCCACGAACTATTACCGATTGGAATAACCTCACTAACAACGAAGTGTTGCAACCGTCACTGACATTATTCGCTCAACATATTGCCTAGTCTGTGTTACTGCATTTCGTCACTTTACTGTTCTATTGTGTGTTTTCTTTTTTACTGTTTGATATCTTGTTTAAATGTATTCATGATGCTGGCTGCAGAGCTTCAACCTGCACCCTTAATTCCCTTATTTCTTTTGTTTATATTTTGCTATTTTTGTGAAAGTGATTAATTCCTTTTCCCACCCTGCTATAATCCCGATACCGGGATTGCAGTATCAATAAATAAATATCAATAAATAAATAAAAATGACATAATGACACGCGGGCAGCATGACAAAGGGATGTCAGTTCGCGCCGATCAACTTTGACCACGGCAGTCCCCCTTCGCATGGGCAGCGAGTACGTTTACAAGATCAGTCCGTAGGACGCCCACTAGCTGGATCTAAGCATGTGTGCTTTTTAATGATTAAATGCATGTCACGCGCTTAACTATGGTATCATAGCGTAAAGTACATGCTGGTAATGGGCTGCCACATCACTGCACCATTAGACCCACCACACCGGTTTGGCGGCTATTGTGTTGCGCTGTTAAGCACGAGGTCGCGGGATCAAATCCTGTCCGCGGTGGCCGCATCTCGGTGGAGGCGAAATGCAAAAAACGCCCCTGTCCCGTGCATTGGGGCACGTTAAACGTTCCCCTGCTTGTCAAAACTAATCAGGAGTTCCCCTGTGCGTCGTCCCTGATAATAACATCGTGGTTATGGCACCGTAAAACCCTGCGAATTAAATCCAAAGGCCATACTCGATCTTAGATGCGTGGCTTGCGCAGATGGCCGCCGCTGTATCGCTACGCGTGACGCAATGGGAACTGAAGTTAGCCTCGTGAGTGACTTTCGGAGAGGCTCAGCTCGGCACTGCATTTGTACATTTAAGTCTCGAAGTGGTCTCGTTATGAGGAAGCTCACTGCACCATAGTATAGGTGTAATTTATGGAGCCGAAAACCTGTGCCTGCGTATCAGGAGAAGGCCTACAAGTGTGGCACTTCACGTTCGCTCGTCTGCGGTCGCTTTCCGTTCAGCATGGAAAAAAAACGAAATTATGGGGTTTTACGCGCCAAAACCACCTTCTGATTATGAGGCACGCCGTAGTGGAGGACTCAGTAAATTTCGACCACCTGGGATTCTTTAACGTGCACCTAAATCTAAGTACACGGGTGTCTTCGCATTTCACCCCCATCGAAATGCGGCCGCCGTGGCCGGGATTCGATACCGCGACCTCGTGCTCAGCAGCCCAACACCATAGCCACTGAGCAACCACGGCGGGTCCGTTCAGCATGGAGAACGGCGTGAAGAGACTCGAGCAGCAAGACAGAGAGGTATTTAGACACTCTGACCGTCTCCTTATGGAGTGCGATCACAGTAGACTGAAGCAAGCGCAGGAGAGCCAACAATCTAGTAAGGCGGCTGGCTTGAGAGGCGCTAGGCAGCCTCCGGTGCCTCCAGCGCCCAAACGGGGCCGGAATAACTTAAAAACCATCGCAATCAGTTTTTATTACAATTTCGCCATTGGCGTTCAGTGACAGGTCGGAATGACTCGGGACAAGCACACGCGGACGGGCGCCCCGCCCATTTGGGCGTAGTCGTTGTCACCTACCACAGAGGGCCCTTGGTGAATTTCGAGTAAAAACAGATTGTAATAGCGTTACGTTATCCTGGCGCAACTTGTAAAACAAACGGGCCCAGTATGATCAGGAAGTGAGCACGATTGCAAAGTTTGACCGGAAGGCGTACACTCACCCACTGAAACAGCAATTAGGCACGTAAGGTTTCTACTGCTTGAATGAACGTAACTTGTGCATATGACTACGCCGCTTGTGTAGCCGAGCGCCCATACACTCCCAGCAGCAAGTACGAGTAGTTTCGTGTACCCTATTGCAGCCGCGTCCTTCATAGAACCCATACCCAATTTTTTTCTCTTGATGCCGTGGTCTCTACAGCATTTCGCTCGTCACTGTACATTAGTAGGTAGGCACTGCGAAATATATTTTGTAGTTTGTGACACAAGTGTGTGACGTAACAATCTGATCGAAGTGCCACGTCTTAGCGTGTTTCTTGCGCGCTGGACATCAGTGAACAAACGCCTTTGTATAGATCACCGTGACAAGGGTACGAGCTTCGACCTCGTTCATTCATTCCCAGGTACTCAACCGCTGCTGGGGTCAGCGCAGGGATAGAGAAGAAGCTAACAGAACTTGCGAACAAAAACATCAAGCACTATGGTGTGCTGAACCTGTTGCAGAAAGCGGCGAAGATGAAGAACATGTACAGCAAAGCAAAAGAACTTCTCAAAGTAAGCGCATCACTCCTCCTGGTCCACGTGTGAAATATCGCACTAGTGCCCCTTGTCGGTGCCCTTTCTTCTGGAAGAGTTTAAGCAGACGTTATTTGCACGATACGAATAGCTTACTCGGCCTTCCAATATATAGAGGCCACTACCCGAACAAAATAAAAGGCACATGAAGAAGACAATGCCTACCAAGTACACCCGTGCATTATGGCCGTTTAAGAATGCTGCCTTGTGTAAGAATACCACGCGCAGTACTGCATCACGGTACCACGTGCCGTAATTACTCGAGTCTTACGCGCCCTCGGTAGCAATGCGCATCCATTCTCACAAACAGAAGTAAGAACATTTTCAATGCATTTAGCTGGACCACACACACCCATGCTTATCAGATATAAATGGGATGCTGTTGATCGTTCGTTCTGCAGAGCGGTTCGTTTTCACTTGGACAAACTTACTTTATTGCGTGGGTCTGCAGCGAAACGGGTGGGAATGTCGTCGCTGTCAAAGGCACCTTTATGACTTGAGCCCAGGACAACCTTCGTTGCCGCCTGCGGAATCTGGTACCGAATTTCTTAGACGCCTTGCACACCAAGGGAGCCTCACAAACTCACGAGCGCGTTCAAAGCTGCCACAGCTCCCTTAGCTGCAGCTGTGTCTGGATTGGATTGGATTACAGAAATTTGAATCAGTTTGAGGGTAGCATGTTGGTGTTGTGGCGTGGGTTTCGTATTCGAACACAGCGCACGTGTGATTTGTAGTTTGTAGACTTTTCTTGAAGAAGAGTGCGCCTTAGAATCGAGTAAATGTGGTACGTGCCACGCGCATGCGCATCTTACGCGCCCCTAGCGTTAATATGCGTGCCCACCGGGGACTGAACACGCGTATCCACGTGACCACCACGTGTCCCAGTACGATAATCCTCGTGGCCGTTATATGTCTAGCTGGTGGCCGCGTAGGAGACCGCGCGGCTGCTCAAGACTCACGTGTTCGAGTTTGCTCAAAAACAAGGAAAACAAATCGGAGACACCAAGGACAAGAAGGCGAGGTACAGTTGTGCGGTATAGCAAAACTGGATTATGGAAAAAGTGACTTCACGTATACTGGACACTGCGTGGCTATAGTAGAATCTACGTAAAATTTCTATAGAATTTTTGAACGCTAAGTTTGGCGTGCTTTCTGGTTTTAGGTAGACATAATGCAAAGGGTTGCAAAGTGGAGCGGAAAAATATTGCATGGGGCCAGATGGAGAGAGACAGAAATATATATAGAGGGCGAAGCAGGAGTGGCGATAGCTCGTAGGACAGTTGTTTTTAGGTTGTTGAGTTGTGTGGTGCTCTAGCGGTTCAACTTTGGTTATTGGTCGTTTCCTCTGCCATCGTATCACAGACATTGATATCAATGCATCAGGCAACGACATGAAGTTCGTAATTTCGTCGTGCACATGACGTCACCACAGCGTCACCATTTTTTTGTGTCGTTTCTCGGTACGTGAAAAAGCTGGTGACTTTCTCGTGCGCATGGTAGCTTTTGAAGACGCATCTGCCCCACTTGCAGTTGCAAATACGCGTTAAACTACCTTACAAAGCAAGACCTCACTTCTTTATCCATTACAGTGTCTCTTCAGAGGGCGAAATATTCTTAAATACTGCAAATACTACAACCTATTGATTTTTTTTCGCTGCAGGCACCTATTATCTGAGACGACATTTTATTACTAATGATTTAGGCTGTTTGACCTTTTATACAAACATGCATATTATAGTAAGACGCTGCGTGTTACATTATGTACAGATACATCCCGTTATATATGTTGTGGCCATACAAAACCTGTAAAAGATTTGTTCGCAAATGTTATAAGGGAAGGCACTATCAGGAGCCACCATACGCATGTTTGTAGGAGCAAGGGTGAACAAATTCATCTCGTCGGCGCATTGATCAGGAAAAAAAATCAGCTTCACCCTGAAAGCTAATCATTGACATGAATAGCAATTCTTTAGGTAACAAACGACCTAAAGTTCGTAATTTTATCGCCCACGTATATTGAAACGAACTTTCGCTTATTAATCAAATTAAGAAGCGTGGTTTCACGCACTTACTGGCAAACACGAACACATTTAACTTGACGACCACGATCACTCACTGTCACAGCGCTGGCTTGAAGTAGAGGCCGACAGCGGTGAGCGAACGCTTCGGGCTGCCTCTGGATTCGGCTCGTCTCCAAACCTTGATATTACGTGGCCTCCAAGACAACGTGCGCAAAACACCGCGTGCTTGAAGCCGCCAGCCATCTCGGCTCGCCCTTAACTTTTCCACCCGCCGCAAACTACCTCCGAGACAACGCACGCGAGCCGCGTAATGTGCTGAGTCGCGCAGACACCCGTGCGCAGCCACTTCCGGTCTGGAGGAGAGGTGCGCCATCTTTCACCTAGTGCGCGCATGATGACGAGACCTCCAGTATTGGACGAGTTTCCGTATAATTGACATTGCAGCAAAATAACACCGAGCGAGCCTCGCTGCGATCTCCCCCGGATGAATTACGTGACACCCGGCGTCACACCATGGCACGATACAGTCGATGATCAATGCTGACAGCTCCGAGGGCAAAAGCCTATCTGGACAACTGGGGCGCACTGGCTACGCGCTGCGCGAGCATCTTTTCTTGAAGATGTTTCCTGTAGATTCTCTGCATCCATTCGTTCTTGGCAGCATTTCTAGAAGGATGCAGGGTTTCTGTGATCCTATATGCGTTAAAAGAAAGTGGCCGTGGCTTTCATTCACTTGCCGCGGAGGCGTCCAATAAATCAACATGGTAAGTGCTAACTGAGAAGGCACCGTGCTGCCGATTTCGGCAAGCCATGCGCCATCGACTTTGCTGAGGGAAGGGCGTTTCGATGATTTAGTCCTACGTGCAGCAAGAGCAGACAGCTCTACTGCATTGGGGAGCACAGAAGGGAAAGAAACGGCACGGCACCGACTCGATACGACTGGCCCAGCTTAGGGGACCGCGACTTCTCCACATATGTTGTCGCGGTGTGGTTCGTGCCGAAATGACGCAATGCCTGGCCAAAGCCGCGGTCCTCCCTACTAGAGACACACTGCCTAAAGAAGAAGCAGGATGTACAATGTGGCGCAACGTACAATGTGGCACTGGCACAATGTAGACTGTGGGCACTTCAGGTATAGACGGATGCAGAAGATACAGTAGTCTAGCACAGCTCCGCAAGCAGAGTTGGTCACTAGAAAACAGTGCAGGCTCGTCCAGAGTCAGCAGCTTTTGTTGAAACTCAGTGCGCGCTACGGAGGCAAGCGAGCGACTTGAGCAATCTGCATCGAAGTCGGGTCATGAGCATTACGTTATCACATTATCGTCCAGCATTCGAAAGAATACAAATAGCGAGGCGAACTAACAGCCAAGTGAAATGAACGGCGCACAGTCCAACGCTCACGGCAAAAGAAAGATGCAGCGGATCTAACGAGCCGAAATCTATATACAGCGAAGCTTTGTGTCAGTGCATAAAGAATCTAAACACGAGTACGCTCTCACGCACGCACGCACGCACGCACGCACGTACGCACGCATGAGGGCGGGCCTTTTGTTAAGCGGAGTCCCAGGTTACTAGCGAGGACGACGGACGCCTTCAACTCGTCGTGGTTTCAGAGGCCATTGCGCACACTTAAGAAGCGCAATTCGAATCCATTCTACCCGCAGCGTTTGCTTTCTCATTACCGTGCATCCGTGAATGCACAGCTTTCCGGCTCTTTTATTTGCCCCCACACGACGGGCGCCTCGGATGCGCGGAGGCTAGCGCCATCTGGTGGTGTTGCAAGGAACCCAGTGGCGTGCGTGCAGCGCGAACTCCGCTGTGATTGGTTGGCGTTTCCGTTCAGCAAGGGAACCACCAGGTGGCAGTCAGGGGGACCAAACACCGGCGAGGTACGCAAAGAAAAACATCGCTTTTTGAAAACGGATAGAAACGAGGGAGGAAACATCCAACGCGCATAATCACTTCAATATGCGATGCGTGTGCGCTGCTCGAAGGGGTAGTAAATGCCTATTCGACGCAAGAACGAGTTCGTGGACTTGTTAGTCGAAGTTCAAGCCCACTTATTACGACAGAATAGTCGCATATATATGGAATGCGCTTTTGCTGCAAAGCAACCAAAGCAAGAAAGTGCAAGCAAGATATTTCGGTCCACTTGTTCCGAAAACCTAGGGTAACAGCCTTCGGGACCTGGTGTCTCTTGCGAGGTGAAGCTGCCGAAAGAGCGAGGATGCAGAGCGTGGAGAGATCCTCCTAATCACAGTTCTTTTTTTTTTATTCCACCAAGAGTCATGATTTTAAGTGCAGCCAGCCTTCTCCACGCCAATGCGTCCTGTGTCCAAATCCCCTTAGCTATTAGGGTCATCTAATTGTACGTGATGTTCTTTGCTTTCTGTTGTCTGCTTGGCCCGCTTGTAGTGAAGTGTCATGCTTGCAATATTACGTATAAGATTGGGGACCAAGGAAAAGTACATACTCTTCGTAGTGTATTCATGGCTCGGAAATAAAATTTTGTGAAGGTAAACTATAAACTAAAGACACAAGATAGTAGGAATGAAAGACATGAGAATAAAAAGCAGCAAAGAAGGATCATCATTACTTTTTTTCTTTTTTGCCTGTTATCGCTATCTAGTATTTTCAATGGCGCATGCGTTGATCTTGTATTTTTATGCGTTCTAACTCGTTTCTTTGCAGAAACTGAAAGGGGTCCAAGGCAACGATGCGACGAGAAAAACGTTATTAGCTTTCGGAATATACAATTACCGAGAAAAGGACGCGTATGCAATCCTGCAGGAGATTTTTACCGACGCTATCAAGTGAGTATAGAGCGATTGGGGATGCCATTTTTTTTCATCCCTCACTTTTAGAGCACCCACAAAGGTGCTCAAGTGTTCATTTCGTTCTAATTATTTTTCAATGTCGGTTTCTTCAGTGAAATTTCTAAAAAATGTAACGCTACAGAACTACACCGTGCAGCCCGTCTTGTATTTGCAGCATAAATAGCTTTCACGTGCACTTGCCTACTCTCACACTCTGCGGGGCAACAACCACTGAATCTCCAGTGTTGAATTTTGGGTAATTAAAGCCGCAATAAAAAAAGTTCGCAATTTCTCCTGAAAGGCGAATTGGGATAGCAAATTAGGTGACAGCTATGCGAACTAAGGATAGTAATCTTATGGGCCCGGGAAGCTCGTAAACATTCGCTGACTAAATTAACAAGCGTGGTGTACCGTGCGCACGAGCAAACACATTAACACATCTCACTCCATGACCACGCGCACTCGCTGTATAAACTGTGTAGTGAGAAAGTGCGGCTCCGAGAAAATTGTGCTGCCTCTTCAACGCGAACTAATCGGCGATAACACAGCGCACGCGAAGCCATCAACGCTGGTGCAAACTGTCCATAATGCAGATCCCTTTCAAGATAGGAACCGCGTGGCTGCGCCACGAGGACGCGTCGCCGAGCAGTACGCCCCGCCCCCTCCCCCCAGTGAATTGCATGCGGCGGAAGACGGTGCCCTTCATCCCAACTTTCCTTCCTCGCGCGCGCTAAATTGAGCTACCATCGTCGGCTCGTCCTTGCAGTCTTTCAGTCGCACATACAGCTTACGGAGCCTGACAACGCCGTCATCACCCTTGAACTTTATGCAGAACATCACGGCGACGGCGACGACGACGACGGCAGAAATTCGCCTGGAGTGTCCACGTAACTGCTATCGCAATAGAACATTCAACGGACGGCTAGAATGGGGTGACATCTAAGCAGTGAAGTGAAAGGGCAAATTGTCGTGCAACCGAATGTAGCGCGGAGCTACAATGAAACCCGTACGCGTTTTCCAGAATGAAAGCTTCGCAGTCGGGCAAAAATTGATCCTGGTCCCCCATCTAAACCTGGATACGACGCCTATCCGGGGATGGCTGTTCGAGGGCTCGACAAGTCGGAGCACAGTGACACTGAATATGGCAAACACTTCAGCGTAATCTCACAAGGTGGAGGAATTCTCATGAAAGGTAACATTGTGATCCATGTGAATGTAGCAGGAAGCTACAAAGGACACCGATACGGGTTTTTGAAGAAAGAAAGCTCTCCTTTGAAGTTCCACGCTATACTCGGGTTAACGACTATTTACCCTTTCGGAACACTTCCTCGACCCTATGAGAGTGGAGTGCAGAAATGTCCGTGCAATGGGGGGAAGGGCGCTCAACTTTAAACAACTTCAGTTGCCCGGTCAAAATTATTCCGGAGCCCCACACAACAGCGCCTCTCATAACCATCCAGTCGTTTCGGCATGTGAAACCCCAAAAATGGATTTCAATTTCTTAAATGAAAAGCACCATAATCTGATAACTTGCGGAACAGAGTTTAGGTGCGTTCGAGCAGGGCTCCGCAAAAGGACTTGGATGAGCCCGATTAAATGACATCATTCAATCACTCGTAGGCGCCTATCTCGGTCCGCATTCCGGAGTGCCAAAACTTGACCTTGACATTGAAATTATGCCTTGCGTGAACCTTTTCATAAGAATCCCTGTGTGTGCGAATCATTCCACAATTTGTTCTTCGTAATACATTTGCATGTTGCTTTTGCTTCATTTATATTTCCTTTTGAGCTGTTCTTCACCCTGAAACTGCATCAAAAGGGCAACATATTTCTGGATCTTAGAGGCAAGCGCTGTGTTTCTTGTTGTACCTCTTACCTGGGCACCATGGCTGTGTTGCATTGCCTTCAGGAGTGTGCATCAGTCGTAAATACGTTTTCACAGAAAGTGAACGGGTGATGAAACAAGGAATGTTTCGTAGCTCAAACCAGCGTTTCGCGACGCGCACTCGTGCCCATCAAGGAACTTCTGCACGTTGCCAGCGTCGTCGCATTGGCGAAGGCAACGACCTTTGTCAAAACACAAGCTCCAGCCAACGACTTCCTGTCGTTTGACGAACTTTGTCGGTTGTCTGTATGTGGATACGAACTGTCTCATTCATGAACAAAGTTCTTTCCTGCAAAGCTCATCGTTTAACATGACGTATGGCGCGTCAATTTGCTACAGCAACCACGTGGCGGACACGGTCATCATATACAGTTCGGTGGGGTGGATTGAGAGAGAAGGAGTGTGCTACAGCCACCCAACTTCCGTTTTCGACAAGAGTGATTTGAAGGGAGCGGCTGTCAAGGAAGCCGACCGGGCACCTTACATCGTGAGTATAGCGCTTCCGTTACGAAAAACTTGACCATCTATAAAAAGAAAGCAAAGTAGAGGCGCGCAAAAAGTAGAAATTCAGAATACGAATCCATTAGTCTCTACATACGTGCGCGATTCAAGGAGCAAATATTCGAGCTTGTCGAATATTCGTTTCTACCGAATAGTAGAATGGACCGGAATAGCTGCCGTATGTAGGGAGGAACACAGATGTGGAAGCTCTCGCAAATGTTTCTGATGCAGGAAAGCCACAGCTGCAGCGCGTAGGCAACGTTGGTTGAGCTAGCACATGGACGAGGCTGCTTCTGCGTAGTATAGTTAACGGTCGTTAAATAAGCCTGCCTCGCCTTATGCGGGAAGAATTCTGAAGAATATTGGGAAGAATCGGGGATAACAGTTAATGGAGAATACCTTAGTACCTTGCGATTCGCTGATGATACAGCTTTGCTTAGTAACTCAGGGGACCAATTGCAATGGATGCTCACTGACCTGGAGAGGCAAATCAGGAGGGTGGGTCTAAAAAGTAATCTGCAGAAAACTAAAGTAATGGTTAACAGTCTCGCAAGAGAACAGCAGTTTACGACAGCTAGCAAGGCGCTGCAAGTGGTAAGGGAATACATCTACTTAGGGCGGGTAGTGACCGCGTATCCGGATCATGAGACTGAAATTATCTGAAGAATAAGAATAGGCTGGGGTGCGTTTGGCAGGCTTTCTCAGATTATGAACAGCAGGTTGCCGTTGTCCCTCAAGAGAAAAGTGTCAGCTGTGTCATACCAGTACTCACGTACGGGGCAGAAACCTGGAGGCTTACAAAAAGGGTTTTACTTAAATTGAGGACGACGCAACGAGCTATGGAAAGAAGAATGATAGGTGTAACATTAAGGGATAATAAAAGAGCAGATTCGGTGAGGGAACAAACGCGAGGTAATGACCTCTTAGTTGAAATCAAGAAAAAGAATTGGGCGTGGGCAGGGCGCGTGATGTGGAGGGAAGATAACGGATAGTCATTAAGGGTTACGGACTGGATTCCAAGAGAAGGGAAGCGTAGCATGGGGCGGCAGAAAGTTAGGTGGGCGGATGAGATTAACGCTTTAATGACGAGACATAAATACCGAAAAAAAATTTTTATTCCTCTATCGAAATACGCAAAACACATCAAGAATAAGCGTAATCAACAAAAATAACAAATATTTTGCAGAATTTTTTTAGCAATAGAGGGCAAACCCCAGACAGGAAACTGGAA
The DNA here is from genome assembly GCF_038994185.2 of Dermacentor albipictus. Classification (NCBI taxonomy): domain Eukaryota; kingdom Metazoa; phylum Arthropoda; class Arachnida; order Ixodida; family Ixodidae; genus Dermacentor; species Dermacentor albipictus. Next base: position 71,859 of record NW_027225617.1, read on the forward strand.
GTGGGCTTCACCCCAAGCCACCTAAGGCTTCATTTTCAATTTGTATCGACAACTCTCATGATATGTGAACCATAGGCGCACATTTGAGTTGCTTTACATCACATGTGTGACACCACTTCAGCTGCATATGTTGCATCGGCCTGTCTCATCTGACCTTGCTTGCACAAGGCAGTGACTGGCGTGCCAAACTTCTACTTCTTCGTCCAGTGTTCCTGCTCTAAACCAACAAATGACGCTTGCCGCCTGTCATTAAGTCTTGGCCGAAGACATCTAGCTAGAAGCTTCATACTCAATAATTAAACTCAGTAAGAAAAAATTCTTTTTTGGTACGTTGCCTGTAGGCAACACCCGTCAATAAAGGGTTAAGTTTGCAGGGACAACATGGCCACAATTAGTACATGACCGGGGTAGCTGGAGAAGTATGGGAGAGGCCTTTGCCCTGCAGTGAGTGTAACCAGGCTGATGATGATTATGATGAAGATGATGCCTTATGCAACACGCGAATTTGTTGTCTCGATCTACTCGAAGCAACATATTGTTTGGTCGATCTCCCCATATTTGGATTATTGAAAGCGATGGACTAATACTGACAAAAGACACCTGTACACTACTTCGCCAATCAACGCAAAACATTTAAATTATGTGGTAATGTACGCACCGGAACCAGCACATGACTATGAGGAACGCCGTAGTGGGGGACTCTGGAATAATTTTTCCCACCTGGAGTTCTTCAACGTGCACCTAATGGTCGGCACGTGAGCTTCTTTTTTCTGCATTTCGCACCACATAAATGCGGCCGCCTTTTCAGGGATTCGATCCCGCAACCTCGAGGTCAGCAGCGCAACGCCACACCCACTTGGTTACCGCAGGGTGGTCGTTCAACGAACGTGACGCTCTACTATGTTCATGTCTGCTTCATGGTGCACGAGAATCGAGGACCACAGATTAGCTACGTCTCATTTACACATTCCACGCTGTTAAACCTGAGCAATATTTTGTATGCGTTCTGATGCCCGAAGGTCGTTTTATTTCGGCAGAAACTATGTACAGACACTCAAAGCGAATTTCTACCATCGGCATCGTTGTGAGGTTTCTTTCGCATAAAGTCAAATGGTAATAACACGCCGGCCATGCGCCGTATGCTGTCGGTGCGACGGAAACCTCGTGAAGGTAAGCCTAGAAGATGGTGGCTTGAAGCGGCTCCGTCTTGTCGCGCGTGCATCAAGGGGTGTGGAGCGGTAACAAGTGCACTAGCTTGGAAGGGTAGGGAAAGGGGGCAAGTTAGTGCGCATCTCCTCTTGTACTCCTGCTGTGGCGGATGAGTGAGGTCGTCAGTGATGGGCTCGAAGGCTGCGCCACCCAGAGATAGCTGATGCCTCCTTGGGCGTTTTCTTCAACTTGCGTGGCACTGAAGCGACAGGCAGCACGAAGGCGAATTCGCTCGCCGCAGCTTCCGCTCTTTGTCACGACAGCGTTTTGACGACGGGTGTCTGCGGTCATCTATTGACACGGGTTCGTGTTTGCCTGTGCGCACGTGATAACATGCTTGTTAATTTTGTTAGTAAACATAAGTTTATAGCCCTGTAGCCGCGTTATAAAGCTAGTAACCTTACTTCGTTTAGCTCTCTAATTTGCTATCACATTTGGTGCTTCACCTTTCCAGTGAAATTGTCTCTTTTTTCTCGAATGTTTGTGTTTGATTCAACGGAAACATTTTGCTATTTAACACCCCGATAAGTCTGTAAGCTACAGCTCATATGCAATTGTCTATTACATATTTCAGTATGTTGATGCCATTCTTTTAATGTCAAATCAGAAAGTCCACTCGGCAGCTATCGCAAACTTATAGAGAGGTTGTCGGCAGTAACAAGACGTTGCTACAGCAAAAGAAGCTGCTGCATAACCCATCTCAATATGACAGTCAACCGTAATACGTTATCATTCAATCAATGTAGCGACAAAACGCATTGCCACCCTTAAAATGGCGAGTGCATGAGGCGTGAACTGTAGCGGGACTCTTTCTTCGGGCTTCACTAACAACACTCAGCGTTATCTAGGGCCGCCACCGCGAAGCCTGCGCGTGGCTTTCGAAATGCATGGCGCCTCAAAAACGCGCCACGAAGCAACTGAACTTCTCTCGCTCTCGCGCTTCTTTCTGGACGCGTTGCGCCATCTAATCGCACTATCGCGAAGTACGCACATAGCCTCCGAGACCAGAAGCGTGGCGAGCCGGTGCCCCCAAACGCTGAGAATATTTATCTCGCTTGCCGCACGCTCTATTGCACATACTCAGTAACCCAAGTTGGCTATAGGTTCATTGAAAAGTGCCACATGTCCAGTGCATTTGAAACGCCGACTGTTAATGGCTTGGGTTGCTGTCCTACAGAAACCCCTGTGACGGTTATGCCGCAAATATACTCAAATGTCCTTAACGCACTGTAGTTTCGTTGAAATATTTATTTATTTATGTTATTTATTTATTAGTACCTCAAAGGCCCCATTGAAGGGGTATTACATGAGGGGGTGGAATTTCAGCAGTACATTTCTTCTATGGATGATCTGAATGACGATGAGTCGATCTGAACAACGATGGCGTTTGGCAGGTCATTCCAGTCCCTTGCTGTATGGACGAAAAATGACGACAGATGCGCGGAAGTGCGAGCAGGGGGCGGGTAGACGGCCTTCCTGTGGTTTGTGCGACTTGAAATGCGATGGGCGGGGCTGATAATTGAGTTCAGAGATGGATGATAAAAGAATTTATGAAACAGACACAATCTGGAAATTTTTCGGCGGAAATTTCGCCGATATCAATCATCGAAGACTTTAGGTGGAAAACTGTTGCTTCTTTCATTAAAAACTTATTCCTTTTTTTTGCGCCTCGCCCTCTCTGTCTTTCTCTCCCCAACTCCCTTCCCCACGCTGAGTAGCATGTGAGCAATGTCTATACGCCGGCTGGAATCTGCCTTTCATTAAAGGTTCTCCCTCGCCGTGACTGTTCCGGCGGCATATGCACCTCTGGGTACTATCAGCCTCTTGCATGTTCAGGACAACAGGTGATTGTAAGGGGTAATGTAATATAGGTATGCTTAATGGACAGCGAAACACATTTTATTGACAAACTTATCGCACATGACCATCGTCGCAACGAATTGCACAATAGAGAAGAGCGGTAAAAGCTTTATCCTGTTACGAGAAAAACGGAAGAGAGAGAAAGTACGCGCAATCGGGTATCGCTTCATGCGAACACGTCCATGCGCGGACTTGGAAGGCTCGCACAGCGCCATCAGAATAAAATAACGCTCTGCGCAAATTCTCAGCAGCACTAAAGTTCCGTCCGCACTTTCCGTCGGAAACGTTGCATCACTGGCGTGTAACATGTACTCTAGAAAGGGGAAACGGTCCTTTTATGCATTCACGCAGCAAGTCGTCTGCTACCGGGAAGTCGACGCCAGAAGGCGCTCAATGGCGGCGTGGTCACGTGCTAAATAATGGCAGCGTCCGTGCAGTGGCGCTGTAAACTGTACCATACAGTCACGGATTGAATTTGTCCTGCATCACATAGAGCTTACATGCGGGCGCACCATGGGCACTATAGGTGTGCGATGCCAGCGCCACCACGTAACGAGAACTTAGGCCCGCATCCTTAAACAACCCTCGATTCAAAAATCTACCTACACTCCGCCGAGTTGAGAACAGCGCCGCGCATCGACTGAAGAAGACATTACGCCACTCAAGAATTGCCACGAGGTGTCAGTGAAGCGCAGTGATGACACCTGTCGAGAGGCAACGTTGCCATCCACTTTCTCGAGTCGAGGTGAAGTGTGGAGTGCCGAAACGTTCCAGTATTCGGGGTTTAACCTCTTTTAATTTTCAAGCTAGTAAACTGCTGAATTGTATCGTTCGCAGTTTACCGGCCCGAGGCGAATCCCAGAGTTATGGGAAACAGTATGTTTCAGGCAGTGTGTTTGCGCGAGGCCAATAGTATCGTATCGCGCAGTTCAACATGGTAGTCTTGTATGTCTTCCCGGGACAATGACGGCACTACAAATGCTCATGACAGTTGGTTTGCTGGAAATATTTCTTGACAGGGAAATTTTTTGAGCCTCGGGACGAAGATTAGAGGAGGGCCACGTCTGAAGGCACTTCGTCCACACGATTTTGGTAAAAACGGTCGAACAGGAGCTCTGCTCGCAGACAGCATTTTAACTTCTCTTACAATGCTGTGGACGAGCCTAACTTCATCTGAGTGCTCTGTGTGCCTTTTCAATTCATGGAGCAATGGAAGCTGAAGCCAATTTATCCTTATTTTTTTTTCTGAAGTAAGACAGGTTGGAAACAAAAAAATTAACATTTTTTGTCAGTATTCGAGAAAATAGTGTGACACGGAATAGGTTCACGATGTAGTTGGCGCGTTGTTGCTTGCTTAGTTTGCAGTGGTCGTCATGTTTGAGGTTTACTTCATTATTACTGAAGTACTCGTAGCGGAATAAATGCTCTGAAAAAATCAGCAGACTAATTTAATATGACTGATTATATGTCAACAATAGGCGTTGCATGAGGCAGATTTACTATTTAGTGTACAAGAAATATGTTCGAATTATAAGTGGCTCCAGTGCTCGTGATGTGTTTAATTATAATGTCGACCTGTAAACACTGGCACTGACTGATTCAAACAAGTAATTCCTGTCTTGTCCGCTTTACTGACGGGAGTCCACAGCGAAGAGCAGTCGACTACAGTCTGGTAAAAAAAAGAAATACAAAATTTTACACTCATGCAATTGTATGAGATCTCGAGTCTGTTTATTATTTTTTTTATTGCCAAGCTTAGCACAGATAATGCTCGGACAGTCGACCGTACAGGTATACGGACGAAACTTGGACTGGACATTTCATCGACGACCTCAAGGTATTACCTAGATGTTTTTTTCGTTTTCCTATAGTTGGCCTCGACGTTCGTTTTAGAGCAGCTTGCGTAGGGGATCACCATTTCTCAAAGCCGATTTTTTCGTTATACCAGCAAAGTTCCGGGGCCATAACTCCTCGGTGTGAACTTTGGTGTCGGCATGCCCTTCGAACTGGGCACCCGTGATAGCGGGGTCGATGTCCACAACATTTCTTCTAAGGAGTTTTTCCCACGTGATTGTTACGTGTTCTCGCACGACGTGCGGCGTGCTCCAAAGATGCATAGGGCTCTGAACACACTGCTGGCCCAGTGACATGGAGCTTACCTTTCAGTTCTGAACAATCAAGTTCCGTTGAGATTCGTCACTGATCAGCCGTCATAGCAACGCAGCATTCATGCGTTCTGAAACGTTTCTGGTTAACATTTGGCCGAAGTTCCTGCACCCACTGTAAGCGCTGGGGTCGGGCATGTCAAAAGAGGTAGCTGACCCATGCCGTCGTCCGACTCATCCACTCTAAGAACGTTGTTGAAGGGAGCAACATGTTCGCATCGAGAACGAGGAGTACCGGGTCTATTTAGAGTACCTACATGGAGAGCGGAGAACGTTACATCTCATTAGCTTAGCATCACTTAAGTGAAGCACCCCGAGGAGCTGAAAACAGCTGCTTAGACCCCATCTCTCCTCCCTAGATGCCTAGGCCAGGGAAGCTGCAGTTCAACCTTGGTCTAATCGAAGCGTCCAAAGTTGTCGAAGGACCCTCGTTGAGGATGAGGGTTGACAGACTGACTCACGCATCTTTGTTTCGCTGAACACACAGAAAGGAGGAGGGGTGGGGGGCTTCGTAGACAAAGGTTGTCACGCTTGACTAAAACTGGCGCGTCTTGTTTGCTGCGATGACCCCGCAGTTAGCTGGGGCGTTTGTGAAACGACCGCGGCGGTTACCTTGGTCCGTGAGGGAACGCTGTCAAACACCCTTTTCCAGGGGTTTTTCTTGCTCTGATTGGTCCGTTAAGGTGACAGTGAACCAGCTAACAATACTCTCGCCTTGCGGGCGCCGGTAGTGTGTCCGTGAGAGAGGCATTGTCAGCTTTACAAAGCGATTCGTCGTAGTGGGCTAGGGCTAGGAGAGGCTAGAAGATCACTGCACCATCTGGCCGATCGTAACACCACTCACTCCACGTACGAACATTCAATGTGTTCCAGTACTCGGCCGGGACAGCTAGTTTCCCAAGCAAAGGTGGGAAACCACCTTTGCTAGACCTTGCTGTAGCTCGTATTGCAATGCAGACGTAGCTGTCATAACGACAGTTTTACGAAATCGTTGTGCAAATGTGCAAAGGCGTGAGCTAATGCATACATTCTGTTCTACGCCAGTAGATGCCTTGTATAGCCATCGCCTTCTGTCTGTCTTGTTTAGTAATTCTGATGTTTACATTCTGCGCGCAGAGCAAGATTGCGCAGTTTATGCGCAGAACCGTTCGGTACACATCGGACACCAAGATGGGTCTTTCCTTCGAGCTCGGCACACTCGTCTACACTTTGAAGAAGCCTTATTCGGGCGACATCGTCACGGAGGAAATGGTCAACGCTGAGTGCACCGTACTCTTCGTCACCAGCCTGGACGTTGCGGTAAGTCTATCATATTTCTTCCCCGCCCGCGAGTTCATCTTCCCAACCTGCGAACTGCTAATTTGTACCGCTTCCCAAATGCTTAGGGGAGGAGATTTGCTCAATCTGCGCTGGGTCGCAGCTGAAGCAAACGTGTAGCTTCCTATAGGCTGTACAAACCGTATACCGGTGTAATGGAAATTGCCGTTTGCGTGAAGAGAAAAAGAAAGCTCGCAAGCTTACGTCGCCTTGCAGAAGGACAGTCCAATGTCCAGCGAAACAGGATTGCAGATTTGATTGGAGACTGGGTGGAGGTTGAACTGGAGTTGACTGAAAGGCGCTTGGAGATCACTCAAGTACACTTTTGTCCCGCATGCAGTGGACACTAATATACTGCGGCTTATGCAGCCGTTGCTGATCATCAAATCTAGGGACAGCGGCGCTTTTTTGCTTTTCGCCCCGGATCGACATGCGGCCGCCGCGGCCGTGATCGAACCCGCAACCTCGAGCTTAGCAGTGCACGGCCATCGCCACAGCTACTGCGTCAGGTCGTTGTTTGCAGCTCAGAAGGCGGCATCAGTGACGCTGGGATTAAGCTCACGGGCCACGCTGCGTGTCTGTTGCTAAGGCAGCCTCCAAATTTCATCGACGCCCCCTATGCGTTGACCCCAAGACGATTGAATCGGCGTGACATTTTGGTGGAGCGAGTGGCCATGCGTTGTGATTTTCTGTACGCTCGAGGCAACCAGAGATAAACTGAACTTTGCCTGTTTAAGCCGCAGCTGCACGTTTGAAGCGGCGAAGTTCGGGCCAAATGTGATAGCTACTCGGCTGTTCTTTTTCAGCCTTGCAAGTTGGATTTGCGGCTTTTGCGAGCTGAGCTATTCTATGACGTCAACGTGGCACAAGTGAGAGGCGATAAGAAGAAGGCCATGTTCTTCGAGGGCGAAGACACCCTCAGAAGAAAGGTAAGGCAGTGCACATCTAATGCATACGCCAAGTATATTTCTTTTTCTCTACGCTTGTGTGCGCGCGCCTTTGGGTTCTTCGGAGTGGCAGACGACGGGCGTCACGTGACGTGAGCCTAAACGCAGAAGGACGCGGAAGTTGAGTGACATGGCGGACTACGTGCGGTCGCGAGTGACAAATGCCAAGGAGACCGCGTTGCGGCAGTGACATGTACAGGCGCGGCCACTGTTAAGAGGTAACACCGCGCGCGTGGCCGCACTCATCGTACCACCAAGTGGGCGCCGTGACAAGTATTGAGGCGCAAGCACAATCAGCGCCAGAGGCGGAGTTAGCTTGCCGTCGTCTGCTACGGTTCCTCCTACTTCGCCACACGCGCTCTGGTACAAAAGGCTGTAGCCATGGTGCTCGAAAGGAAGGAGACCTTCATCTAAGCTTCATCTGCCGTCGTGGTCTGGGCTTCTTCGTATTTACCATATAATAAATCTCAAGCATATATTTACAAGTATGCCTCGTTTGTCGTGTGATTTTTTACTTCCTTAGCAAGCGAATTCTGAAATCGACCATCTTTTACAAAAGGGACCTTTCAGTAGCAAAAGGCGCAGTTAAAGCTTTAGGTGTGCAGCATGCCTACGTGCTTTGACAGCTGATTTAGAATACTAGCTGTTGACGCACCATTGCCACAGGGTTTGTGTACTCCAAAGCGAAGAGCGCAATCTAGGTCGCGGCGATGTGGGAGGTATCTTAGCAGACGACGCACAGCTCACTGCCCCTCTGGCACTGATTGCGCTTGCGCCGCAATACTTCGTGCGGCGCCCGTCGTAGAGCGAATGGGCGCGATTTTTTTTGTGTTGTTGTCAAGAGATCGTGCGTGCAGCGGGAAGTGCCTGAACTTTTCATGTCAGGCCCTTGGTTGTATATCTACTACCTTGGAAATACGTAGTCAGATGTTAAGGGGTTTTAAACTTGTTTTGTGACAGAATAACGTTGTAAACCCTGCTCACTGCGCAACATGTATCAAGCCGAGTCCCCCGTGTATCCGTAATAAATCCAACAAGTGCGACTCGCCATGGTGCGGCCACGCTGTGGCCGCGCTGCCCGCTCCCCGTTGGCAGTTTTGTTCATATTGCGGTGTTCTGCGCTGCACCGTTAGGCACCGTACTACTTTCTACTCGAACGCGCGTGCCGCATTTGCTAAATGACAATATGTGCGTCGGACCTACAAAAACGCGCAAGCATTTACGTACAGACGCCATAATTTAAACGCCACGACGTACCGGTGGTCTGAAGGAACACCAAAGAAACGTTGCTGGCGTCGCCATGCAGAGATGACGCACCCTCTGGTGCAAAAGTGCGCATGAATACTGTTGGGCAACAAGGAAGGTCACGCGAGCTAAGGAGAACAGAAAGGAAATGAAGTTTCCAGTTCTGCTTGCTCGGAGACGTGCAGATTTGTGTTTTCCCAGTAGTTTTTTGGTGCCGAATGGCCCTCGCTACCGTTATCGGACATTGCGACAACTCTAGGGACCTACGAATGGATCGACCCAAACACAAGTGACCGGCCCAGTGAAGTCTTCTCACGAAATGTGTCAACGAAGAGAACGCTCGATACCGACTCTACTTACCAAGCTGAGTTCCATGCTATTGCAGCAGTGATTGAACTTTTGATTTCTGTGGAACCCTTTGTGAGAGGTCTTGAAATCACGCTACATTATGAAGCCGGAGCCGCAACTTCCATGGCCAGTTTAAAGACTACCAAATAGACTATTATTACTTTCTTTCGTCGCCAGCGACGTCACGATATGACCCCGAGGAAGCTTCTTTTGTTGCGCCGCAGACAAATGTTCGATCGGCTGGACCTAAGCTATTAAGTTGTCTCGTGGAGTCATTAGTAAATGTTTACTGCTGTGCGAGAAGTGTGAAACCGTCATTGACATGGGTCTTTCATTCAGCTTGATGGTTAAGTTTCATTATCATGAACCGTACCTCTGCAGCTATTGCCAGCCTGCAGGTGACTGAGGCCTATTACGAAAATGCGGTGGACATGTGGTCCACAGCATCATGTGACACGTTTGGCATCGAGCAGGAAGAATTGCTTGCCTTTGCTTGCTGCCTTTCATTCGTCATTCGGTGTTCCTGCATTGAGAGCGACGTCAGTTATGGCGCCCTATGACTTCCTTTAAAGTCGTGTAAGAGGAGTGAAAGGTCTTAAGGTAACCACGACATCACATGCATATATGCTGATATGCATAGTGCTGAGACATCTTCTGTCAGCTCTGGTGGTTTCGTGTGATCGGAGTCATTGTGACAACAATGCCTCGAACGCTACAGAAGACGACTGATGCAAAAATTCAAGGATTGATCTTGTTTGTTCAATTGGAGGCAGCGAGACAGGATAAAACTCGTTCCTTGGATGATTGCGTTTTTAAGCGCACTGAATCTTTCCGTGAGTAGGGTCGAAATAAACAAGGTCGAGATGTGTCAGACAATGTGTCTGTCTATTCAAATGTGTTCATTTCACAAAAGTGTGCAGCTCATTTCTGAAAACTGCGAATACACGTTATCGACTGACCAAAAGAGCAGATTCGTGTCCATCTGCAATGTTGCTTCCGTTGTACCCCAAAGGCTTACCGTGTAAGTGCGTCCCATAGACGCATCCTATGCTCCAATTGTCAATGAAGGCATGCAACTTCTCTTTGTTTGGGGCCATCGAAGAGTGACACAAAGACTTCATGCATCGAAAAGACGTGCTGTGCAGAAGCAACGTCTAATGACAACGCCGAGAATGTCGATGCGCCATCGCTCTGCACATAGCGGCGTAGTTTTCTACGATCTCTAATTGACGGAAGAAGCCAACTGAGTTTTCTGAGAGAAGACCTTTCCAAGGAGATGAAGTTGCCCGTCGTAGGGGAAGTTATGTTGTCCACGAACACGTTCAGGAACATTCAAACTTCAAGAAGCAGGAAATATTGGACCGTTCGTGCGAAGCTGTAAAGCCTGTTCGATAGGTCACACTCTGTTTTCGGTGTTGTTGAGATTTCGAGCATCGGCCAAGAAACTGAAATGCATCTGGCTGAATTGGCTCCTTGCGCAAAGCTTGAGCAAGCCGAAATAAATCATGCAGATTCGAACAAGTTCGCTGTGAATTGAGATGGCAGCATTGGACTACCTAATTATTAACGTGCGCTCAAGTAGCACAAGAAGAGTCTTCTTTTTCTCTTCTTGTCTATATTGCGCAGCATGTTAATAATTCAAGCATAAACCAACTAGTATGCTACAAAGTATGATTGCAAGATATCCGACTATGGATTGGAGAAGGCCAAATTGTGACGGATTCTGAGAACTGAAGTCAAATCTCAGATAAACTCGATTCTTGTAGGGACGATCGGAATGTTCAGTTGGACTTTTTAAGGGGCTACAGACAAAGCAGCAGAAGACGTACTCTCAAGCCAACACGATCTGTGTGATACGTCAGTTGGGCGGCCAGTTGTACGTCCAACAATCGAAGCTGTGATGCAGACATCTCAACCCGTCTTGGGGTTTTAGAAAACGTGGGAATCAGGAGTGACTACGACCCACCACAGAAATGGGCCTTACTTGGCGAATTCAAATCTTGTATCACGGGTGTTGGGGAACGCTATGCAGTTATTTTTTTTTTGCCTTGGAAACCGGAAAAGAGAAACATCGGAGTTAACCGTCGCGAAGCATGGAGGCAACTAAGCGCGTTAGTACGACGGCTGCTGAATAAGGAGGAGCTGAGGTTGATGCTGAGAGCCAAGGCTTACGGGACCACCGAATACATATTTACTACATGGCGCACCGCGAACGTTCTTGTGGCACCCCAATGATTCTCACAACAAAGCTTCGCACTGCGATGCATCTTCTTCTGCAGCTGGTCGTATGTCATTGAGTGAATGTATTGACAAAGACATCAACTTAAACTCGGACGTCCTGGCGCTTTTTCTGAGATTGCGATGATTTCGCATAGAACTCAGCGCTGAGATCCAGGAGGCATTGCTTAATGTATTTATAACAGAGAAAGATCGCGGCGCCTTCGGGTTTTTCAAGTATTTTGGCCGGCCTATTGGAACGCTTCGGACAAGTTGAAAACGTGGCGAATTGCTCATGTTCCGTTTGGCGCCACTTCAAGCGGGTCTTCAAAGTCATATGTTTTTGCACTCGCATAGCCAATCCTGTTATAGACACCACGTACAATTAGACAATAACTTATCCACAGAAACTCCACTAGTCAGCAGGTAGGCTAAATTCTCCTTTCCTGGACAACAGCTCCACATAAGTAAATTTTCTGTCTGATAATTTTCACTCTGTTCGACAGAAATTGCTTCCCCTTCGCTGTGTCGCCTTTTACCCACGACACCGTGACTATGGAATCGGACCACAGTGTACATTGGAACTCGAAGTGAGTGAGGGCGCTTCAGACGTAACTAAGCAGCCTTCCTTTGATCGAGGCTTCTAGGAGCTCCAGCCGTGGTAGTGTCGTTGTCTTGTTAGGTGTGACTTGTGACTTGCTGATAAGCAACACGGGTCTCACTGAGCCGCTCGGTACGACGTAGAAAGCTGGAGGGCTTGCATCGCAAAATAAGTGCACCTGTAACACCCTGGGAAATTTGGTTCTGCTTTCAACATAGCGCGTAATGAAAACGCTCTTCTATAATGATAGTTGGCCAACCAATACATACCATTCTACTTGTATATCTTGTGGTAGCCGCTTCTCCGAGCCTATTCCACGTGTACGTAACTTGTGCAAGATCCTGATGGCAATGGTAAATGACGCAGCAAGCTCCACTGGGTCGAACATCCGTGAAGCAGCCTGAAGCACGAAACGCTTGGACTGTTCTTTTATAAAGTCGAGGTTTGTCAAGAGAGAGGGAGAGCACTCGTGTGTTGTCTCAATGCAATTCCAAGCACTTTCACGCTTTTCTCTTTGAGGACAGACAGTTCTTCGGGTGCCGACTGTTCCTCGCCTATCTGAGCTGGTCACCAGGAGTGCATCAGGTCATCTGAGTTCGTCGCCCATTTCCGTAGCGCTCTTCTTGCCTCCTATACAGCAGATGTGAAGTGCTTTATCGTGTGAGTCTGCTTGAGCCCCTAGATTATCCACGTAGAATGGCTTGCGGAGAAGTCTCGCGCTACTTACTTTGCTTGAAGGCACACTCTCTAGATGGTGGAGCATAGTCGCCCTCAGGAGAGAGGGGCTACATGTTGATCTGAATGGCACTCGCGTCATTCTCCATTGCTGAATCTCTTCTTCTGAGAAAGACACTGCTTTTAGTTTCTCCAAACCGGAGAAATTGGAATGCGTCTCTACCTTTCTCTGCTGTTGAGACGAAGGAATGCTTTCTCTTTGTCAATTGGCAGAGCTTTGCGGTAGGTTCTGTGGCCGCGTGATCTAGTTAGATCGCGGGGCCATCTTACGGCGTGGCCGCGAAACTTTACTTTTGTCATCCTATTGATGACTCTATATGTGTGGAACCTCTAAATTCACCAAAGCGTGCGATTTGGGAGGTACTACAGAACACGTCTCGCAAGCGCGCTGCGTTTCGTACATATTGAGGTTCAGGTTGACCACTGGCGAAGTTCGAGATTTTACCGCATCTTCGTCTCCTGGCACAGAGCGACGTTTTGATGAAAATGACCCGGACGACTCGTCGTGGGTTTTTCTTCCTATGACGCATGCTTCAGATGATTTAGGAGAAGGAAGTGTCACGGGGTCGAAGAGCAGCTGGACGAATATCTTCTGCCCGGGATGATGTGCCGGCAAGTGCTATATATATAGAGAAACACCGCGCCGTGTTCAAGCTTGTGCATTCTTTCCCTTCGCGAGGTTCACCAACGACAGCGTCAGTGCAACTTCTTAGGCAATGGAAAGAGCGACCATGAGTTTCAGAGTCTAGCCTGGAAGAAAAAGATCCAAGTGTTTTGGATCGACTAACTTCGATGTACAAACAGTGCATGTAAGGGTTGGGGAGAGGAAGGGGCAGAGGCGTGGTATGCGAAGGAGACAAATAGAACAGTTTCATAGGCTGCACCGTATGCAGGTTCACTCATACAAAAGTATCAGAAATGTCACCTGCACGGCGAGTTTTCGGCGATGTGGAACTGTGTCGCCATCTAGCATGCACTGGTTGAATGACAAATGTCGCCTCCGAGATCTCGGAAATTACTATAACACTAAAGAGGCCTCAGAAATAGTTGCTGACGCTAGAAGCTTCATACGTGTAACTTTGTAGCGGGTTCACCAGAGCTTGCATGAATAACTGATGAGCAAGAGTACGCATGCCAGTGACGCCATTTGGACGGTATACGTGAAATCATTCTTGCAATTACTTTCACTCGCAGAATTTGCCGAAAGGAGGCATCTTTTTCTTACAACTCACAATCATATAAATTGCTGTACAGAAAAAAAAGGTTTCTTTGTCGGCATGTAGATTTCCGTCGTTCGAACAGCATCTGCATTTCATTCGTTGAAAAAATTTTCTTATCAGCAGAAAGTGCGAAGGGGAAGCATTTGATCACAAGTAATGGTTCTGGTGACGTTGTCGGGAAGCCGCGAGAACATTTGGTGTAGCGAGGATATCCTTAATAATTATTTGTTCCCTGTACATTCGTACCGCCACTCTGCAACGCTTCTTTGATGAAAAAGTTTATTTAACAAGATTTAAGCCTTGACGTCACGCGTAATTTGCATGGAGCCAATAAGCGTCAATGCGCCTTTGGGGACGCCTTAACGTGCTCTTATCATAGTTTCGCCACAGTACGCAAGGGGGAAGTGGTAAAAGAGAGAAAAAAAAAGTGTTTTGCCGGTGAGTAGAAAGTAAATAAAAAATTGGCCGACGATTACACACTTTGGTAATGCGATCTTTGAGCGCAGCTGCTGCCTTATTGCAGCAACAGGCAACCGCATACAGAACACGCAGTGCCGAACGGAGGCGGTTCTGCGTTTCGGACTGGGCAGCACACACCGCGATCCGCCTCTATAGAGCGGGCGCTGCGGGGACGCGCCATCGCGCCATATTGTAGTGGGTCACCGCCGCGACGAGGGGGGCGGGTGGTATTGACAAGCGGTCACACTCATTCACTCACAGACGGGACTCAGTGTGGCCGCGCAAGGTCGGGGAGGGAAGTAGAAGTAAGAGGACGAAGCGCTATAAGCTTAAACCCCATGAGCGCGATATTGTGCGCGACAGCGACGAGCGACGGCTTCGGGCGAGGAATCGGGCCGTCGCTTGAACAGATCGCTCGGTCTTGTCGCGCGATCGCTCGGTTCTGCAACTCTAGAGTTTGTCGCTCGACGCCCGGAACTGCTATGAGTGATTAGGCAATAGCGCGAAGCCAGAACTGGACGTGCATAATTCAAGTACTTCCGATTGTCGCACGGAAGGAGCAAAAAACGATTGAATTTTCGCACGTACAAAGGTCAGAACCTACTGGAAGACCTTTAGAAATATCTTATGCTGCTTTTTACAGTAAGACACATCAACTTAATTTAATAAAGCACCGGCCACGCTAGTTTTGGCGCCTATATTGCCACCCTCATACCGGCGACACTGGGGAGACGCCGCTCGAAGTCATCGCTCACATGGGGTACGACTTGTAGGCGACGAAGCGAACGCGACAGCCATCTCCGTCGCGTCGCTTGTCGCTGTCCTGCGCAAAATCGCTTGCATGGGGTTTATACTTAACTCTTTCGAGTCATCGCAACGATACTGTGCCAGGTAAGGGGAGGTGTAGGGCGTGAGTGGCGGCGGGTGAACGACAGCGAGGTGCAGGCACTGCCAGAGGCGACAAATGCCACCGAGGAACGCTGCCCGCAAACGGGGAAGCGAAGGACACGGCTGAGAGCCGTACAGCCACGCGACGCGGAAACGGAGGAGGGGAGCGCCGTGGATAACGCGCGGCAAGGAGCGCCCGCTGCCGGCACCGCGGCACTGCCGCGACAGCGGGAGAAGGGACGGCGAGGGCGAAGAGGACAGTAGCGGCGAGAGTCACCTCAAGGGCGCTGCGCTGAGGAGGGGGGCGAGAGGATAGGCGAGAGCACGTGATCCGGCTTTGGAGGACAAGGGCAGAGCAATACTCGCGCCGCGCGCAAGCGATGGCAGCCGGAGCGCGCGCATGATGACCTTGGTTATGGCGAGGCCGACGGCGAAGTTCAATGGCGACGCGAAACGCAGTAACGGGCGCTAAAGAGCTATGCTCTAAAAAGATATCTGTGCGGCCTTCCAATTCGGGAAGCTTCGCAGTCTAAAAAATGATCCTGTTGCAGAGGTCGAGGAATGGCCCAATGTTTTCTTTTCGAGAAATCCGCGGTGGTGTCACTGGTTAGCGTTAATGTCGGATGGTGATTAACTCGGACTCAACCTGCGATACGCTAGCGTGTTGGCCGATTGCGAGCGTGTTGCAACTATCCTAGATGGGCGTTATGTCAGAGTTCAGTCTCCGTACTGGTACGACCTTTAACGCGAGAGCGTTGAGGGCCCCGTGTCGTGGAAAATCGGGCGTCGGCATCCCGCGTCCAGCGTCGACCGTTGTATGGACAAGAATAATTTCGAACCACGCGTACCTGACCACACAGGCGCTCCGTATATAGCGCAAGGAAGTTATTGAATGCATTGAATTTCTCAAGGTAAAGTACGTCAGAGAAATTGTAAAGTGCGACTTACACACAACCTACAGACGTGATAGCGTTTGACTGTATTGAGTATAGAAGAAAACATAGTTCTGTTACGCGGAGACTCAAAACACAAACCCATTTTCCAGCATTTCTATCATTCGTAGAGCGGCGACGGCCTCCTCCGAGTTTGGCGCGTGGCGGCGCGCGGAAATCTGAAAGGGCACGAAGCGGCCGCGGCCGGACTCTACTCTCTCCTCCGCGCGGAGGAGCGAGGGAGTCGAGTCCGGCCGTGGAAGCGGCGTGCCCGCTTCCTTGCAATACCTCCAGATGGCGCTCGCCTCTGCGGCATCGCGGCCCACGCAAGGGGCCGCGTTTCTACCAGAAAGTTGCCTTCGTGCGTAGCGTTCGCCACCAGCGTTTCCCGGTAAACATTACGGTCACATAAGCTGCAGTTGCCGCGAAGCGTTAGAAGCAGTCAGGGATCTTTTAATGCTATCGCGTTCAACTCTTAAAGGCGAAACTTGAGCGTCCTCCATTTTTTTTTCGTCAGTGAGGAAGCTTTCTTTCGGAAAACCTTATGGTGGAGTATTTTGTAGCTTTGTGCTATACTCTCGCAGATCACGGTCTCCTTTTTCTTGAATGTCTTGCACAAAGCCACTTGTTGGTTACCGCTGAACTATGGAAACCTAGCCGACGCATCGCCCAGCCTGCAGGCGCACATTCAAATGGTTGACTGACAGGCGGGTAGACTGTGTTCTGTAGGTGAGCTGACTAACGTGCGTTTCCGCCTGCGCGCGCAGTGTCTGAAACTGGCCCACAATTCCACCATGCTGCGGGCGGACATGTCCTTGTTGCTGGTGAACGCTCACCTCGGGGACCCCACCAGGAGTTGCCCCGGTCTGGACGGTCGTGAAAGGGGCGAGATATTTTGGCGTATTGAAGTGGTCAAGGCAGCGCTCAAGATAAAGTGACGCGGAGCCGTGAGCATGCAGCTTGCGAGAAGTTCCGGACTGTGTGGCGCCAGGGGTGGAGTGCTTGAGTGTGCCTTGTCTCATTTTGTGCGTTAAAGTGATACCGCCTGGGAAACTGCATTCCTTTTTTCGCCGTCGTCACTTAGCATAACCCAACTATATTATATTTTCTGTCGTCCATGTATTCCGCGCTTTTTTTAAACCAGTCTCTCTGACCGAATGGCTGACAGCAAGCAGCGGTGCTTTTTAAGGAATTTAAGCCTATGGAACCATTTTAACCATGGCGAGGAGATCAACAAAAGGCGCGGGCGTGTTAATAACCGATTTATGAGGGGTGCACTATTTCTTCCACTTTCACTTCCATTAATTTATCGTTTCTCTATTTAATTTATTGGGCACAAGTAATTGCCCCTATGTTGTACTTGGTGTCAGTGTTTGTTGGGTTCTTATGATATACTTAAGCTATATTTCTGGTTTACCTCAATCCGGAGTGTTCTTGTATCGCTAAGTTATGGAACGAGTCGCAGTTTGTAGGCAGGTGCTGTATTCATGCGGAAATAATATTGTGGGCGGGCAACGGTCAGATATTACTGTGTCATAAGCAAGACAACTGCTTGTTGATTTATCGAGGTTGCAAAGTATGTGATCAGTTGTTGTTCCCGAGGAAATAACCCCACTAGGGGCCGTAATGTGATTATGAAAAGGCGAGGAACTAATCAGGGTAAATCACTGTTTTTGTTGTTTATGGAGCAAAATTCCCCTACACATTCATATTTTTCTAGTGGAGCTGGTCACTGGTCAAGTGAAGGAGTAGCGCCTCAAAGTGATGCAGAAAAGTTATCATTATTTCGGTTACCTTCGGTTAGGTGTTACGCTGACCGACCAGCGAAATAAAAGGACGTGACGCGTTTGCGTCACGTGACTTCCTTCGCACTCCGCTTTCTCGCGCTGGTGCAGCTCGCACTACAGTCGCTTGCGCCTCGGCGTCGCCAAACTGCTCCTGTCCCACAAGTGGATCACGGTGCTGGTGCTCCTGTTCGCACAGTGGAATGCCGCTCTTTAGCATCTAAACATTCAGAGAGCCAGAAGCTCGCACAGCAGCAGCAGCACGGGTGACCGTTCGGCGGTGAAAGTGCTCCGAAACTCGACCACTCCGTCGCTCGAGAACAGGCGCCTGTTGCATAGGCAGTACGACCGCCCACCGCCGACCGCGAACCACGAAAATCACGAACCACGAAAACGAGGCAACGAAAGCTATCCGCTTGAAGGAAAAAAAGTCGCAGTTCCGACCGAGAGGCGAATCATTCATTGCGATTGCAATTTGGTGGACAGCTAGGTGTACACGAAGTAACGATAGTACTTTTATCGGCCCTAGAAACGTGTAAACGTAGGCATGCTAACTAGATTAACAAGGATGTTGTCACGTGCGCACAAACGCACGTGAACACACCTCGCTCGATGATCGCAGGTAACTGTCGAAACGCTGCAGTGAGGAAACGCGGCAGCAGCAGCGAGCGACTTGACCTTCGTGCAGCCGCTCGCGTCAAGGCGAACTATAAGTCGCGAAAACGCAGCGCAGCGCGGACTCTGTATCCGTCGCAGGTGGCTTTCACGATACATCGGCCCGAGCCGCCCTCAGTAGAAAACGCCCCCACTCCCACGCCCCCCTCCTCGAAGCCTTGCGCGCGACTGAAGGCGGTGCGCTTCCTCCCCGCTTTCTTCCGTTGCGTGCGCGAGACTGAACCGAGATAGCCGGCTCACATTCGCGCGCTTTCGCTCGAACGTACAGCATACGTCGCGCTGCGACGATTTTAACGCCCTTGGACTTCATACGGAACCTACGGAACCTCATACGGAACCTCGGCGACGGCAGAAATCCGTCGGGAGTGTCCATATAATTGCTACCGCAATAAAGGAAAGTGCGCGGATTCCACGCGCCGTGGGAATCCGTTTAAGCTAAGTTTTCGTTAGAGTTTACAAGAAACTCTGTCATTGAGCGACCCAAGTGCATAGACAACCGGCGACGTGGCGTTGTAGTGGCGTTGGCGTTGTGCTGCCAAGCCTGATGGCCTGGCAAAAAAAAGAAAAAAGAACAGAACGGCCGTGTACCGTGCATTGGGTGCACGTTGAAGAAAGCCCAGGTGGTCAACAATTAATCCGAAGTCCCCCGTTACAGCGTGCCTCGTAATCGTATCGTGGCTTTAATACGTAAAATCTCGGAATTTAATTTAATTGAAAGTATATAGCACACGATCAAGCTGGACACAATTTATTTTTGTCTGGAAACGCCTCTCTTAACACAAAGTTTTGAAGCTCGAACATTCGCAATCCACAGATGACGACACCAAAAGGTTGTTGATTCGCTGAGGCGTCTATTGGTGAAAATGAGTCCAACTTGGTTATGTATTCTATACTTGCAAATAGGCTCTAAACAAAAACAGCATTCTTTAAGAAGATAAGTGAAAGCGTCGCTTAGCGGGGTCGCGGGGCTAAAATCACTATTTAGCAAAAAACGATGAGCCAAAATTCTTATGTAGATTGATTTGTATTGTTCAACAAATAAGCTCGTAACCAAGCCTGGTGGATACCTGCGCTGTATGAATTAACCAAATCACATTTTGTTCACTTAAAGGCCAACTGCATGCAACTAAATTATGCAATTTGGCGTAACTTGTTATAGATGAGTGGTCTATGCCACTAAAGCAATCTTGTCAACAACAGAGGGCTAGTAATTGCAAAGTTGTCGTCTTAACAGCCTGCAAGAAGCACCTAAGCAGACGACGCGTACACCTAGCGGTTGTCGCTATGATGTACCTTCCAGCACGTCGCCTCCAGGATTTTACCAGGCGCCTCCTCATCTCTGAGGTCATCCCATGGGGCCACGCGCTCTGAGATGCACGCATCAGCTCCGGCGGGTGAAAATGCGACGTTTTTCTTCCTTGCGCAGCTTTTCGGGACTTTACCGGTCGGATTTCAAACGTGACATTTCGCACGGGTGCTCATATACGTGTACACTACCTTAAATCGGCGTTTCTACACTGCCCAAATTTTTTTGCAGCTGGCCTTGTGATGGTGTACCGCGCTTGCCCTTGAAAGCGACCGTGAACGCTGCTGACAAATACGCGACTTATTGCACAAGTCAACGAATGAATAGAATTTATTGATAGGAAAGACAGAGAGGTCGACCTAAGCTAGTGCGCTCTAGTCTGCCAAGTTCATTCGAAATAAATGCCATTGTTAAAAAGAAAGTTATTCTTTACGCTCTTTGGCGACAAGAGACATATCGAGTCTGTAGCATAAGGTGCAGAAAAAGTGCTACAGAAAGGTAATATTTTGCTCTTATCAACAAGAGACCTATAGAGGCTGTAGCATAAGGTGCAGCAAAAGTGCTACGAAAAGGTAACGTTTTATAGCATCGAGCCGGGGTTTAGGCTACAAACCGAATACGGAAATCGGTTTGACCGTTATCTGTTCCAGACAGATAACGGCGCTTGGATTTCCACGCGTCTGGCTACGTGGCTACGGCATAGTACAATCAACACTCAGTGACGCAGATTTAGGTTGCGTCACTGAGTCACTAGCGGCGTTTGCTTGCGGCGCACTGAACGAGGCTATACTAAAATAATATCGCAGAAATTAAATTTTATTTCGGCGGCATCTTATATATTGCACAACACGTTACATAAGCTTTGTATCACTTGGAGATTGAACCACGGTTTGCCACCAGGGCACACCAGGGTATGCATTCCTCTGCAATTCTGTTGCGGATTTAGGGCCAGAGAATAATTATTTACTTTTACAACAGCAATAACAATCGTGCATGTACTTATATAAAAATACTCGTAACGTATTTATGGAAATGAAAGTTTAGTATTGTGAGAAAGTGTTGTGTCTTTGAGAAAAACGCTACACGTGTCGTCTGCTACGACGCCTGCTCGCTGCGAACGCGTTATTTTTCTCGCTGACGACAGGCACTTGCGCGCTCTTACGCTTTTTCGAAAGGCTGCATCGGGCGTCACGATTACCGATTGTCTTCAAGTACATTTAAGCACACCTGCTGCAGTGCTAGCTAGGACGCTTGTGGCCTCCTCCTACTAGTATGGTTCTTTATATTTTATATTGACGTGCTCCTTCTGAAACGGCCGCCAGCAGCTGTTATGGCGTGGCTTTGCACTTACCCATTTCGAGACAGCAGACTACAGCCAGGAAGCAGCAACCTTTCATACCACAAGTAAGTTTGTGTTTCAAAGTCCTAAAACGCACATTTCAATGAGCACATAAACGAGCAATGCGTAATGAAGCCCTCAATAGAATTTGATTGTCAATGCACTGGAAGTACAACTGTATATGTCTTCCTTTTGCTCTTCCGAAGTACGTACCGCTACAGCGCCAACCTAACACGCTTAACAAACCAAGATCAAAAGGGTCGGAACACGTTCTTTCAACGTTTGCGATGCCGTCGCTATGCCGTTAGAGCTTCGACACCACACCACGACACAAACATCGGACCAGACGCTGGCCCAGCGTGCTATCGCCACTTCGAGCAACAGAGCAAAGGCAGAGAGCTTTGCGTCGCACCGTGTCACTGCGGGTTATAGCAATTACGCTTGGAGCGCGACCAAAACTGCTAAAAAATACATGTAGACTAATTCGCCAGTCAACAAAATACCAATCCGTAGCCTCTACTTCCCATCATTCCCATGATACTGTACCCATGATGGTTGAACGATCGCAATGCCACATTTCCCTCTAGTTGTAGTAATACGAAACTCTCTGTTGCGCTGCTCCTCCCCGGCGCGGCGGTCGAGGAGGACGTCCAGGCGCCCGAGTAGCTCTATAGTAACACAGAACACCTATATAAACTTAGAGAAGGGAAACTGTACCTTCCACAGTGCAACGGAAGTCGTAGAGTTTCTCGCTACATTACCTAGAGGGAAATCTAGCGCTGCTGCGCTGTGGTATGCATGGCAATGCCGGTATATTGTGACTTCGGATTGGCATCGTTCTCGGAGAGCCAGGCAAGCACCGTTCCATCTGTCGCAATGATTAATTTTTTGGTAAAATAGCACGTAAAAAGTTCATTTAGCTTTATTATCACACAATGTTTTGTTTAACTATGAGAACTTCTTATTGCATGTACAATTATATGAAACGTAAAAAGTATCAGTGGGCTGCTAAAGTTGGAGAACAGACGACAAGATTTGTGCTCGATTAGGAAGGTTTTGTCGTCTGTTCTTGCTTTTCTTCGCTTGGTTATGCATTGTATAGGTGAGTAAACTTCACTGGAATATGTAATATGCATGAATGGAAGCATTTTATGAAGATTTTACTTTAAGAACGCGTTATTTGTGTAGCCATATCCACATTTTAGATGAATCCTCTTACAACACCAGCCAACAGAAGCCTCGCAGACACATACACAGTCATTCCCATGACGGCACGGCGCTCCTCAGGAAACTCGCATAGACGGTGGCGCCAGATTTACCTCTAGGTGTTATAGTGAGAAATTCTATGACGGAAGTAGTAGTGGCGGTGGTGTTGTAAACTAAAGTATAGGACCGACAGATGGCGCTGACAAAATCAAAACTAATATCATCATCATTACACAGTGAGCAACATGGCCGCTGCGCTAGGGGCCGGTGGGGCTCATCGCGCTGCTCGCTCGATGGTTTTGGACGTTTTGTCACCGTTTTTGGGGCGGTAATCGTGGGTGCTGTAGTCTAACATGACTACAGATATCTTTATTATGTCGCCAGGTGACCGAGAGACCTCAGCTGGCAGAAAAACACTTGAACCAAGTAAGCTTACATGTAACTGTGTTTACAACATTCAGAAACACAAATAGATATATATTTAATGGTACTGAACGCTAAAATCGAGCGAAATGTTCTCATCGTGTTCGGCGTGCGGCTAAAGCAGGGATAGCGAAGCTTCATACAACGATATTTATGCTCGCCTACCCTCGTACTTGTAGTTGCGTACAGTTCTGCCTGATGTGTTTCACACTATACGTATATGGTATGTGTTCGACGATTTCAGCTAGGTTAAACAAAAAGGGGCTCGGCAAGGACGTACTGTCAGCAAAATAAGCTCCAGCTGCATTATGCCATTGTTTTCATGACACATTGGTGAGAGGCACGTAGTGCAGTGAAAAAAGAAACAATGGTATGATATATTTTACAGCACATATTGTCTGCTCTCTGCTGAACATCTGATGTTCAAGTGTGGCAGTAAAGGCTTTGGCACAAGTGGAGTGCTGGCAAGGAACGTTGATGGAGACAGTGCTAACAAGGACTTCTGCAAATATTGTGTGAATAATCAAGGACGCTAAATACACATTTAAGGAAGCCCAATTAACGCTCCCGGATCCTTGGAAAATGCAATTTACGGTTTCATGCTGAAAGAAAAAACATCTCAGTTTGTGTATTCAAACAAGACAAAGAGGTTGCAAAGAGATGAACACTTCAACTGAGTAACAGAGGTGAGCAAAGGAAGCCTCAGCCTGGAGCCAACGTTTCAGCAGGCATACATGTTTGTGAGGGCCGTGACGAACACAAGTTCCTACGCTGAGGCTTCCCTTGCTCGTGCACCGTTGATTGGCTGAACGCTCGACTGTACTTACTCCGAACATACTTCAAAAAAACCTTTTGGGGCACACTGTGCTCAGGTTTGTCATCTGTTGTTTGAAGAGAAAGAAAAATTGTTTTTGTCGACTTGTCTGTTTGAGAAGTGTGGAATCGGCCGATTGAGTGAACATACATTTTCTAGCTATCCCTTACTGTGTAGGGCTAGCCTAGTTATTGATTTCATGGAACTTTACTGCACATGAATCATTTGTAATTAAGAAATTTAAAATAATCCGCGTATCCATATCTAATTCTAAAATTCTAATCTTAGCACTTGCCATCCTAACATTCCCTCAGATTTCGTCATGCCACTTATATATCTTGCTGTACACATTACGAATGCCTTAAAGTGGGCCATTAATATAGAGCACGTCATTAACACTGATAATCATATGCTCGGGTGCATACGGTGCCACTTCTTCAAAGCACCATCTACGTTAAAGCTACCCCTTTACATGACTTTATTACACTCGAAACTTGAATATACATCTGCAATATGGGATCCCAGTCGCGTTAATCTTATTACTTCACTTAAAATAGTAAAAAAATAACTCCACTTGTTTCATTCTAAGTACAACTGAGAAAGCTAGTCAAACTAGCGCTGGGAATCCCCAAGAACACCGAGACAGAGCTCCTGCTGCAACTGGGGGTGCACAATACACTTGAAGAAATCGCCGAAGCTCAAGAACGGGCTCAATGGACAAGACTCTCTGGCACCAAACCAGGTAGAGAAATCCTAGCCAAACTAGGTCATGACACCACAGTAATGGAGAAACTATATCAAAGCGTTCCGACGGACACACGCAACTCCTACACGGTTCGCCCACTCCCACGGAACATGAACCCCGCGCACCATCAACCCAGAAGGCTGGCACGCGGATCGTTCATCCTGCGCGAAATACGTGATAAGAAGATCTTAGCCTGTTTCGTAGACGGGGCACAATACCCGACCAGGAAGGCTTTCGTTGCCACCACGATCAATAAGCAAGGTCAAGTCACAAACGCTCTTACAGTGAAGACCCACAAGTCTGAGATAGCAGAACAGGTGGCCATCGCACTCGCGCTCACAGACCCGACCAGCACCCACGTCTACAGCGATTCACGCAAGGCTGTCAAAGCCTTTCAGAAAGGAGCAATTGCAAGCCAAGCTCTACAAATAATCAACAGATCCGCACCGCTGCAGCATCACACCATCTGATGGTCCCGGCACACCTCGGAGATATCGAGGACGCCCCTCGCAATCTCAATGAGATGGCTCACAGGAGCGCGCGAGACCTAACCTTCCGCGACGCCACCTATTCTGGTCGTGACCATCCCAGCGAGAATCGGGACCCTCCCTCCACATATAACGAGATAACAAAGCACTTTTATCTAGACCGCAGAATATACAGCACACCTCACAATAAGCTCACCAGGCCTCAAGCCCTCACGTTCAGAATGCTTCAAACATACACGTACCCCACGCAGAACAGACTATCTCACTACATGACTGACCTATACAAAACATCATATTGCGAAAATTGCCATAGCACACTAGACGTACATCACTTGCTCTGGCCGTGTGGTCGGACCCACGCAAACAAGGATCAAGACTCCGCCAGGCTACAAGAAGCATTACGCAGCACGGACCTGGCGGAGCAGCTATGGGCCGTCCAGCGAGCCCACGATGCGGCCAGGGAGTTACAACTCCCGGTCCCAACGTGGGAGTAGCCCGCTCTATGGGACCTTGCGTCCCGTAGCTCGCAGGACCACTCATTAAATTTATTCAATCAATCATTCTAAGTATAACCGCATTGCGAGTATAACCTCAATGAAAATTAACCTAGCACTTATTCTTGTAGCTAACCGCCGTAAAGTTGCCCATCTTTCGCTATTTCACAACATTTCCATCACATGACACTTCGCGTCGACTTCATACTGCGGTCTCAGAACATTTCAAATTGTGTCGACCATCACAGTAAGGTGCGAACTGATTCGGGTTACACGAAGCCTTCCTTTCAACTTTTAATTTCTCGTACATCTCCAGAAATGTAACTACCTTCCCTAAGGTATTGTAGCCATCACCGTTACCAAACTTTTTGCAAAGCTGTAGCTAACATTGTTTAATCAGGATAATTATTGTAGTACCATATCTCACTGCACTTGTTTAGTTGCTTTACTCTACTACTTTGCAACCACTCCCCTCTGTTGTGCCATATGGCCATGAAAGTATATTAAATAAAAAATAAAATGAGCAGTGACTGCCAGAGTTTCAGTTAACATGAAGTAGCATTTCATCAAAATTGCATTGAGTGCGTTTAATTGTTTTAAATATTTTTTCATTTAACAAATTGTTGCGAGTGAGCACGTGATACCTGGTGGTAATGCCCGTCAATCTGATTTGTAAGCAGCAGATAACAGATTTTGTGCATTAGCACGTAAGGCTTGCTACATTTTTTTTCTTTTCTGGTCGTCATCGCTATAACGAATTAAAAAAAAAACAAGTTGGCACTACGCATAGTACTTCTCCAGTTGCAATAAAATGCCATTAAATACAAGTAAGCTTGTATGTAAAATTTTAACATTCCCCCTGGGTGCAATAGAAAACTGTAGGCTGCTGCTTTCCTGATAGGGCTCACAACCCTCTATCCGGTAAACTTGCAAACATTTCATGGTGAGGCACGTAGTTCAAGAGGACCTGTTATCGTTATGGTGACCGTTGAGCAACTTATGGGTTGGCGTGTGCAACTTGCAGACCAATAATCTCTCTTTTGTCCGTGTTCCTGAAAAGAGAAATGATGAAGCCATGACAAACATGCAAGCAAAAAATGGTGAAAGAAAAGTTAGTGAAAGAAAGTCATGGTTCTAGTTGAAGTGTTCAGAAACATACTTTTTCAGGACTTTGGCTTCTTGACGTTACCTCCAAGGATGACACATTCACTGCTGTCTAGTATGTTCAGAGACAATAGAGTGCAAAGGCATCAGCCAATGTCAGCAGCCTCTTGGAGGCTGGATTCGAAAAAAAAATAGCATCAATTACTACGGTGTAAGTGTGAGTGAGTTTGTGATCCATGTACGACTATACGACTAAGAACAGTGCACAAAACGCTTCATGACAGAAAAGCGCGCGCGCGCACACACACACACACACACAGACACACACACGCACACGCACACGCGCACACGCACACGCACACGCACGCACGCACGCACACGCATGCACACGCACGCGCATGCACGCACACGCACGCACACGCACGCACGCGCATGCGGGCGCGCGCACAACACTCTTTTGCGCGTGCGTTTCTTCCAATGGTGTCTTTGTGTGGGCTGTGCGCAATGAAGCCTCAAATAGATGACAGATTTGTCTGTCAAATACTAGGTAATAAACACAGTCATTTCATTATGTCTCAAGTGCAATTATTCTAACTACAACACCAGAAGTACATTTGCCACTAATATGCAGTTAATTTATCGCAGTGAATCATTTATGCAGAAAGTGGCAAAACTATTTATTATTTATGCTGTACTCCGTGTTAGGAATTTTAGCAAAGTGGCAAAATAACAAGAGCCTCGATTGAAACGCCTTTAAAGAGCAATAACATTATTATTACTATTATTTTCCACGTTTAAGAAATGACTACAGGCATCTGTTCTATCCACCTCGCACGAAAACTAATTCGAAGTTGAGGATGTGAAGCAGCGCTTTTTTACTCACTGGTGCACACGCCCAAAGGCTGCAAGGTTAATCAGTTCTCGTGGGTAGCCTCCATAGAAACTGCTCACTTCCAGCGATAAATTTTCACGCTAGCTAGCACATTTTTTTTTCCAAGCAGCACGTCATTACGCGACCAGACGCGGCAGATCAGTAACAACAGAAGCCGTGCATGCAGCACATCTTATCTGTCACATCTTATCACATTTTATCACATATTATCCTCATCAGCTGCGGCCGCAGCTGATAAAATTCACCTCCCTTAGACGTGTTCGCATGGTGGCGGCTATGGAATGTTGGACGCATAAACAGGCCGATATATTATTATTATCTAATTGAAAAGAACGCGCGTGACGCTGCTCAAATGAAACGACCACACCGTTCACGCAATTATTACCGCCGTACAATCCGAATCGGGTAAACGGCGAGCACTGCAATCGATACCAGTGGGCTGCTGCTCATCACACTTCAGTGAGGTCTCCAAACCTTTATTAATGTGATAATGGACAGACGTCAATAACGTAAGTCCAATAAAACACTGGTATGCTTATTCGTAAAACAATGACACGTTGACTATGTTTCTTGGTTATTATATGCACATTCATAGACCAAACATTGAACCGTGTTGAGTGCCCCTATAGGAGAAAAACTACAAATTAAAGCTAACGAACAAATTGCAGTAGCTCCCCTTGCTCACTTCTTGCTGGAACGCGCCGCGGTTGATCTTTCGCCCTCTGTGGGGATCGCTGGAACTTGCGAAGATCGTGCGCGGCCTGATGGTAATTGCAAACCGCCTTTTCTCGCGAGGTGCGGCAAACGCAAGACACGGCCGCCGTGGTTGCTCAGTGGCTATGGTGTTGGGCTGCTGAGCACGGAGGTCGCGGGATGGAATACCGGCCACGGCGCCGCATTTCGACGGGGGCGACGACACCCGTGTACTTAGATATATATGCACGTTAAAGAACCCTAGGTGGTCGAAATTTCGGGAGTCCTCCACTACGGCGTTCCTCACAATCGGAAAGTGGTTTTGACGCGTAAAATCCCATAATTTAATTTTAAACGCAAGACCCGGAAGTGCGATCTTGCTGCTCGTATTATAGTACAGCGGAACGCGGGCGAAGGCCACGCGCGACGCAGTTATACTGGTTATACGCTACGCCGGCGCACGACAATCTGCAGCGTCACCGCGCAGCCAGCGTGACTGGCAACATTCGGCGCGCTTTGGCGTGCCAGACCAGAGTGCATCGCGCGCTCGCATGCGCTGGCTTGGCAGGCCGCGTTTCTGTTCGCGTGCAAAGAAGAAGTTGAGCTGAGTTTTGCGCCTTTGCCAAATTAAAGAAAAAAAGTGCTCGCTCATCACAGCGCCCGTTTGCGCATGTGCCGCGGCAACAGCTCATCGCCCGTCCTGCTGTGAGCCGCGTTTAGCGCGCTGAATAGCTGAATCTTTTCGGTTCGTCTCGCCGCAGTGACGGGTGATCTTATCTATAAGCTAGTACGAATGGTGCTGCCAGTTTCGTGCCGTTTTCCGATATCGCCGGCGTCTCTGCTCTTCGCACACCGCAATGTCTTTCTCTATGCTGTGTGCTCAAGCGTTCGACAGCATTTCGCATCTTTGTCTTCGCACTGCTTACGAGAATATTGCAAAAGAAGGAGCCGTTGGATTGACGAAACGCCGACATAGTGAACCGTGCCGGTTTATGCTTCCTCGCTGGCGAGGTAAGTAATCTGTTTTACCTGCTGTGAACCTAATTAGCGTTCAACTTTGTGAACCAACCAGGCAAACTTGGAGCACGTTGCAAATATTTACTGCTGGCCATAAAGTAAGATTATCGACGTTTGAACAACTGCGTCATGGCTGCCTATGGCTACTGCGCCTCAATTTATTGCAGACGAGGCGACAGAAATTGTTTCGTTCCACGCCTGTCAAGTTAAATGCGAAGCATTTCTTGGCGGAAATTTTCCACTTTGACAGTATCTATTTATAGCTAGCCGCCTACGTCTTGGTGCTCTCATGGTCGTTTCGTTAACATGGCACGTACCAAACTTGGCATACTATGGCAAGAGTGTATGACCAGCATAAATGATTCATCATAGCAAATATCTTGACATGCTTGTCACGTAGGTCATGAAACAGCTCCTTACGTTTGGGTGCTCTCGTGGCCGTTTCGTTATCTTGGTACATAACGCACTTTGCATTGTATGACCAGAGTGTACGACGAAAGTAATTATAGGTCATTACATGAATGTCATGACATGCGTGTCACGTAGGTCATGAAACAGCTCCTTACGTCTTGGTGCTCTCCTGACCCTTTCGTTAACTTCGTATTTACCACAATTGGCATAGTATGACAAGAGTGTATCACCAAAGTAATTATAGCTCATTACATGAATGTCATGACATGCGTGTCACGTTGGGCATGAATCAGCCGCCTACGTCTTGGTATGTACCAAACTTGGCGTAGCAAGGCAAGAGTGTACGACCAGCATAAAGGATTCGTCATAACATAAATGTCTTGACATGCGTGTCATGTAGGTCATGAAACAGCTCCTTTCGTCGTGGTGCTCTCATGACCCTTTCGTTAACTTGGTATATACCAGAATTGGCATAGTATGACAAGAGTGTATGACGAAACTAATTATAGCTCATTACATGAATGTCATGACATGCGTGTCACGTAGGTCATGAAACAGCCGCCTACGTCTTGGTATGTACCAAACTTGGCATAGCTTGGCAAGACTGTATGACGAGCATAAACGATTCGCCATAACATAAATGTCTTGAGATGCGTGTCATGTAGGTCATGAAGGAGCTCCTTACGTCTTGGTGCTCTCATGGCCCTTTCGTTAACTTGGTATATACCAGAATTGGCATAGTATGACAAGAGCGTATGACAAAAGTAATTATAGGTCATTACATGAATGTCATGACATGCGTGTCACGTAGGTCATGAAACAGCCGCCTACGTCTTGGTATGTACCAAACTTGGCATAGTATGGCAAGGGTGTATGACGAGCATAAATTATTCGCCATAACATAAATGTCTTGACATGCGTGTCATGTAGGTCATGAAACAGCTCCTTTCGTCGTGGTGCTCTCATGACCCTTTCGTTAACTTGGTATATACCAGAATTGGCATAGTATGACAAGAGTGTATGACGAAACTAATTATAGCTCATTACATGAATGTCATGACATGCGTGTCACGTAGGTCATGAAACAGCCGCCTACGTCTTGGTATGTAGCAAACTTGGCATATTATGTCAAGAGTGTATGACGAGCATAAATGATTCGTCATAACATGAATGTCTTGACATGCGTGTCATGTAGGTCATGAAACAGCTCCTTACGTCTTACTGCTCTCGTGACCCTTTCGTTAACTTGGTATATACCAGAATTGGCATAGTATGACAAGAGTGTATGACGAAACTAATTATAGCTCATTACATGAATGTCATGACATGCGTGTCACGTTGGGCATGAATCAGCCGCCTACGTCTTGGTATGTAGCAAACTTGGCGTAGCAAGGCAAGAGTGTACGACCAGCATAAAGGATTCGTCATAACATAAATGTCTTGACATGCGTGTCATGTAGGTCATGAAACAGCTCCTTTCGTCGTGGTGCTCTCATGACCCTTTCGTTAACTTGGTATATACCAGAATTGGCATAGTATGACAAGAGTGTATGACGAAACTAATTATAGCTCATTACATGAATGTCATGACATGCGTGTCACGTAGGTCATGAAACAGCCGCCTACGTCTTGGTATGTACCAAACTTGGCATAGCCTGGCAAGACTGTATGACGAGCATAAACGATTCGCCATAACATAAATGTCTTGAGATGCGTGTCATGTAGGTCATGAAGGAGCTCCTTACGTCTTGGTGCTCTCATGGCCCTTTCGTTAACTTGGTATATACCAGAATTGGCATAGTATGACAAGAGCGTATGACAAAAGTAATTATAGGTCATTACATGAATGTCATGACATGCGTGTCACGTAGGTCATGAAACAGCCGCCTACGTCTTGGTATGTACCAAACTTGGCATAGTATGGCAAGGGTGTATGACGAGCATAAATTATTCGCCATAACATAAATGTCTTGACATGCGTGTCATGTAGGTCATGAAACAGCTCCTTTCGTCGTGGTGCTCTCATGACCCTTTCGTTAACTTGGTATATACCAGAATTGGCATAGTATGACAAGAGTGTATGACGAAACTAATTATAGCTCATTACATGAATGTCATGACATGCGTGTCACGTAGGTCATGAAACAGCCGCCTACGTCTTGGTATGTAGCAAACTTGGCATATTATGTCAAGAGTGTATGACGAGCATAAATGATTCGTCATAACATGAATGTCTTGACATGCGTGTCATGTAGGTCATGAAACAGCTCCTTACGTCTTACTGCTCTCGTGACCCTTTCGTTAACTTGGTATATACCAGAATTGGCATAGTATGACAAGAGTGTATGACGAAACTAATTATAGCTCATTACATGAATGTCATGACATGCATGTCACGTAGGTCATGAAACAGCCGCCAACGTCTTGGTATGTAGCAAACTTGGCATATTATGTCAAGAGTGTATGACGAGCATAAATGATTCGTCATAACATGAATGTCTTGACATGCGTGTCATGTAGGTCATGAAACAGCTCCTTACGTCTTACTGCTCTCGTGGCCATTTTGTTAACTTGGTATATAACACAATTGGCATAGTATGACAAGAGCGTATGACAAAAGTAATTATAGGTCATTACATGAATGTCATTACATGCGTGTCATGTAGGTCATGAAACAGCCGCCTACGTCTTGGTATGTACCAAACTTGGCATAGTATGGCAAGGGTGTATGACGAGCATAAATTATTCGCCATAACATAAATGTCTTGACATGTGTGTCATGTAGGTCACGAAACAGCTCACTACGTCTTGGTGCTCGCTTGGTCCTTTCGTCAACTTGGTAGGCTCCCCGCGCACTGCTTCGCATAACATCGATTCCCACGGGGGGTGGGGACTGCCGTCTTCTTTTTTTTGATGTTATGCTAACCGCTTAATGAATTTGTTGAGTGTTTGTGTGTTCACGCACGTTCAAGGTCAATTCACATAGTCGGGAAGGCGAGGGTGAAATGCTTTTCCAGACCTATGAGCAGTGACCTCAATTATCACCGTGCGGTTTAAGGGTGGATACATCTCGCGTGGAAAAACACTAGGTGATGAAAATTACGCTTCCAATATGTCGCGAATGGCATTATTTGAAAAACTACAGACACTATCATTAGAATAGGAAACTGTGAAGTCAGAGGCTGTTTGCTTCCATCCACGAAACTGTGCAGGATTTCTAAAGTTTTCTCGTGGTGATGCGTGCGGTGATATGCCGTGATTGTATTACCGTATTTGACGCTGTAATGTCATAAATGTTCTAATGCATAGCCATAAAAGATAATGGCAATGTATATATAGCGTCACCCTTATAAGATTTCATCAGTAACTATTTTCTGCCTTATCACTAAGATTATGTTTTAGCTATGGCTTCAGTACCAGAGAAATACTACAGCAGGCACCAGTGTGGCGTTTGTGAATTATTTGAATGTAATGCTGATTTTGCCTTAATAGCGAAATAATAGACGTGTGTTGGTACTAAGGACACATCGAAATGCGGATGCATATGAGGACACATGTAATGTACTAATGACACATCACCTACTTCAAAATCTGGGTCAACCCATTGCCCTGAATCGATGCAAAGCTCTCAAGGCTCACCAGTGCGATGGGTACCGGTATAGTACAGTGTAGTTATTGAACGAGGTATATAAGTTCAGAGGGCTGTATTTGTAGCAGATTTTCACCCGATGGTGTGGCAAATATTGTCACTCACACTTCATTTGTACTGCTGTGTGCTCTGTATATTCGATGTGCTGCGAGCTGGCTCAGTAGATGACTTGGCGCAACAGGCCTCGTGCGGCAAACTTTGATTTTTTTTCTTTTTTTCCACGGAGAAGTTGGCCCCACGAGATGTAAATGGGGCTGCATCGCCTTAAAGCCGCCATTGAAGAACTTACGGGCTTCTACGGCAGCTCTGTTACCATGCGTACCTTTTGGCACGTTCTTAACAAGTAGGTACAATCGTCATCTTTAGGAACGGGAAATCGCGAGTGCGCGGCAAATAGCCTAGTCGGCGGTGCGGCGCCGCGAAGAGATGCCAAAACAAGAGGAAAGAACGCCATTCCGTATTCTTCTTGCACCCTCGTACCGATGTTTTATTCTAACCTTTGTAGTAGCACGCCTGCAGACAAGAACTATTCTATTTGAATTTCATATGGACGCACTGTATCTGTCGCATGTCCGGAAACAGTGAGCATGACGGCTCGCGGACGAGAAGCGGCGACAAACACGGATGCTGGCGCCACGACAAATGGCAGCAGTCAAACGGCGACAGAAAACCTGCGGAGCTGACTTCATCGCTGGTAAGTGCGGCTCTCTGGTGGGCGTCGTTTAACGTATCCTCGCTGACACGATGGCATGCGACGGTTTGCATCGCAACTCTGAACGGAAACGCTGGTCTGCAGTACGAAACGAATGTGCGTAGCAATTGCATTTGATTCCTGGTTGCGCGGCGTTTTATTAGAGACGAGTCACGTGTGAGCACGCTGCGATTCTGCGACGGATCTAATTTCCCGGACGTTAAGCCAACACTTCTATCGGATCCTTTTTTTCGGTTGTCTGTGAGGAAAGGATCAGGCGAAGGAAGAGCTTCGCGACGTAGGGATGACGGGTAGCTTCTGGCAGTGAGAGCATGGTCTGTTCGTTAGACCGGGGACAAGTCCTGGTGGCTACCTTTCTGGGAAGATGGCGGGTAAGCGGGACAGATAGGGTACGTGTTTGTTTGCACCAGTGCCTGGCCAATTGCCTGCTGAGGCTTTTGTGAGGAGGAGCCTATCGCCTTCCCGTTTGACCTTGGTCCACCGGTCTGCTCGTGGTGGCTGGCTCGTGTGTCGCGACGCAGTCTGTTAGGGGCTGGGAGGCGGTGTTGTCTGCCGCCCGGTTAATGAGATCTAGAACAGCACAGTACGTCTTCTCGTTGCCCCGCAGGCCGGCATGCCCGGAGCACCAGACGATGCCGTGTATATCCTCGAGTGAAGGACCTCGGATTCTAGCTGCTTGTGTGGGGAGTGTTTCGTTCAGGAACAGTCGACAGGACCCACACGCGTCCTCACTGGGTCAAAAGTACCAGACTTAGTGCCATCATTCTGATCTAAAATCTACCGTGCGATCACTTGAACACTTTGTTCAAAACGAATGGGCCAGCATTTTTTCGATTAAGCAGAAACGTTTCAGCATCTTGCCGCAAACTCAGCGGCACGTACCCAACTGACGAGCACGAAGTTGGCAAGAGGTTCATTGAAGAGCAGCACATACCCAGTGCACTCGTGGCGTAGCTCAATAAAAAGCTGGTGTGAAGGCTTTACCGACCGCGCTGCCCTCGGGTCGGGCGACTCTCTCCCCGGACACCGAGACGCTCCTCTCACTCACAATGAAATAACTAAATTCTTCTACTTAGAGAGAAGGGTTTTCCCCCCACCTCACTCCAAGTTAAGCAGGCCGCAGGCGGTCACACTAAGACTTCTACAAACGAACTCGTACCCAAATCCGGCGTCCCCTAATAGCATATATCCAGAGATTTATACGAATTGTTCTTGCGTGGCCTGTGGTGAGGTAGCTACGTTGCCTTATATGCTCTGGGAGTGCGGGTCGCTGGGCCCGAAGTTCACCAAGGAAGAGTGGGACGCCCTCCTGCAAGGTCCCGTCTTTGAGGATCAAATCCTGGCCGTCCAGCGCGCCCGCGATCAGGCCGGCAGACTAGATCTGTCAGTCCCGTCGTGGGATTAGCCAGGTGCGCGTTTTATCGCGCTTTGCTGGACCAAATAAAAGTTTATTCACTCAATCACTCACTCACTCACTCAGGCCGTACACATCTTTCCTGTCGCAGCTTTCATACAGGAAACCTGCACTGCTGCGCAGCAGGCAAGCACGACGCGTACCACGCAAAGTGCACAAAGCATGTAAACTGCAGTTGATGACGCTTAGCAAGCAACGTTTCAACAGCGCAGTCACTTGCCCACGAAGAGTGCGTGGCAAACGCTTGCTTGGCATGACTATACGTACTATATGCTGCGATGGCACGCGCAAACCAAAGGTAAGTGGTATTCAAGGGCGCTATTATGGAGCGATGATTTCCGGCAGTACATCATCTTCGAGATATTTCGTGCGTCTCTGCATCGGACGCGTCGAGATAGACGAACGAAAGCCTGACAAAGCACGGGAAACGAACAGGAAGTGCATGCTGCGTTTGTCACGGAGGAGACCGCGACGCGGCGGCCATGGCGTAGATGCCGTGGTAAGCCATGCAGGAAAGCAAGGCCGTTAGAGGTAAATGGGCGAAGCTTTATCACGGCCGCAGTCTGGCCTGTCCGGCCGTGAGTTTACGCGTGCGTACGTGTCGGATGCCTCCTCGCCCAGGTGAAAAACTGTTTGAATAGGCTCCACCGCGCTCTCTGATATACAGAAAGAGAGAGCGAAGAGTGGAACCGAGCTGCTTCGTTTTTGTTTTCTTGCGAGGACACAAGTTAAAAAATTTGATTGGTACCAATAGAAGGGAAGCGCAGTCGAGGACGTCATAAGACTGGCTGAGGCGATGAAATGAGGAAATTCGTGGGCGCTAGTTGGAATGCGTTTCTGCGGGACAGGGGTAATTAGAGATCACAGTGAGAGGCCTTCGTCCTGGCAGTGGACATATAATAGGATGATGATGATGATGATGATGATGATGATGACGACGACGATGATGATGATGATGATGATGATGATGATGATGATGATGATGCGACTCCGAGCACGCGCCGGTGGCACAACTGGCCTATCGTAACCTGCACTGAGAAGAACATTCATCGCACACAAAGGTTTTGTTCTGCAGAGAGTTCTTTATTTACACATAACAAATGCACACTAATACATGCTGTAAAGGTGGTTGCACAGCGAAGCTGTAAACGACAAATAAAACGAGTACCTTCGGACGTGGGTCCTGTTCCGTGGAGGGTTCGGGCGGATCAGTCATCGTATTAGTCCTACGTCACCACTTGTAGGCTTATGCCTCAGGAGCGAAGGAGAAATACAGCTGACCCGAATACACGCCGGAATTCGTTCCCACCGCTTTGATTGCCTCGTGCACTGCGCGTGTTTGGGCACGTTTCGCACCGCGCGCGGTGTGTGCCTACGTGTGTTTGTGTGGGCGTTTTATTCGAAGGACGATGTACAGGCTTCTATTTGCGTTTAAGAATATCGGTACGCTTGAAGAATATTTTTATGGCCGCAATGCGGCGAAAGGACAGCGTCGGCCTAGCCATGTAAGTGACGCTGAGCAGGTAATTGGTAACGAGATGGGGAGGGCGCTACAAGCTTAAGACGTTTGGACGGCCTGCGACTTGGCTTGCGCCTAAATTTCGTGCAACTAGAAGGAGTGAACCACAGAGAAATACTAGTTGCCGGTTGTGGTATGCGCGCTACCCTTCAGGAATCCTCGTTATACGTGGTCTTCCCATAGCATTGTCGGTGCGGTCGTACCCCTCCGCGCGCCAGGAGAAAAGTGTAGAGGAAGTGACGTGGGAGGCTCTCCTCTTTTTGCTGATTTCTTTCTTTCCTGGACTGTGGCGGCCATGATTTCGTTGCATAATGGCGGCCATGGATGAAGGAAAAAACTGAGGAGGGGCCCTGACGTCATTCTTTCTGAAGCTAAGTGAAGCCGTAAGTTGGCGTTGCTCCGCCATCATGTCGGGACAGTTTTCCTCTCTTGTTTACTTTCCTCGTGAATACACGCCGCGCTGCGCGCAACACTAATCCATGCTGTAAAGGTGGTTGCACAGGAAGCTGTAACGTCTGTACACGCGGCTATTAGTACACTCCTCATGAATCGGTTATTGCCACGCCCGCGCCATTCGTTGGTCACCTCGCCCTGGATAAAATGTTTCCGTAGGCTTGAAATTAAAAAGCGCCGCTGCTTGCTGTAAGCCACTCGGTCAGACTGGTTTAAGACAGCGCGGAATGCATGGACGAGAGAAAATTTAATATAGTTGGGCTAGGCTATGTGATGACAGCGAACAAAAAAGAAATGCAGTTGCCCAGACGATCATTTTACCGCACAAGATGAGACAAGGCACAATGAAGCACGTCGCCCCTGGCGCCGCACAGTCTGGAACTTCTCGCAAGCTTCATGCTCGCGGCTCGGGGTCACGGTATATTGAGCGCTCTCTTGACCACTTCGGTTCGCCAAAATATCGCGCCCCTTTCGAGACCGTCCAGACCGGGGCAGCTGTCTTTGGGGTCCCCGAGGTGGGTGTTCACCAGCAACAAAGACATGTCCGGCCGCAGGAAGGTGGAATTCTCGGCCAGTTTGAGGCACTGCGTGCGGAACCGGAAAGGCGCGTTAGGCAACTCACCTACAGAACACAATCTGGCCACCTCTCAATCGTTCTTACATTTGAATGTGCGCCCGCGGGTAGGACGAAGCGTCGGCTACGTTACCATACTGCACCGGCAATCAACAAGGCGCTTCGTGCAAGACATTCAAGAAAGAGGAGAACGTGATCTGGGAGAGTGTAGCACAAAGCTACAGAATGTTCCTCATGAGGTTCTTTCCGAAAGAAAGCTGCCCCATCGACGAAAAAAAAATTGGAGGGTGCTCAAGTTTCTCCTTTATGGGTGGAACGCGTTAGCATTCAAAGATGCCTTACTGCTTTTAACGCTTCTCGGCAACTGCAGCATATGTAACTGTGATGGTTACCGGGAAACGCTGGCAGCGAATGCTGTGCACCAAGGCAAGCTTTCTCGTTAAAACTCAGCGTCTTTCGTGGGCCGCGATGCGGTATGCCCTTCTACCTTCGGAAAAGTACCGCCATCCTTTGATCAATGCCGCGTCTCTCTTTTCTGCATCTCCTATTGGTCAATTGCTGTCTAGTGATAGCACGGACAGTAACTGTCCAGTCGTACTGAGCTTTTCGAGGGGGCGCCACTGTCCACTTGCTTTCTCAATGAAAAAGTAAAAAAAAACGGTTAAGGAGAGGAGATGGCGGTACTTTTGCGTAGGTAGAGGCTTTACGATGCGGTAAAAGCCCTTCAACTTCGTAAAGTGGCGACACTATCCTCCTCCGCTTCACCCTCTTTTCTCCTCTCCTTCACGCTGCCTCCTCGACCGTGGCGCCGCCTACACTGCTAGAGCGTAGTAATGACGCCAACACGCGCTACTCGCCACCCGTAGACGCTTCTCGAGCAAAAATGGCGCTGATGCACGGCGCGAGGGCTCACGTGATGCTATTAGGCCAATAGCGACGCGGCGTCGGCCAGAGCACGCGAGGAGGAGGCGGCATTCTTCAAAGCGTGGCGCTACTTTACGAAGGGTAACTGAGTAATACTTGTTGGGGGGCTAGTTGGTGCATGTTTCCAGAAGAGGGTTATAGCGCCGAAAAAACACACAGCGCCTGTCCCGTCTCGCTTGCTGTGTGTTGTGTTTTTTTCGGCGCTATAACCCTCTTCTGGCTACTTTACGAAGTTTCAGGGGCTTTACGATGCGGTGGAGGCGAGTGCCATGTGAAGGTGTTCCAAGGAACCGGGTGCACCCCTTTGCGATTTTCGATATTTGGACGCGCCAGCGCGCGCAAATCTCGGGGGCCGTCACCACCCTAGGAATGGTAGAAATGCTGGAAAAGGGGTTTGTGTTTTGAGTTCCCATAGCGTTCCTCAACACTCATGATACAATATCTGAGCTCGTCAGGCATAATTCATTTCTGTGGTGGATCGCGGTCACCACAAATTCCCACGTTTTGCAAAACCCAAAACGGGTTCAGATGTCTTCATCATAGGTTCAATTGTTGGGGATAGAACTGATCGCTGTACTGACGTAGCACACCTATTATGCAGGCTTGAGATCCCGGATCTGCTGCTTTGTCTGTAGCCCCTTGAAAACTTCGGCTCAACATTCTGTTTGTGGCTTCAAGAATGGAGTTTACCTGAGATTTGACTTGAGTTGTGAAAATCCGTCACCTTTGGTCTGCTCCAATCCGTAGTCCAATATGTTGAAGTCATACCTTGTTGCATACTAGTTGGTTCATGCTTGAATTATTACCATGCTGCGCAAGATAGGCAATAATACAAAAAGAAGTCTTCTTGTGCATCTTGCGCGCACATTAGCAAAGTGTCCAATGCTTCCGTCTTAATTTACAGCGAACTTGCTCGAATGTGCATGATTTATTTCGGCTTCCTCCAGCTTTGCGCAAGGAAAGATTTCAGCCAGACGCATTTCACTTTCTTGGCCGATATATATCGGAAATCTTGGCAACGTCGACAATAGGGTGTTACCTATGGAACAGCCTCTACAGCTTCAAACGAACGGTTCAATATTTCGTGCTTCTTGAATATTGAATGCACCTGAACGTGTTCGTGGACAATATAGCTTCCCCTTCGACGAACAACTGCTTGGAAAGGTCTTCTCTCAGAAAACTCAGTTGGCTTCTCCCATCAATTACAGCTGGTAGGAAACGACACCGCTCCTGTCGAACGGGCTGTTGAGCAGACCGATTCCGCATCGTCAATGGCGGCGTTGTCATTGGACATTGCTGGCGCGCAGCACATCTCTTCGATGCGTGAAGCCTTTGGTGTCGTTGTTCGATGGCGGCAAAGAAAGAGAAGTTGCATACCTCCATTGACCATTGGAGCATTAGGATCCGTCTATGGGATTGAGTTACACGGTAACTCTTTATGGTACAACAGAAGCAACAGCGCAGATGGCGTCGAATCTGCTCTTTTCGTCAGTCGATAACTTGTATGCGCAGTTTCCAGAAATGAACTGCACACGTTTGTAAAATCAACACAGTTGCTTCGAATGGTGCTTCGCTACATATTGAAAAGTCAGACACGTTTGGCAAACGTGTCTCCCAACCTTCATCTCGATTATGTTAGTCACGGAGAGATTCACTGCGCTTGAAAACGCAATCATCCAAGGCACGTGTTTTTTTTCCTAGCTCGCTGCCTCCAGTTGAACAAACGCGATCAATCGCTGAACTTTTGTTTCAGTCTTATTCTGTAGCGGTCGAGGCATTGTTGTCAGAATGATTTCGCTTATACGAAACCACCAGACCTGCCGGAAAACGTCTCAGTACTAAGAATTTCAGCACAGATGCATGTCCTCTTTCAATCCCCACAGGACTTTAAAGGACGTCATAGGACGTCCTACATGACGTCGTTCTCAATGCAGGAGCATCGAATGATGTAATAAAGACAGTAAGCAAACGCGAGAAATACTTCCTGTTTTTGCAATAAAGACAGTAAGCAAACGCGAGAAATACTTCCTGTTCTATGCAAAATGTGTCGCATGATGCGGTGGATCACGTGTCCACCGCATCCTTGTCATAGGCCTCAGTCACCTGCAGGCTGGCAATGGCTGCAAGGTTGTGTCCATGATAATCAAACTTAACCGTGTGTCCATGATAATGAAACTTAACCGTCAAGCTGAATGATAGACCCGTTTCAATGACGGTTTCAGACTTCTCGCATGACGGTAACCATTTACTAATGACTCCACGTAATGGCTCGATGCCTAAATATGGTAGTTTGGTTACAGCAGATCGAACAGTTCTATGCGGCGCTACAAGAGAAGCTTCCACGGCGTCATTGCTTAAGGGCGCTAACGATGGAAGGAAAATCATAAAAGACTGTTTGGTAATCTTTAGACTTGTCATGGTATTAGCGGCTTCGGCTTCATAGAGTAGCGTGGTTTCAAGCTCTCTCACGAAGGATTTTGCGGAAATAAAAGTTTTGATATCGACTGCATTAGCATGGAACACAGCTTGGTAAGCCGTGGTACGTTCAAGCCAGGGCTGCGAGCTCACTATAGTAGTTTTCAAAAATTGAA
Source organism: Dermacentor albipictus (assembly GCF_038994185.2). Taxonomy (NCBI): domain Eukaryota; kingdom Metazoa; phylum Arthropoda; class Arachnida; order Ixodida; family Ixodidae; genus Dermacentor; species Dermacentor albipictus. The sequence goes on from NW_027225617.1 coordinate 113,229, forward strand.
GGGCAGCGTTCGCTTTGTTGACCCGTTTCGCGAGCAGGCTTCACCGGGCCCGTCGCTTGCGCTTGAGTCGACCCATACGTAGTTCCATGGAATCGTCGTAATGTACGACGATGGCAAAGAGGGCGATTCGGCACCGAACAATAATGGGTAAGTCACAGGTCGGTACGTCTCTGAGCAAGCAGAACCCCCGGCCAACTTCATTTTCTTTCTTCTTGCACAACAATCGTGCTTTTGCGCCAAATGGTGCGTCATCCCTGCAAGACTACGGCAGCAAGGTTTCTTCAGTGTTCCCTCAGACAAAGGGTACGTTCTGGCATCTAAACTATGGCATCTGCATATAAATACCGGCGCGTTTTTCACTGTAAGTCAAAAGGAATACGCTATCATAAGAGAAGCACACATTCTAATTCATAAATGTGGCACGCACATTCGAGCAGAACGTAGTACGGTGCCTAAAGGTGCAGCGTGAAACGTCTAGCGCCATACGAACGAAACTGGCAGCGGGGCTTGCCATATTGCGGCCGCACTGGGGAGATACGAGAACGGACTTGCTGGATTGATTACGGATGCTCGGGGCATGGCTTGGTACATGTTGCGCTCTGTGCAGGGTTGGCATTGTTATGCTGTCTCAAACATAAATTTAATTCCCCTTACCTTGTGAATAAGCATTTCCAAGGTAAATAAATTGCTAGAAGAAAGCCTGAAATGAAAAGTTCACTAGGTATATTTTTTGACACGCCTTTGATGCTTGCCGATGAACTCGGGACTTCTTGACAACAACAAACAACAAGAACAACAACAAAAATTGTCCCTATTCGCTCTATGTACATTGCACGGACCCAACGTGGTCTAGTTGGCATTTGTAACAGCCGACCGCACGTGCTCCGCCATGTGACTGTGACCTACTGTGTGACCATGTGACCTACTGCGTTTAGACTCACGTCACGTGACGCTCGTCGTCTGCCGCTCCTTAGAACCCAAACACGCGCGCACACGCATACTCAAAAAAATATTCTTCGTGTATGAATTAGATGTGCGTGAACTTACCTTTGCTTTGAGGGTGTCTTCGCTCTCGAAGAACATGGCCTTCGTCTTATCGCTTGCCACTTGTGCCACGTTGACGCCCGTGAACAGTTCAACTCGCCTCAACTTCAAATCGCCCTTGCAAGGCTGAAAAAGAACATCTGGGTATCGATCACATGTGGCCCGTGTTTCATCGCTTCGAATGTGCAGCTACGACATAACCAAGCAAAACCGGCAAAGTTAGGTCTCTTCCGGTCGCCTCGAGCGTACAGAAAATCACAACGCATGGCCGTTCGCTCCACCATATATCCTGTAGATTCGAGTATCTTGTTGTCAACGCATAGGTGGCGTCGGTGAAATTCGGGGTCTGCTGTAGCAACAGCCGCGCGGCGCGGCGCGTAAGCTTTATCCAGGCGTCGATGATGCCGCATTGTGAGCTGCAAGTAACGAGCTGAAGCAGCAGGTGTGGCTATTGCCGTGCGCTTTTCAAAGCTCGAGGTAGGGATGGGGGTCGCGGCTCTAGTGGTCGCATTTCGATGGGCGGGGGGGGGGGGGTGTAATGCAGACACGTTTCTGTCGTCATAGTTCATCATCAGCAACAGCAGCGGTAGCTGCAATAACCGCTCAGAAGCGTTGTGTGAAACGCTCACGAAGTTCGCCCGCTTCCTTGCGAAGACCGAAGACGGCAACGATTTCATTTTTCAAGGAAATACGGGCCTCACGACGGGTGACGAATGCCTAAAGCTTGAAGTGTTGGTTGTTATGTGCCTTGCAAATAATTACTGAATTCTCTTCGCCCCATGTGCATGCCGTATGCGATTCGCGTAGTTTGTATTTTCCTGGTCGCCTCGGTGAACTGTGCTGGGCGCGATTATATTTCGATGCAGTAGCGAGTGTGCTAGAGCGACAAACAGTAAATGTTTATTCACTGTATGCTAATTTGAAGCACCTTTAAAATATTACCTATTCAAACGTCGCAGGGTTCCATGGTACCGTTATTTGTAATGTTTCTCAGGCTCCTCGAACAATCACACATGACGCCGAGTCAATGCAGTGCGTGGAGAAACTTTAACGTTGCAGGCTTACTTAGAAGCGATGCAAACAATTACCAAACCATCGTTTTTCGTGTTGTGTATTTTCCTTTGTAATACGAGGTTTCTGTTGTTGGGTGTTCTCGGTGTTTTCGGTGATCCTGGGCTTTCGATGTGGTCGGTGACCAAAACAACTCATATCATATCATATCACATCACATCATATGATATATCATATCATATCATATATCATATCATATATAGTTAATATCTGGCGAAATTAAAGGACACGTTACGGGGAATGCTCAGGCGAAGTGCAAGTGTTTCGGTGCATTGCAGTATTTGCTGTGCATTACGTCTATGCACGAGGTTCGGCGCGTTACGAGGATTCTCTACGAGCGGAGCCAAATTTAGGCCCACGCTGCCTCAGCATAACTGCAAATGCCACCCGGATCGAATTTAACGAACGTTTTTGCGAAGCTAAATGCGCGGGCATGAAAGGCAGCGTTTCTAAAACATTGCCGTGTAAACTGCTCGGAGTCTTCATATGGATATTTAGCACTATGCTTCCCACTGTTTCGAGGGAACTTTACGAGCTACACAAAGTTTATATTTGATTAAACTCAGGGGCTTGTTGTCAGTTTTGTGCAGGCAAACATAAAAAGTGTTTCAGTTAGCTAAGGCCTGCGCAATAAATTATGTCTTGAAGAACTCCAGAGCGTTATGGTTCAGCTTTTACGAGCAACGAAAAAGTTAGTACGCAGGCGCTGGAATCAGCATAAAAGTGTCTGCAAGATGAAATTTGCGAAAAATAGATGCACCATTTTGGCAAGTTGGGATACGAATTCAAAAGCACGTATATGAAATGCAGCTATTACAAAATATTTCTTAAGTGGTCGCTATCACCAGTCAACTCTTGGGCACACTAAGTTTATTGGAGCACGTGAAATCTATTGCGTCACAGAATGTTAAAGTTTTTGACCTAATTAAGAACGTTACAAATAATTATTCCACTCTTGTTTTGTTCTTGGTAGTACTAGACATATTACCAAGTTCTCCAAACTAATTGAGACATTCCGCTTACGTTTGGTGAAAGTAATGTTATGGTCGATGTGTTGGAAGTTGGTGTGTTTGTTGCAGCCTTTTGCAAATAAAACGCAAGCAAACGCTACGGAAAGTTATGAGTGTGTTTTATGAGCAACGCAGAACATAGCCCGTTGCCTTGGCACAACTACAAAAGCCACCAAGATAAAATTTGGCAAAAATATGGGGATGGCTGTCGTAGATCAATGTGCGAAGTTAAATGCGCATGGATCAAATTCAGCTATCTCAAACAATTTCTTAACTGTTTGAAGATTTCACATGGCTGTTTTCAGTTATGCTTCCTAATTTTCCGCAATACGTCTACTTTGCACCGAGTTCCATTTTGGTGGGAATGGACGGGATGTTAGGTGCAATGTATGACGAAACTATAACTTTCCTCGCCTCAATAGAAGAGTTGCAAATAATTCCTAAAGCTTCGTTTATTCTCTTGATTTGTGCGTTATATACGAGGATTGTAATAGGTTTGCACCGTACCCTATGTGAACTAAATAAGGCACCTTGTTTACACTTGTTTACAATTAGGGGCAGACTATGGGTAATATGCAGTCAACCTTCTAACTGTGTGTATTGAATACAAATTAGGCAGTAAATTAGGTATGCAAGCTACCTGGGGCGTTATGGGCGTATTTTACGGACAACGTAGGATTTATCAAGTTCCCGTGATAGAACGGTGAACACAACAGAGAAAAAATTCAGGGACAATACTATTAGGAGACTCTCTGGCTAATGAACCGGGATGTAAAATAGGTAGGAATGGATTACGTCCTTTTTGAAAATTTCTTCTTTATATTTTTAAATTTCTTTTTTATATGCGTGCAAGTTGACAAAGGGGCCAGTTAAATACGGGTCAGTTGTATACGGGCAACGTTTTAAAGTATGTGATTAATTACAGGGAGCTAAAATTCTGGTTGCAGCTATTCTACAGGGACAGCTTCGCTGGAAATTGGATTGCCATCTTGCAAGGTCGCGTAAGCTTGCACCCCGCCTCCTCCCCAGATTTCTTTTCCTCTTGACACTAACGCCAATTTCGATTACACAGGTATACGATTTGTGTAGCATATAGGAAGCTACGCATTTGCTTCAGCTGCACCCCTCCACAGATTAAGCGATATCTAACTGCTGCTGAAGCTGTTGATAAGCGGTACAAGCTAGCAATTCGCACGTTGGGAAACTGAACTCATGAATGTGAAAGAAAGAATGCGACAGACTTACCGCAGCGTCCAGGCTGGTGACGAAGAGGGCGACACATTCGGCGTTGACCATTTCCTCAGTGATGGCGCTTCCCGCATAAGGCTTCTTCAAAGTGTAGACAAGGGTGCCGAGCTCGAAGGAGAGACCCATTTTGGTATTCGATGTGTACTGCTTGTCTCTCCTCATCATCTGTGCGATACTTTTCTGTGCGCGGAATGCACACATAAGATTTACTAAACAAGGTATGAAGAAGGCGATGGCTATGCAAGGCATCTGCTGGCGCAGAATAAAATATATACATTAACCCATGCTTTTGCATACTTGGACAATGATTTAGTAAAAGTGTCTTTTCGACAGATAGGTCTGCATTTGCAATACGAGCTATAGCAAGGTGGCTGCCAAGCAGCGACGGGAAACTAGCTGTCCCTACCTAGTACTGGAACTCCTACCTAGTACTGGAACTCATAGAATGTTCACGTGTGCAGTGGGTGGGTACAGGTCCATGTTGGTGAAATGCTAAACAGAACCGTTTCAGAAGGCATGACTGCTGCGTTGCTATGACAGCTGATCAGCGATGGATCTGAACGGAATTTGATTGTCAAAACTGCAAGGTAAGCTCCATATAGCTGGGCCAGCACTGTGTTCAGAACATTATGCATCTTTGGAGCCCACCGCACGTCGTGCGAGAACAAGTAACAGTCATATGGGGAAAACTCCTTAAAAGAAACGTTGTGAGCATCCAGCCCCGCCATCACTGGTGCCCAGTTTGAAGGGCATGCCGACACCAAAGTTCACACCGATGCAAAGGAGCTAGGGCCGCGGTGCGTCGCTGGTACAGCGAAAAAAAAAGGGGGCTTTGAGAAACGGTGATCCCCTATGCAAGTCGCTCTACAACGAACGTCGATGCCAAGTGTTCGACAAAGAAAAAAAATCTAAGTAATAGCTCAAAGTCTAACCCCCGTATTCAGAAATGCAACTTAAGTTGAAGCCCATGCTTGACTTAAGTGACGCCTATCATGAACGCGCCGAAGGAAATGCAGTGAACGTGTTTGAGCATGTTCATGCCAGGCGTCATTAAAGTGAAGTCAATGATGGGCTTCCACTTAAGTTGCATTTCTGAATACGGGGGTAAGAAGCGTCCACTCCACGCTTCGTCCGTATACCTGTGCGGTCGACTGTCCGAGCATTATCTGCGCTAAGCTTGGCAATAACAAAATAATACCAGACTCGGTATCTCATACAACTGCATGAGTGTAAGATTTGGTATTTTTTTTTACGAGGGTGCAGTCGACTACTTTTCGCTGTGGACTCACGTCAGTAAAGCGGGCAAGACGAGAATTACTTGTTTGATTGAATAAGTCAGTGCCCGTGTTTACAGGCCGACTACATTATACTTAAACACACCATGACCACTGGAGCCACTTATGATTCGAACATATTTCTTTTATGCTGAATGGTAAATCTGCCTCATGCCACGCCTATTGTTGATATGTAATCCTAATAAATCAGTCTCCTGAATTTTGCAGAGCACTTCTTCCGCTACGACAGCTTCAGTAATAATGAAGTGACCCTCAAACATGACGACCACTGCAAACTGAGCGAGGAACAACGCGCCAACTACATCGTGAAGCTCTTCTGTGTCATGCTATTATCCCGAATACTTACAAAAAATGGAAATTCTTTTTTCAAGATGTCTTACTTCAAAAAAAGAAACGATAAATTGGCTTCAGCTTGCAGTGCTCCATGAATTGTGTGCTGCCATGTAACAAAAGCAACAAAAAGCACTCAGACAAAATTAGGCTCGTTCACAGCATCGCTAGAAAGGGCAAAATACCGCCTGCGAGCTGAGCTCGTGTTGAGCCGTTTTTACCAAAGTCATGTGAACGAACCCAACTCGTCTAAGGCACGGAGGAAGTGCCTTCTGAGGTGCCCTTCATCTAATCTCCCCCCCGACCCTCAGAAAATGTCCCCGTCAAGGAATATTTTCAGCAGACCGACTGTCTCGTGTGTTCATAGTGCCGTCATTGCCCGAGAGGACTTACAAGACTACCGTGTTGAGCTGCTAGAAACGATACTTTGTGCAAGCACTCCGCCTTCATCTTACTGTCCCCCTTACCTGTGGTATTCGCTTCGGGACGGTAAACTGCGGAACCTAATATCTGTCACTTTACTAGTTTGAAGGAGGAGCGAGATTAACCTTAGGATTCTAGAACGTCCCGGCACCCCACATTCCACCTCGACTCGAGAAAGTGGACGGCAGCGTTGCCTCTCGACAGATGTTACTGCGGTTCGCTGACACCTCGTGGGAATTATTGAGAGGCGTAGTGCCTTCTTCAGTCAATGGGCGGTGTTGTTCTTAACTCGGTGGAGGTGAGCTAGAGCTTCGAATCGAGTGCTGTTTTAGAATACGGGCCTAAGTTCTCGTTACGTTGTGGCGCTCGCATCGCGCACCTGTAGTGCCCATGGCGCGCCCGCATGTAAGCTCTATGTTGTGCAAGACAAATTACATGCGTGGCTGTATGGACCAGTTTACAGCGCCACTGCATGGACGCTGCCATTATTGAGCACGTGACCACGCCGCCATTGAGCGCCTTCTGGCGTCCACTTCCCGGTAGCGGACCACTTGCAGCGAGAATGCAGAAATGGACCGTTTTCTTATTGTAGAGTACATGTTTCACGCCAGTGATGCAACGTTTTCGACGGAAAGTGCAAACGAAACTTTCGTGCTGCTGAGAATTTGTGCATGGCCTTATTTTATCCTGATGGAGCTGAGCGAGCACTCCAAGTCGGCGCATGGACGTGTTCGCATGAACCGACACCCGATTGCGCGTACTTTCTCTCTCTTCCGTTTTCTCGTAACAGCATATAGCTTTTACCTCCCTTCTCTACTGTGTATTTTTTGTTGCGATGGTGGCAATGTGCCAGAAGTTTGTCGATAAAACTGTTTCGCTTTCCAGTAAGCATGTCTCTGTTACTTCCATTACCCCTTACAGCAATCTGTTGTTCTGAGATGCATAGACCGTGAGAACGATCAGGGAAATATTTACAGACAAACAAATATCAATACTCATGATGATATATCAACAATAGGCGTTGTATGAGGCAGATTTACCAGTTAGTGTAAAAAAAATATGCTCGAATTTATAAGCGGCTTCAGTGTTTATGATTTGTTCAACTGTAATGTAGTCGAGCTGTAAATACTGGCACTGATTGATGCCAGCAAAATATTCTCGTCTTGCCCGCCTTACTGACGGGAGTCCACAGCGAAGAGCAGTCGACTACAGTCTCGTAAGAAAAAATACCAAATCTTACACTCATGCAATTGTATGAGATACCGAGTCTTCCTATCTAGCGGCGCTAATATTAGCTCATCGGCCCCCGAATTTAGTCATTTAGATTAAAAAAAGGAAAGTAATAAAAGTTCTCGACACAAAGTCCTTGGCGATTCATGTTTCGATGATCCGTTAAGTATATTTCGGTATATTTGCGGAATAACCACCACAGGGTTTCCTCAAAGGCAGCAACTCAATCCGTTAATACTCGGCGCTTCGCGGTGGCGGCCCTGGATAACGCCGAGTGTTCTTAGGCAAGCGCGAAAAAGGTGTCCCGCTACAGTTGACGCCTCATGCATTCGTCGTGTCGACGGTGACATTGCGTTGTGTGGCTACGTTGAATAAATGCTAACCCATTACCGTTGACTGTCATCTTCAGATGGGCCATGCTGCAGCTTCTTTGCTATTGACTGTAATTCGACTGCTACAGCAACGTGTCGTTTCTGTCGACAATCTCTCCATGAATTGGCGATAGCTGCCGAGTACACTTTATGATTTGACATTAAAAGAATGGCATCAACGTACTGAAATATGTAACAAACTGTTGCCTATAAGCTGTAGCTTACAGACTTATAGGGGCGTCTAATAATAGAATATTTCCATCGAATCAATCGCAAATATTTGAGAAAGACACTTTCACTCGAAAGGTGAAGCACCGATTGCGATAGCAAATTAGATGGCTAAACGAAGTAAGGGTAGTAGTTTTATCAGGTGGATACAATGCTGTAAACATTCGCTTACTAAATAAATTAAAAGCATGCTGTCACGAGCGCATGGGCAAACACGGACCCATCTCAATCGATGACCGCGGGCAACCGTCGTCAAAGCGCTGGCGTGGTGATGTAGCTGTGAGTGAATTCGCCTTCGTGCTGCCTGTGACTTCAATGCTGTGAGTGAATTCGTCTTCGTGCTGCCTGTGACTTCAATGCTGTGAGCGAATTGCCTTCGTGCTGCCTGTGACTTCAATGCTAGGAGTGAATTCGCCTTCGTGCTGCCTGTGACTTCAATGAAGAAAACGCACACGAAGCCATCAGCTATCTCTGGTGGGGCAGCCTTCGAACCCATCACACAGACGACCTCCAAGGGAGGGCGCGGGCTGCCGTGCTCATCCGCCACAGCCGGAGGAGAAGAGGAAATGCCCACTAACCGGACCCCCTCCCCCCTCCCCCTCAAGCACGTGCACATCTCACCGGCCCTCCCCCCTTGCCTCCCTTGCTGCACGCGCGAGAAGACGCGCCGATTCAAGCCACTGTGTTCTGCGCTCGCCTTCGCGAGCTTTTCCTCGCAGCTACAGCAATCGGTGACTTATACAAAACCTGACGGCGACACCGATGGAGGAAATTCCCCTTTCTTGTGCATATATAATTGCTGCCGAAATAAACGGCCTTCGAATATCGAATGGAATGCCAAATATTGCTCAGTTTTAACACATTGAAATTTGTAGATTAGATGTAACTATTACGTAGTCATCCTATCTCATGAAATGATAATGAAACAAAGTTCGCCACATGCGCGTCGCAGAGTGTCACATTCGTTGAACGATAACCCAGTGGTAGTCAATTGTGTGTGGAATTGCGCTGCTGAGCTCATGGGCGCGGGACCGAATCCTGTCCGAGGCGGCCGCATTTACGTGGTGCGAAATGCAAAAAAAAGAGAGAAAATACTCGTGTCGGCCATTAGGTGCACGTTCAAAAACACCAGGTGGTCAAAATTATTTCAGGATCCACTAATACGGCGTTCCTCATAATCATGTCGTGGTTCCGGTGAGTATATTGTCTCATAATTCAAATGTTTTTCGTTGACCGGCGGATTAGCCTACAGGTATTTTTTGGCAGATTTGGTCCATCGCTTTAAAGAATCCAAATATCGTGAGATCGACCAAGCAATATGTTGCTTTGACTACATCGAGACAACAAATTCGCGTGTTGCATAGGGCGAAGCAGGATTATTTAACGACCGGAAACTGCACTACACAGAAACAGTCTACACCATACGTTAGCTCAGCCAATGTTGCCCTACGCGAGGCAGTTGCGGCTTTCCTGCATCCAAATCATGTGCGAGAGCTTCCGCTTGGAATCTGTATTCCTCCCTACAGACGGCAGTAATCCTTTTCCATTGTACTATTCGATAGAGAAGAATATTCGACAACGTCGAATATTTACTGCTAGAATCGCACATGAATTTAGAGACTATTGGAGTCGTATTCGTTATTTTTTAAACTTGCACGCCTCTACCTTGCTTTTTTTTTATAGATGGTCACGTTTTTCGTAACGGAAGCGCGTTACTCACGATGTCAGGTGCCCGGCCGGCTTGCTTGGCAGCAGATGCCTTGTACGCGCTGCTGTCGAAAACGGAAGGTGGGTGGCTGTAGCACACTCCTTTACCCTCGGTCCACCCCACAGAGCTGTAGGCGATGACCGTGTCTGCCACGTGGTTGCTGTAGCAAATTGAAGCACAATACGCCTTGTTCAGTGATGAGCGGGAGATACAAAAAAACTTTGTTTATGATGACAATTCGCGTCCATATACAGGCAACCAACAAAGTTCGTCAGATGACGGGATGTCGTTGGCTGGAGCCTGCGTTTCGAAATAGGGCGTTGCCTGCGCCAAGGCAACGACGGTGGCAACGTGCAGTTGTTCCCTGGCGGAGACAAGTGCGCTTCGTGAAACACTGCTTTCAGCTGCGAAACATTGCTTCTCTGACCACCCGTTCACTTTCTGTGAGAACGTATTTATGGACTAATGCACACTCCTAAAGGGCATGCAATACATCTATGGTGCGCAGGTAAGATGTGTATGAAAAACACAGCGCTTGCATCTAAGATCCAGAAATATGTTGCCCTTTGTGATGCACTTTCACGGTGAACAACGGCTCAACATGAAATAAAATTGAAGCAAAAACAACAGGCACAGATATTACGAAGGACAAATTGCGGAATGATTCGCATAAGCAATATTCTCATTAAAAGGGTCACGCAAGGCATAGTTTCACAGTCGAGCTCATTTTTTGGCAGTCCGCTATGCGGTCCGACATAGGCGCCGAAAGGTGATTGATTCGTGTAATTTAATCGGGCTCATCCAAGCGGTTTTGCAGCAACACGCTAGAACACGTCTAACACACCTCCCCGCAAATGAGCCGCTTATCGTGTTCTTCATTTAAGAAATTTAGATTCATTTTTTTTGTTTTTCATTCCGAAACTGCTGCATGATCGTGAGTGCCGCTGTAGTGTGGGGCTTCGGATTAATTTTGACCTTGCACCTGAAGTAATTTATTGCGGGACCAGCGGGCACAATATCGTACGTCACGTAAACCACTTGTGGAAGGGCGCGGTATGGGCCGGTGTAGCGAGGAAGGAGCTTTTCAGAAGGCCCACACGCCGGGAGGGGGACCAAAGTAGGACGAAGTCACCTAGAGCAAAGTGTTCGTCATGGTGTCGCTGTCCATAACGGCGCTTATGATTTCCTTGGAGGGGCCATAAATCTAATACGGGCCATCTGCAGGGCGTAATCAGCCCGGACAATGGCGTAGCTTGCATATTCACTCGTTGAAGTTGCAGGGGAAGGAAGAAATGTGTCTAACGGTAAAGTTGCTTCACGTCCGAACGGTAAAAAGTAGAGTATTCAGCAGTGCCGTGGCGAGAGGAAGTCTATGCGAATGTCAGGTATGGCAGTGCAAGGTCCAAATCATAGTGGTCAGCCGACACACACTTTGAAAGAAAGTCTGCTAACGTCCGATTCAAGCGGTTGGTGAGCCCGTTCTTCTGTGGGATATATGACGTGGTGATCTTGTGCTGCGTGGGCTAGGCGCGCAGGATGTCCTAGATGACTTTCGACAAGAAGGTCCGGCCTCAATCAGTCAATCCTTGAAGTGGGGTACCGGGTACTAAAATTATGTAATGGAAGAGAATGTCCGCCATGTCTGTAGCAGAGCTGGTCGATAATGCTCGTGTCATTGCATAGCTCAATTTATTCGTTTCCTGAAGCAGATGTAGCAAAGGGTCCTAGATGACCCAAACCTTCACGGAAGAGGGGCGCACATTGGACGTCGATGGGTTGAAGATACCTAGCAGGAAGTGTACACGGTTTCTTTCGGCGTTAAGAGAGCTCGCAGGCGCTGTCATAACGTTGTACGGAGTGAGCTAGGTCAGGTGAATAGAAAAGATGGCTCACGCGGTCATGTGTGAGGGTGAAACCAAGGTGGCCAGCGGTTGGGGCGTCGTGCAGCTCACGAAGAACTGTGTAGCGCAGGTGTGATGGCATAACTAGGAGGTGGTCAGCACCGTCAGGGTACGCGTTACGCCGATGTAAAGTACCATCCTTCAGGGTGAACATTCACACAGAGGACTCGCTAGCAGAGCATTCCAGGCGCTCGATTATTTCTCTTAAGTAGGCATACCTACTCTAATCTTCGATGATGCTAATCAACTGGCTCACGGATAAGAAGCATTTGAGGGATTCAGTGTGCGAACTGCCACAGTCGGCCACAGGGCAGTGGGACCAACAATACGCATCTTTGTGCAGGCTCTCTGTCTTGCATGCTACTATGCAGGTGTACTCTTGCAGGCGCAGTGCCCATAGAGCGAGCCTGCCTGTAGGGTCTTTCAAAGAGGCAAGCCAACAGACGGCATGGTGGTCAGTAACTACTGTGAATGGTCGGCCAAATAGAAAAGGGCGAAATTTTTCCACTGCCAACGCGAGAGCGAGGCACTCATGTTCTGTAAATGAGTAATTTCGCCCCGATACGCACAGCAGCCTGCTGGCATAAACCATGACTTAATTCGCTCCCCGCTGACGTTGGGCCGAGATGGCGCCTATTTTGTAGCTACTTGCGTCAGTGCGGATTTCGCTTTGAGCTGATGAGTCGAAGTGGGCCACAATGGAAGACGTTGTGAGGATTGTGCTTAGCTCGGAGAAAGTCGCGGCTTGTGCAGGACCCTAGGTAAAAGGGGCGTTTTGTTTACGAAGAAATCACAATCTCTGCATAGTTCTTCACAAACCGGTGAAAATAGGAGGAGAGTCCCAGAATGTTGCGAACATCTTTGGCAGACCTGGGTCTTTCAGGGCTCGAATTTTTTCTCTGGGGCCTTCAGCGCCCACAATAGGCCAAGTATTGTAATGCGACAATGGCTAAAACGGCACTTTGATGAGTTCAACTGAATCCGGCACGGCGGAAGACGTCAAGAACTGTTGACAGGTGTTCGAGGTGTACATCAAATGTGAGTGAAAACGCAATTACGTTGGGGAAATAAGATAAGCATGTATGCTACTTCAACTCATGAAGCAGAGAGCCCATAATTCTCTTGAATGTGGCTAAGGCATTGCGCAGACCGAAAGTAAAGCCCACCAAGAGCTACAAAAGCAGTTTTCTCCCGGTCCCTGGAGTCCACAGCAATATGCCAATATTCAGATCAAAGGTTTATAGAAGAGAAGTAAGTGGCACCATACAGACAGTCAAGGACATCATCAATCCGCGGTAAGGGGTAAGCGTCTTTCTTAGTAGTGTTGTTGAGATACCGATAATGCACACAAAGGCGCCGTGATCCACCCCTCTTTTTCATTAAAACAACAGGGGGTGCCCAGGAACTGGAGGATGGCTGGATAATGCTCTTCGCAAGCATCTTCTTTACTGTTTTCTTCCTGCTGAATGACGCTTCGCTCAGACGCAGACACTCGACAGAGACGATCGGTGAACAGAGCCTGCATGGCTGTGTATGCGATGCGGGACAACGAATGCCTCACCCAAAGGCCAATTACTGAAGTGGAGAATGTCTCGATAGGATTCTAGAATACATCTGAGGATGACAGTGTGTTCAGGTGGAAGGTCATTAGAGAGTTGTAGCTCAGAGAACCAGTGGGCCAGTGGGCTCAGCGCGACAGCGTAGACACCACTGTGCATGTGGTACCGCGCATGCGCAGTGGAGTCTATGCTGGTCCGCTGGGTCCGCTGCCCCGCTGGCTGGCTGAGCTATAACTCTGTATTAGCGATCATGCTGCGAATCATGATAATGGTCATGATCCGCGTGCTCATCGGAGGCCATGTAGCATCCATTGCAGAATCTCCCAGCTGAAAGTCTTGCAGTGGACAAAGGTGCGCTACGGAAAGCCCCTTTGGAAGTACTTGCTTGGCGAAGCCGAAATTCACATGTGGAAGGCAGGTTCGGCTTGCTTAATCCTCGGGATCGCGTAGGGTGCAGCGACACCTCGCGTGAACCCTGTCATAAATTGATCTGTGATGCAGACAGAATATGCCGATTGCTGATAGCTTCATGTGCGCTGTGCTGTCGCCACTTAGTTCGCGTTGACGAGACAGCACGAAGGTGAATTCTCTCACCGCCACTGCCGCGCTCTCTCACTCCAGCTCTGTAATAGCAAGTGTGCGCGGTCATCGTGTGAAATGTGTTAATGTTTGCCTGCGCGCTCGTGGCACCATGCTTCTTAATTTAGTTAGCATGCAGTTGCTTACAAATTTGTACAGCCGATAGACCTACTATCCTTACTTCGTATAGAAGTCTATACTTTCAGGCGAAACTGCGATTTTTTTATTCGATTCGTAACAACGTAACATGCAACACTAGAGATTCGGTGCTTGCTGTCTCGCAGAGTATTTGCGGTACAATATACGGGTCTTACTGTGTCACAATGTTAAAGTATGAGACTGGGCGAGTTCACGCGAAAGCCATTTATGATGCAAATACAAGACGATTGGCTGCATGGTTTAGTTCTGTAGAATTCTATTTCTTAGAAATTTCACCAGAGAAGCCGACATTGAAAAATAGAACACAATGGACATTTGAACACCTTTGAGGGTGCTCTAAAAGCGAGAAATAAAAAAAAATGGCGTCCTTAACCGTTATATACTTACTTGACAGCGTCGGTAAAAATGGTCTGCAGGAGCTCATACGCGCTTGGCTCTTGATAACTGGTTATTCCGAGAGCTATTAACGTTTTTCTGCTGGCGTCGCTGCCTTGAAAGTTTTTTAGTTTCTGGAAAGAAATGCGTTAGAAAGCATAATACGAGATCAGCGCATGCACCCTTGAAAATAGTACATAGAGATAACTGGCAAACAATAAAAAGACGAGTAATGATGATCGTTCTTTGATTGTTTTTATCTGCATGGCATTTGTTCTTACTTTCTTGCTTCTTTAGTTTATTGTTCACCTTCACAAAATTTTACTTCTGACCCATGAATATACTATGATGAATATGGATTTGTGTTTGTTCACAATTCTTCTAATTCATAAAGCCAGCGTGACACTTCTCTGCAAGCAGGCCAAGCATACAACAGAATGCAAAGAACGTCATGTACAATTAAATTATCCTAATAAAGAAGCGGATTTGGACAGAAGACGCGTTGACGAGGAGAAGGCTGGCCGCAATGAAAGTCATGACTCTTAGCGGAATAAAAAAAAAAAATCGAGTTAGGGGGATCTCTCCACGCTCTGCGTCCCCCTTTGTTCTGGCCGCTTCACCTCATGCGAGATACCAGTCTCGCAGGGTGTTAACCTATGTTTTCGACACATGTAGACCGAAATTATTTTTCTTGCGTTCTTTGCTTACCTGTAAAAGCGCACTCTATATATGTGATTATTCTGTCGTCATAAGTGGGCTTGACCTTCGACTAACAAGTCCATGAACTGGTTGCTGCGTCGAATACGCAATTTTACCCCTTCGAGCAGTGCACACGCATTGCATCTTGAAGTGATAATGTACGATGGGTGTTTTCTCTCTCGTTAGTTTCCGTTCCCGTCTTTTAAAGGCAAAGTTTTTCTTTTGTACCTCGCCGGTGTGTTGTGGCCGTGACTGCCGCCTGACTGTTTGCTTGCCGAATAGGCCAACGAATCACAGCACAGTACGCGCGCCACTCAGTCCGCTGGGTTCCTTGCAACACCACCAGATGGCGCTCGCCTCCGCGCATCCGCGATGCCGGTTGTGTGAGGATATGAAATAATTCAGTGCCATTTCACTTTGTGAAGGTGGATGGCCGGCGAAGCTGTGTATGTGGGCACTTCAATGGCGAACGCTCCATTGCCATGCACCCGCCGTGGTTGCTCAGTGGCTATGGTGTTGGGCTGCTGAGCACGAGGTCGCGGGATCGAATCCCTGCCACGGCGGCCGCATTTCGATGGGGGCGAAATGCGAAAACACCCGTGTGCTTAGATTTAGGTGCACGTTAAAGAACCCCAGGTGGTCAAAATTTCCGCAGTCCTCCACTACGGCGTGCCTCATAATCAGAAAAGGGTTTTGGCACGTAAAACCCCAAATATTATTATTATTATTATTATTATTATTATTATTATTATTATTATTATTATTATTATTATTATTATTATCCATTGCCATGCGTGAAACGCCGTATGCGCATATATGGAAGGCGAGTATGCGACTACTCGCTCCTCCACGATGTTGTGCCTCAGTAGATGATGGGGCACCGGGGGGTGTACATACCCATGTATTTTTACAAAACGCGACACGGAACCTTTTACTAACGAATTCTGGCACGTAGAACAGACACGCACCTCAGCGCAATACGAGGGTACACACTGCTTCACCGTAGCCAAGGCGATGATGCGTTGGTCGACGTCTCGCAGTGCAGTAATGGTTTTCAGGTCACTCGAAAACCACAAGCTGTCACGCGCGGCACAGGCCACACAAAATTGGGTCCCCACTAACTCCCTCTGAAACCTTGGCCTTGCAACGGTAAAATTTGCGGGACTGGGGCCACATGGACGGTTCGCATTTCTTTCCGCCTCGCGGTCTTGGCCGAGAGCCCGCCTACATGACCGCCACCACGGGAGAGTGGAAGGAAAGAGATGCGCAAGCGCTTGGAACGCCGACAAAGAGAGGGTGATGCAAACATAGACGCGGCCGAGGTGGATCAAAGCATATATCTGTTCTTATCAGCATGATATATGATGCGGGTTTTATTTGGACCCAACATATTAAAGTTATTTTTGTAAGCTGGTGGAGTGCTTAATGCCTGCTTGACCTCTGCCGCCGCTCGGCCCGTTATTTCAGTCTTCTATATCGGCCTCGGGATCAACCCGTGTATGGGGAGAAAACAACTCCATAGAGGAACGCAATTTCTTTCCGGAACCTATACGCCTTTTCATACATAACTTTCAACGCTGTGGAGGCTAGAGATACTTCTTCCTGTGGCTTCGTTCGCGCTTGGATATAATTCGATGTTTTTTTGACCGCGATTGTGCGCTACTCTTCTTCATATAGGCTCAATATCGAATGAAAGAACTTTTAATCCGTAGAATCAAGCACACTGTGGTATACGACTGCTGATGCATTGTTTTGGATCATTTTTGTTTTTGTTGTTCTTTTCGGGTTTCCTACTTGCAACCCGCCGCGAGGAGCCTCGTGCGCATGCTCGCTCGAGCGAACGCTTTTGGCGCGCAGCGAAGTGTAGACTGAACACGCGGAGTGAAAACTTGATCGAACTTCCTGCGTAGTTTCCACAGCGTTGACGTGCTATGTGTATGGAACGGAGTATAGCCATATGCAGCTTCGCTGTAAAAAAAGAATCAGAAAACTCTCCTTCGCGCATACACGACTGCGTGGTAATGAGGAAGCAAATGCTCCTTGCGGTTAGAATGGATTCGAATTGCGCTACGTACATATTCGCATGCCGCCTCTGAAACCCTGTCGAGTTGAGCGCGTCTGTCGGACTCGCTAGTAGTCAGCAACTCCGCTTAACAAAAGGCTCGGATAATTCGTGTGCGCCTACGCTAGTGCGCGTGTACTCTGGTGTTTCGATTATTTATGCACTGACACAGCGGTTTGCTACATATGGATTCCAGCTCGTTGGATCTGCTACGTTTCCGGGACAGTTGGACTGTGCGCAGTTTATTTCTCTTGGCTCTTCGTACGCCTCGCCATTTGTATTCTTTCGAATGTTGGGCGGTAATGTGACAACGAAATGTTCAAGGCCCGACTTCGATCCAGATTCCTCACATCGCTCGCTTGCCCCCGTTGCGCGCTCTTAGTTTAAGCAAAAGCTGCTGGCTCTATAGACGAGCCTGTATTGTTTCTGGTGGCCGACTGTGCTTTCACAGCTGTGCTAGATAATTGTATCTTCTGCACCCGTCTGTAGTTGCAGTGTCCGCAGTCTATATTGTGCGAGTAGGGGTACTTCCTGCTTCTTCTTTAAGCAGTGTGTGTCTAGTGCGGAGGACCGCTGCTGTGGATGTCGGGCAGTGCGTGAGCACAAACCACATTGCGATAACATGGGAGAAGTCACGGTCCCCTAAACCTAACCAGGAGTACCGAGCCGGTGCTGTACCGTATTTTTTTTTTCAATGCCCTTTGCTCAGTTATGCCGATAACGTTGGCTTGCCAGGAACCGATGGTAGTTGCCTTCTCTTTTAGCACTTAGCGTATTGATTTACTGGATGCCGCAGCGGCCAGTGAATGACAGCCACGGCCGCCTTCATTTAGTACATCTCGGAGAAGAAAAGCCCTGCACACTTTTAGAAGTGCTGCCAAAACGGAATGCATGCAGAGAATCCATAGAAAATATATTCAAGAAAAGCTACAGCCTAGCTCAGCGCGTCCCAGTTTCCTGCATTGACACTTGGCCTCGCATATGTCAGCGTTGATCGTCGACTGCATCGTGCCATGGTGTGACGCGGGATGCCACGCAATTTATCTGGGGAGGATGGCGGAGAGTCTCGCTTGGCGTTATTCCATTGCCCAACTATACAGGCAGTCGTCCAATACTGGAGGTCTCGTCATCATGCGCGCACCAGGTGAGGACGGCCCACCTCTCCTCCATACGGGCATTGGCTGCGCACGGATGTCTGCGCGAGTCAGCACATTACGCGGCTCGCGTGCGTTATCTCGGAGGTAGTCTGCGGCGGGTGCAAAAGTTGAGGGCGAGCCGAGATGGCTGGCGGCTTCACGCGCGCTGTGTTTTTGCGCACGTTGTCTTGGAGGCCGCGCTATATCTTGTTTGGGAGACAAGCCGAAGCGAGAGGCAGCGTGAAGCGTTTGCTCACTGCTGTGGGCTTCTACTTCAAGCCAGCTCTATGGCAGTGAGTGATCGTGGTCATCAAGTTGGATATGTTTGTTTGCCCGCAAGTGCGTGAAACCACGCCTGTCAATTTAATTATTAAGCGAATGTTCGATTCAATTTATACGGGCGATAAAATTACGACCGGCACTTCGTGTTGTTGCGTAATCCATTGCTGTCGATGTCAACGATACAATGGCAAAGGAAACTCCCAATAACCAATGTTGCAATGTTGCACTGCGAGAGTACTACGCAGCTCAAAATGTGCGAAATCAATTCTGCCCTATAAGCTGTCGCCACTCCTACTTCACCCTTTCTCTCTCTCTCCCTCTCTCCCTATCTGTCCCCATGCCTTAGTTCCTCGCCCTTCTTCGCCACACTTTACTGTGTTTCCTGCCTACAACCAAAAGAGCACGCCTCACTTCGCGTATAATTTCTATAGAAATTTTTGAACGCTCTTTGTTCTATAACTACACAGTGTATATAGCACAAATGTCTGATTTTTTCATAATCGCGTTTTGTTTTATCGCACAACTGTCCTTGGTCTTGTTGATCTTTGGCGCCCTCGATTTGTTTTCCTTCTTTTCGACCAAACTCGAACAGTTCAGTCTTGAGCCGCCGCGTTGTCTCCTACACGGCCACCAACTCGACACGTAACGATGACGTGGGTTACCGCACTGGGACAGGTGGCGGTCACGTGGATATGCGTGTTCGAACCCCGGTGGGCACGTATATTAACGTTAGCGGCACGTAAAGTGCACATACGCGGGGCACATACCACGCTCACTCGATTCTATAGCGCGCACTTTTCTTCAAGAAAAGTACACAAATTTAATCACATGTGTGCTGTGTTCGAATACGAAACCTACATAACAACAGCAACATGTTATCGTCAAAGTGATTCATATTTCTATAATCCAATCCAATGCACACGTCGCTGCAGCTAAGGGAGCTGTTGCAGCTTTGAGCTCGCTCCTTCCGTTCGTGAGGCTGCCTTGGTCTTCAAGGCGTTCGGTATCTCACATTCCAGAAGTGGCAAGGAAGATTATATGTTCGGGGCTCTAGTGATAACGGGGCCATTGACAGTGGCGGCAGTGACGCCTGTTCCACTGCAGACGCGCGGTATAAATTTTGTCCAGAGCGAACCGCTCTTGAGAATGAACGATGAACAGCTTTGTATTTATATTTGATAATATTGCGTGTGGGTGTTCGAAATAAGGCATTGCAATTGTTTTTATTGCTGTTTGTGAGAATGATGTCCATACATCTATCAAGGGTGCGTAAGAATCAAGCAGTGACCGTAGATGGTACTGCGACGCAGTACGGTACGTGGCTCATTAAGACAGTATTCTTGCGCGGCCATACTGTACAGGTGTACATGGTTTGCGATGTCTGTTTCATGCTCCTTTGATTTTGTTCGAGAAGTGGCCTTTGTATGTAGGAAGGCCGTGTAAACAATTCGTATCGTGCAAATAGTGTCTGCCTTAAGCTCTTCCAGAATAAACGACACCGACAAGCGACATTAGTGCGATATTTGACACGCGGACCAGGATTGATTGATTGATTGATGATTGATGTTTAATGGCGCATGGGGCGCGGACCAGAAGGAGTGATGTACTTACTTGAAGAAGTTTTTTTGCTTTGTCGTACAGCGCCCTGATCTTCTGCGCGCTCTGCAGCACGTTCAGAACACCATAGTGCTTGATGTTTTTCGGTACAAGTTCTGTTAGCTTCTCCTCTATCGTTCCGTTGATGTCGGCGGCGCTTGAGTACCTTGGAAGGAGCGAACGAGATCAAAGGTCGTGCCCTTGTCACTACGATCTGTACAGAGGTGTTCGTTCACTGATATCCCACGTGCAAGAAATTCACCAAAATGTTAGCACTTCAACCTGATTCGCTTTCAACACACTTTCGTCACAAGTGAAAGACAGTATAACAGACAAGACAGGCAGTAACACAATGCCTACTAATGTACAGACACCAGCGAAATTCTAGAGACCACGACTCCGAGACAAAAGAGAAAAAAGGAAAAAAAAGGGGTATAGGCTGCATCTGGGAAGCGGCGACAACAGGGTACATGAAATGCCTTGTTCGTGTTGCAGAGAGTGTATTGGCGTTAGGCTACATTTACGACGTAGTCATATGCACAAGTTACGTTCATTCACAAATTAGAAAGTTTACGTGCCTAATTGCTGTTACAGCGTGTGGATGTACGTCTTACGGTGAAACATTCCGATCCTGCTCGCTTCCCAAGCATGGTGCGCCCATTTGTTTTACAAGCTGGGCCGGGATAACGTAATACTATATATATCTAATTTTATTTCAAGTTCGCTGTGGGCCCTCAGAGGTAGGTCAAAATTTATTTGAATACTCTCAAGGCCACAAGGCACTGCAGAGGGGGTGGGTTACATTGCAGTGAACTAGTAGAAAAAACTACAGAGAAAAAAAGATGACATCCTAATATAAATGTCAATATACATCATAATACACGTATTACTTACACGCCATAGTGGAACAAATAGTGAGATAGTAAAATAATGACAACAAGATCAACTAAGAAAAATAAAAACATCTAATTACATCTGCACATACTACTGAAATGGTGAAAAAATGTTAATTGCATCTAATTAGAAAAGAGAAGTATGATGGCAGTCTTGAAAGAGTTGCTATCCTCTGTAGCAGCAACTCAGGCGGGAAGGTGATTCCAGTCTTTGATGGTCTTTGGTAAGAAGGAATGTAAGAAAAAGTTAGTGCGACAGAAAGAAGGGGCTACTTTGTTAGGGTGGTCCGTGCGCGATGAAAAGTAGGATGGTGCTGAGACGAACACAGCCTGAAGAATTGCATTGTGAAAGAGATCTTATGAAAAAGAGGAAGTACTTTTCGTCGTATTATCAGGTCAAGGCATAGGCCAAGGCCAAAAAAATATTTCATTGAGGTGACGCTTGAAGATCGGTTATAATCTGATAACATAAATATTGCCGCTCAGTTTTGGATAGATTAATGAGTCAACTAGAGTGTGTTGATGAGGATCCCACATCAGTGCTGCATATTCTTGTTCAGGTCGAATTATTGTCTTATATAATACTGTATCAAAGTTTGAATTGGCTTGGTTAAAGTTTCTACGAAGGCATTTCCGTGAACGATTAGCTTTGTTGTAATGTAGTTTATGTTATGGCACCACCAAACATTACTGGTTATTTATACTGCGATCTAATTTAGTTCCATTAGTAAGATAGTCAAAAGAACTGGAAGGAATGCAGAGGCGAGAAACGGTCATTTTACATTTAGTCGCGTTGAGAGTCATTTGTCGTTTGTTACACAACTCACATATGGTGCCAAGGTCAGATTGAACAACATATAAAAATTGTTTCTGTTGGTTATCGGGCGAAACCTGACGCCGTCATCGGCGAACAACTTTGTCGATGAGTTAAGGCCGTTAGGAAGGTAGTTAACATAAATTGGAAACAGCAAAAGACTCCGCCAAAATGGGCGGGGCGCACGCCTGAATCTTTCACGGAAGGCCAGTGGCGAATTTTTCATAAATACCGATTCCAGTCGTTTTACGTCGTTGGAGCCCTATTTGGGCAATGCCGTAAATAAATGTCCCTCCGCCCCCCTCCACACACACACACACACACACACACACTCGAGCCAGCCGCACTAGCTGATGGTTCGGACTCGTGCGCTTGCTTCAATCTACTGTCATCGCGCTCCATATGGATACGGGCACACACTCGCCGTGGTCAAAAGCTTTGAATATATCTTTCTTGCTGCCCGAGTCTCGTCACGCCATTCTTCGGGCTGAACGCGAAGCGGCCGTAGACGAGCAAGCGTCAAAATTGTGCAACGAAGTGCCCACTTGTAGGCCTTCTCCTGGTAAGCATGCAAATGTTTGAGTCTGATAAATTATACCAACTGTGGCGTAGCCAACTTTCTCAGAACGAGACCATATACACACGCACTGGTGAGCTACTCCTCTCAGAAAGTCAGCCACGAGGCTAACTTGAGCTCCGATTGCGTCATGCGTAGCGCGAAACCGGCGCGATCTTTGGAAGCCACACATCTAAGACGGAGTAACGGCTTTCAGTCGAATTGAAGGCAGGGTGCAGCCGTATTTGTGGCTACCGTTTGTAGAAAATGTGACTACGGTCATGCAATGTACCCGTTATTCAGAGTGAAAGGAATTTGAGCGTTCAACGATATCAAGGTTTTCATCACAGCGGTCTTTACTATTGTCGACGGGCAGGTATACTCAAAAACGCTCGCCCATTGTGTACGTGACCCGGGCGGGTGAAGAGTGGCCGGGCCAGGTACACCTTATAAGGTACTTGCCTTATCGGCCTAGGATGATGACGGTTAAGAGCTTCGCCGTGGGGAGATGGACATGGGGGAGACGTCAGCGTGAGCTCTGTTGCTCGGGGGTGATGCAATCGGTGAACCGGAGACATCCGCCTTCTCGACACGAGTGCGAGACGTGCGCGCAACGAACCCCGGATCACCCAGAACTTGCACCATCCCTTTAGCAACAAGTTTTGTGTTTCAGCGCAAGGCCACGGAGCAGTTCTTGGGGAGCCCTCATTTCATGTGGATTGAAGGGGTCAGTTGTTGCGCAGGTGTTGAATATATTATTGGGCATAATCTGCACACACGCACGCGCACACCTGGCATATCCAAGTTAACAAACACAATTGTGCGGATGCGTAGTGAAGCTTTCGTGAACTGGTTAAGACAATGCTGTAGGTTTGGCCGTTTTACTTTTGGGTCTTTGGCGCGAGGGAAACTGTAGCGCGCGCGTGTACTCTCGCTCACGCGTGTGACACACCACGTGACACGCGCCACGACCATCTGGAAGATACAGTTGGCGTTAGCACGATAGAAGTATAAGTGCGATTGGTTCCTATTGGTCAGAGCTCCGTGCTGCGTGTGACACACCACGTGATACGCGCGACGACCATCTGGAAGATGCAGTTGGCGTAAGCACGATAGAAGTATAAGTGCGATTGGTTCCTATTGGTCAGAGCACCTTGCTGCGTGTGACACACCACGTGACACGCACGACGACCATCTCGAAGATACAGTTGGCGTTAGCACGATAGATGTATAAGTGCGATTGGTTCCAATTGGTCAGAGCACCGTGCTGCTATACTGGGTACGTGACCGAGATTCAGTACCACCATCAGGCACGTAATTCAATTTTTTTTTCTAAATGTATGAACTAGTGGAATAGGCAGGAGCCCTCCGTAGTCATGGTCGGGAAAGTCCGGGAAATTTCGAAAAGAAACCCCTCGCTTAAAAAAAAAGAACAAAAAAACGGGTTGGCTGTGTTGTGTAACCGCGCGTGTATCAGTGACTATTTCTGCCAACCAATCGCGCATGAAAAGCTTCGCGCGTTTCGTTTGTTTCGTCGTAACCTATGCAACAATTACTGTTTGCCCCGAGGCGTCCTGCTCACTGCATGCACAACCAGCGATTTTGAAAACGCAGTGAAACAATTGTTTTAAATCTCACCTGTACTTAGTCTGCAAGGTTCCGTTGGTAAAGACGAGATACAAGATTCATTTAGGGAGCTGGAACGCTAACTTACCCTTGTAACTTATCCTTTGTTTGGCGCATGCTACAGAACTCCTCATTGCAACTACAAATCCATCCACTATAGCCTCCCTCAGTCAATGCGCTACTCGCTTTTTTTTCAGAACTGCTTAACATTCTATTAATTTTAGGGGGACTTCTTTATTGCTCTCCTTTGAACTTTACTTGCAGCTTTCGAGAATGCTGCAAGTTAAACCGCCAAGGTCAGTCAGCGGAGCGAAATATTTTGTTGACTGTGAAATTTACAGACCCTAGCCAATAACCTTAGAGCATTCCAGGCGGCCTAGCTTAAGTTTGTTTGGTGGCAGGCGTTTGCCTTAACGCGGCCGTAAAAAAAAATTTGCAGTCCCTAAAGGCAAACTACTGCGAAATTTCACTTTGGCTGCATTGCTAATAGAATAAGTACACTTGTGTGGCATACTGAAGCAATCGTTGCAAAGCTGATAACTGCCTAACTTTCCCATTAGCAGCCTTTAAATAGCTCCTAAGCTGAGTGCGCTTGTACATGTTGGTTGGCGGACGTGTGGCGGATGTTAATCGCCAGCCTGTCGCCTCCCGTATCTTTTAGCACGCAGCTGGCCCGCCCCTGTGGGGGCGTTTCACCGCCATATTTAGGGTATCAAAAAACTACTTTCGCGAGCATTTCGCAACGCATCCGCTCGTATCTCAATTTCGGCGCATTCTCGAGAGGTTTCTGTATGCCTGCATTACGTCAAACTATAGGCTTCTTACGGGGCATAAATTCTGCTGGAGCTGGCCTCTAACAGTTGCACTGTTATGCTTGGCCAGAATGTATCGCGTCAAGAATGTTGGTTTGCTTTAATGAATTACCAACCGGATATCGAAGCCGATGCCCCCCAAAGGTCGACTGCGGCTCTGCATCTCATTCTGGAACGTCGCCCAGCTTTCAGGAACCAGGACGCCGTGCAGAGTGCCGCGAGCAATTGCGACGTCCCTGTAGTAGATGTAGGTGCAGAGGCCGTCCGTCGGGATCATGCTGGGGAAGATCGCGTAGGCCCCGACCGTGCACACGAGCTCGTTGACCGAGACTGCAAAGGGGGAGTTACGAGAAAGGTTGGGGGGCCGCAAAAAGAAATTCTCGAACGTGTTTCATCTTAAAGAAGGGAATTGCGCTAAAAAAGACACGGACGAGTAAGGACATGGACGGGCGCAAACTCGCGACTGATTTTATTCAGAAGGAACACAAATATATATACCTAGATTCTTATTGCCTAATAATTGCCTAAGCGCACATGCCAAGAACGTTTTTTCTTTCTTATACAAATTTATACTGGAATCGCTTACACAATCATCACCTGACTTATCAATGTAAAAGCTTCTGCGAGTTCACGTGCTACCTGGTTACGACTGCGCCTTAAGATTTTGGTTCTAGCCAGCAAAGGCTGGCATGCTTTATCAGGCGTAGCCAAAGGGCATGCGCCGCAATGTAAGGGCAAATTTGACCCTTTTTCATTAACCATAGAGAGCTTGTGTTCCCTCAGTCGTTCATTTATACAACGGCCCGTCTGGCCAATGTAAACTTTTCCACATGTCAGGGGAATTTCATACACAACCCCGACCGAACACCTGACAAACTCGGTGGCGTGACGTTTGGTGCAGTCTCGCACGCATTCCTCGCCGGAGACAATCCGGGGGCACAAAGAGGCCAACTTGCGCGGGGCAGAAAATACCACCGGCACACCGTAGCGATTGGCTACATTCTTCAGGTTGTGGGAGACCCTATGAATGTATGTGTAAGCGATTCCAGTATAAATTTGTATAAGAAAGAAAAAACGTTCTTGGCATGTGCGCTTAGGCAATGATTAATCAATAAGAATCTAGGTATATATATTTGTGTTCCTTCTGAATAAAATCAGTCGCGAGTTTGCGCCCGTCCATGTCCTTACTCGTCCGTGTCTTTTTTAGCGCAATTCCCTTCTTTAAGTATGTACGACCGACTCGCCCAACAACGTGCTCTCCTGTTTCATCTTAATTCCCCAATTGGAGAGGTCGCTCCCGTTTAAAGATTGTTAACGCTAGCAGCCCTGTCGGCAAGGCTAATTTGACCGTGTTAAATTCGAGAATTTTTTTTTTCATTTTTTAGATATCAGTGTCCGTTCTATGAGCGGAACGCATGCGCAGCACTTTTCTTCAGTTAAGATGCACCGTTTTATCTGGTTGCGCATTGAAAGTTCACCGGCGTTGTCATCGAGCGAATTGTAAGCTACTATAGCACAGACACGGCATGTTACTGTTGACAGCGTGAAACGTGGCCTCCGGGCGGCGAGCGCTGTCTTTGCAGCTCGTATCGCCCGATCTCTGAGGCCGTGGGTCAAATCGCGAGCTTTTGGCCGGGCGTGGCTGCAACGGTTGAATTCTCGCGCTCTCCGCTTGTCCCGTCACTGCGGCGTAGGGGACGTGAGCAGTCGGCCCCGACGTGTCCGTGACGCCGGCAGCGTGCAGGCCAGGCGCACGTGTCCCGAACCACGGCAGTGCATGCACCGCGCAGGCCGACCGTGGGAAACCGTCCAGGACTAGTTCATTGGCGATTTAGATCTGCTGCAACAGGCTGTCGAACGGCTTTGAAGACCGTTCTCGATACGGCAGTTAGGCCGAAGTTTCGCCCTCCTGCTTTCGAAAGTCGGCGACAGCGGAACCGCTGAACCTTAACCTGGAGGTTCTTCCAGGTCAGCGAATCGCTTCGACGCATGGGGACGGCTTGAGGGCCCGGCTCGCACGTGGTTAGTCTGGTAGCCGCTCAAAGCCGCATCATCGAGGAGCAGCCATTCCCTGTCAAAAGGGTCCCGGATGTCTTCAACCCTGGAAACACGTGTTCGAAAATCTCCGTGCAAGTCTATTTTGTTCAGTAATAGATGTCATGGCGCAAACGCGCCACTACAATCTCAGAATGCCTAATTGCTTCAGGTAAATTACTTTTAACGCGTCAACCAGGGCCAGCTTCGCCGCTGAGCCTACGAAGGCCTTCAGTAGCCGACGCCTATGACTTTGGATCGTCTGGGTGCTTCATTGGCGGTCGGACAACGAAAATTCCTGTCGTGGTAGTAACTAAGGTATAGAGCGTGCAAGCTTGCAGAAAGAATAAGGGGACAACACGATGCAAAGAAACAGCGCGTAAATAAAACAATAGCTGAGGATGAACACTGCACGTACGCTAACCCAAAGGAATGATTACAGTAACAGAAACTGAATGGGCGCGTGGCATGTAGCACGCAATTTGAGCGTCCTCTTTGTAGGTACACATGCGTCCTGTTTCGAATAAATCAATTGTTGAATTTTGCGTTATGTGTATTGTCCTTCCTCGGTCCATGTTTTGTTTCCACTATTTCCTTAGCCTAAATGTGCCCTATCAACCAAGCTGACTTCCTCCCGATCTCGTGGGAATACATGCTGATTCAATTTACCCCTACCAAAGTCAGGGGTGCAAGGATTCAGGAGAGCACGTTGTTGGGCGAGTCGGTCGTACATACTTAAAGAAGGGAATTGCGCTAAAAAAGACACGGACCCTTCTTCCCTTCTTTAAGGTGCAAGGATAAGTTTCGAAAGCCGTATAGATGGTTTTTCGACCAGCTCACACCCCACACTGTAGACACGTTATTAAATAAAGCGTGCTTTGTAATTATCTTTCGCAGTTCGGTTAGGAGCTTTAGGCTGAAACGGGTGCGCTTTCAAGCTCACCAGTGCCGAAAATACAGCTGCGACTCTACAGCTAAGACTCATGACATCCGACGGTCCCGCCAAAGTTCCCCGGCAGTGATTTCGAAAAAGAAAAAGAAAGAGAGAGAGAGAGAGAGAGGAAAAAAGTACGACACCTACGCTGATTCGTAGTAGTAGTTCCATTTGAGGACCCAGTAAACTGAACGGCGGCTTAGCAGAAAATAGGACACCTGGCGTTTTTTTTATCGCGCCTTATTTACGCACCTTATGATTACTAGCCGGACGCGGGTTAGTAACAAGGTATCGGCATAACTGAAAGCGAGTTAATGAAGGACGCTCTGTCAGGCATGTTTGTGTGACGAAACCCGCAGTCAGCCATTAAAGCAGATGTTCTTGAGTTGGCTCCTATCAAGGGTAACTTGTTGTTTCGTCCACTTTCATTTCCTTTTCACGTATCACTTCCACACTTCAATGAAAAACGAGGTTCTCCTTTGCTTCCGCTGGCTTCATTATCTCTTGGCTTAGTACACTCTAGGAAACGTGCGCTGGTAAGCGAGAGTAACTACACAGTTAGTGCTAAAGAAGGGCAATTTCGTCCAACGGGATTCTAAGTGCAGGAGTGTGCGAGTCGCGTGCAAATGTGGGAAAGTAAGCGTTAAGTTTCTTGGTCGCAAAGAGAGCAGCGGCAGGACGAGCGGCAACAATTAGTCCCGATGCGGACGCTTTTCTTTCCGTTCGTGTCGTCGAGTGAAACGATAGAAACGGTCGACCCTCTTCGCCTGATCTTAACGCCAGTTTGAACGAGCTACACGCAGGGCAGTACTCCGCCTCATCGCTAGAAAATCCCATGGAAGCTAAATGGTGGAACGTGATGCGCCATGCGCCTCACGTGCACGCTATGAACAAACGATACCCATTAAACGCGCAAGACACTTCCATAGACTGGCTCCCGGTCATTGGTGCAAGTTTCTTCCTCGTAACTCGAGTGAAGTGGGCCAGGTGTCCAATACGTTGGCAGTTGAAGTAAATGGGACGGTCATCAGCAGTCCTACGCTCGACTGGATTGCGAGTAGGGAACGGTGGCCTTTGACCTTGGGCGTGCAAAAGTGAAGGACGGCGGTAGATCGGCTGATAACGAGCTGCGGTGCACAGGGAGTCCAGGCCAGCATTAGAGAGCTCCTGATGAACGAGAGCTTGGACTAGTGCCATCTGGGAGCTATGATCACAGGTAAGGCCGCACGTAGAAGCAGGAGACAGCGTCAATTTCATGTCGGACGATCTCCTTCTCGTGTTCTAAGGTGAGAGGCGCCGACGGTTCAGGCGCGTCTTCGCACAACCATGCTGCTGCCGTGTTCGGAAGTCGAGCGAAATGATGGGCAATGCGTCGACTTTTGGCGGCCTCAAAGCGCTTGCACTCTTGGATGACGTGGTCGACGCTGTCGCTGTCTTCGCAGCTTAGAAGATTGAAGGCATCATCTGCTAGGCCCTTTAACACGTGGCCAACTTTCTCGGGCTCCGTCATGCCGTCGTTGGCTTTGCGGCACACGGCAAGCACGTCCTGTGTATAAGTCAGGTATGACCTGTCGCTTTCTGCGCACGAGATGCCAGCTCCGTCTTCGCTGCTGCCTTTCTACCTGCAGACTTGCCGAACAGGGAGCGCATCTTTTCCTTGCATGCATCCCAGCTCCCAGTTTCGTCTTCGCTAATCTCAAACCACACCTTCGCTGTTCCTTTGAGATATGTTTGCCAACGTGATCGTCTCATCCCAGTGATTGTTCTTACTTGCAAGCTCGTACAGGTGTAGCCAGTCCTCGATCTCGGCATTGTCATTCCCGCAGAATGTGCCTGGGTCTTTTAGCTGAGCCAGGACGACCGTTGTCGTTCCAGTTGCCTCGGTGAGCGTCGACCCCTATTCCTCCATCGTGGAGAAAGCCAAGCGTCGGCCGCTGCCGAGCTCCGGTGTACCCTTTGGGTACCCCGCATCTCCCACCAAGATGCCACGGGGATGAGAGTAGCCAAAAGGGATAGGAAATTGTGTTTACAATATATATATATATACAGAGAGCGATGGCTGCCGGCTAGATGGCAGAACAACAACACGAGTGCTACTCTGATCGTCGTCTTCACCCTCTTTCTGGCGCATCCTTCCATGCTAGGCAGGATGCGTGCTTCAGTGCGCTGGAATAGGGCGTAACAATATTTATGTTCATTTTATCAATGCGCAGTTATTTTCCGAGCATGCTATATTTGTATAGATATACATATCAACACTTAGCAGATAGTAATCTTATGCTGGCAAGTGAGACAGTGCTATTGAATAGCATGAGCACAGTGTCGCCTAATAGTGTCTAGCGATAGGCGTATATCGGAGCATCTCGCAGCCTGCAAACCGTTTAAAGTGCTAACTATGACTTACATGGCTTCGTAGGTGGAGGCATTGGTGCGGGCGGCGGCCGAGCTGGAGGAGGTACAGGTCGTGGTGGCACAGCTGGAGGAGGTGCAGGTCGCGGCCGCACAGCTGGAGGCGGTGCAGGTCGTGGTGGCACAGCTGGAGGAGGTGCAGGTCGTGGATGGACGGCTGGAGGAGGGATGCCGGGTGGCGGGACATCTGGTGGTCTGCCGTCTGGCGCATGGTCTACCGGTGAGACAGCTGTAGGCGGATGTGTCATATTGTAAATCGACACAGTATACAAGCGCGTTAAGCAATAACTAGTGAGGCATTTAATTGCGCATAATGTAGTTTAGTTGGTCAAGAAGAGGGGTATTTGCAGCGAGCATTTCATTTAAACGCTCGGGGTGGACACCTGGGGCCCTATAACGTAAAACTATGCCACTATGTTTTTATTCCAATCTCCTGACATCAAATTTCCGTAACCACCGACGCAAGCATTGAGCGGTGACCTGCAGGGTTGTCTGAACAGACCAATCAAACGCTCTCCTCGTTCATAGGA
This sequence comes from Dermacentor albipictus, assembly GCF_038994185.2. NCBI lineage: Eukaryota > Metazoa > Arthropoda > Arachnida > Ixodida > Ixodidae > Dermacentor > Dermacentor albipictus. The sequence continues at coordinate 144,143 of NW_027225617.1, forward strand.
GGTCACTTTTGTTTGCTTGAAAAACGAATACCATTGCCTACACTGAGCGGATCGTCTTATCTAATTGGCTGACAAGAGGCAATGAGCACGCTCAAGTGGAGAGGGATTCGATGGGGCCGAGCCACTGCACTGAGAATCGATAACCGGATGTATAAGGTGGTGCTGGCGTCTGTGATTGTTCCACTTTCCCTTGCTTAGCTTGTGGTGGCAGGTCGAAAATTACGGCGGCATACCACGGAAACTTGAGAATGACGCTAAAACGGATCATCAGCGAAATAGAGCTAGCAGTACGAGGTCGTAAACGGGCCAAACGTGCTCGAAAACGTTACACGGCCACGCAAAAGGCTTTATTATGCGCAAATAAACCCATGCTCTCCGGCAGGTGCGAGTAGCCAGTGCCTGAGCGATCGACGGCGGCCATTTTTTATTCCTTTCGGAGCGGGGCAGCCTGCGGCTATTCAGAAGAAAATTCAGTTTTGTTGGGCATATTAATGCATCTTTAACGCGAACACGTCACTTCGACGCGTTAGTTTTTGCGGTTTTGTGACGTTTCGTGACAGGCAGTGAAGTGGGTGCAGCCCGAAAATGTTTGACCAATAACCGAGGGCTAATGACTAAAAGGCGTCGAATCAGAAATAACTATTTTTCTTTTGTTCGGTCAAATCATGCATAATCAGCGTGTACATGTCATATTAGAAGGGGCCATATCGCGGTTTTCGTGACGTCGCGTGACGGACAGGTGAAAGGGGGGTGGTCCAAAAAAGTTTTCTACCAATGGCGGAGGGCTGATTGCAGAATTGAAATTGAAAAGCTTGAAATAGTTTTACGTTATAGCGCCCCTGCAATATTCTTTGGCAACCTGCTTCGCTTTTTCCAGCTGACATCTCTCGTACTTACCAGGCCAGGAGAGTGCCTACACCCGATCGTTATTTCAGGCAACCAGCAGCCTCATCCTCTTTATTGTCCCTGCAAGACTTAGGCCTCTCCCTGCCATCTCCAATTACCCATGTCCCGCGCATGCCGTTTCGACGTTGCGCACTACGCCTGCCGAACTGCACTTCGTCTTGTCAATGTCAAAGAGAAATTCGACTACCGTATAAACCAGATTTCTTCCCTCCCCTTAAAAAAAGGCGTTAAATTCGCCACTGGTCGTATTTAGCGGTATTTAGCACATTGCGAGTCGCCGTCTGGCCTAGTCAAGGTCAGGGGTCGCATATTCCGGACAGACCCATATTCTGGTTTGCACTGCACCCCCGTTGTTCTCTGGTAAAGACCGTTGCTTCTCTGTCTTTTAAGGCTGAGCCAGCATTTTTCGTTGTATCACACAGTCCCTAACTATTCTCAAATTTCTTTGTTAACCGCGAAGTCTCTGACCCATATATTAGTAATGGTAGAATGCAATAGTTGTAGTTTTCAGGTATGTCGCGGCAAGCTGTTTGTCTTGATTTGTAATACCTAGACTATGCCCACAACTCATTTTTCCTATAACTCTCCAAGCATCCTTCTCATGATGAGGAACCCTTTCGACGTTAACTGGCGCAATATTTTCATTTGAAAGAGCGTCAGCTTGGGCATGTTGGTTTCTCGTTTTGGTTTTTAGCTCACTAAAAACTCAGAGACAGTTTAGGTCGACGTATACGAAGGGCTTATATTGAAGTACAATTTGTTAACGTTCGTACGTAAACTTGCTGAACTTCGCCCGCATAATTGCTCAGGGTGATATCGGGTACGAGATGATTCTGTGGCAGTTGAGACGTGGTCGCTACAAGGACAAGCCGTATGTTTACAAAGTTTCGCAGAATACATTGATCTTCTATCAGATTTCACTGGTTTAATTGAGCTTATTCTCACCAGTACTAGCTGCCAATAATGTGATTAGCATTATTCGGTAACCTCACCAAGTCTGCGGTATGTATGGTTGTCCTCGGCTAACCTTTTTTACACCAACTTGGGTCCCTGCGTGGTCCGTGAAAATGCACACAGCATCGGGTAGCCGGGCTGGCGAAAGCGAGTTCGAAACTAACTGTCCGACAAACATGGATCACTGGCCATGTCACACTGGTTATGTGGCGCTATTCAGTGAGCCTTTTTAACATCAACTTGGGTGACCAGGTTTGCGTCACCAGGTATGTGCGGCTGTTCAATGAACCTGTTTGAAGGCATGTTGGGTTTCTGGTTATGTGCCACTGGGTATGACTGTTGCACTTCGATAAACCTCTGCCGTCAATTTGGGTGCCTATGTGTGTGCCCTTGGGTTTGCGTTGCTGTTCAATGACGAAAAACAGTACTTTAAAGATGGCGCCTGCCGTGAACAGAACGGAACCCACGTCATATATTTTCGTACAATGTTATGTGCATCTATATTCAGACAGGTGTCGCGCGGGAATTTCGTGGCGGCACGCGAGAGGTCACAGCATTCGCAGATGGAAGCGCGAGCGAGGAGCCGTTTGCGGCATGTTACGCGTTTCAGCAATGGCGACGCGGTGTGTCGCTGCATGGCTTCAATGCTAATCGCAGTGACGTAGACATTCGTCCAGATGTGTTTCACAGAAATTCTTGTCGCGACCAATGCATTTGCCCTCTGCTATAACCGCAGCGGATTAGAATAGGAGAGTAGAGGATGTAGTGCGGTTGTGAAGCACAGTAACCTCGAAACCGCACTGCTGAAACTCGCAGTGTCGTTGGTTGCAAACAGGTTGCGTCTTGGAGGTTCTGCAACGATTAAATTGGAAGCTGCTTACTTTTCAGCGCCGCGCATTTCCTTCGCTACAAAGCGGAAAAGCGAGATCGCGAAACTATGATTCAAGCGTTGAAATGACAGCAGAAGTGAAGGTGAGGTCGTATCGATATAACCAGTTTTCTCTTAAGGAAGTGGTCAACCTCCAATTCTTCAGACACCCATAGTTCTAGCGGTTCTTGCAAGACGGGAAAAACTCACCAGCCGCCCTTGGCGTAGTAGGTGGCACTCTAGGTGGAGGGCTGCCTCCACCGCCACCACCACCGCCACCGCCACCACCACCGCCACCGCCACCGCCACCGCCACCGCCAGTGTCTCCTCCAAAGATGTCCGCTTCGTCTGCTTCTTCAACTGCGCACACAAAACAAAACGTGAAGCTAGTATGGACACGGAACGCATCTTTAGTCCTAGTACGTTCAAGATGTCGCACATTGTTTTATTTTTGTCAGCACGTTCGCGGGACTGCGGCTTGTTTATGTATTTGTGGTTCGAGGAGAGACCGCGTCTCTCCCTCAGCAGCCCGACCGGCTCATGGCGGTTCGGGTTGCTCCACACATTGGTGCACTCAACGGGCCCAGCCTGTCTCCGGCCCGCTCGGATTAAGGCAGTATTGCGTTGTCTCGGGCCCTCGGGCAGGGCTTGAAAAAGCGGCATCGGCCCACTTGCTGCCCAGCTCGGTCTTCGAGCACCCGTGAGCGCTCTGCATAATATTCGAGCCATTCTATGCGAAGCTCAAGTCACAAGAAAATCTCGGGATTAGTTGCTCTCGAAAGAAAAACATTAAAAAAAGTTGTTTTAATTGTCTTTCGGTCTGTTTTCTTGTAAAAAGCGCTACAATTGTTTTATGTCTTGAGAACACTTTATTCTAGCAAATATGGAGCGAACTAAAGGATGGTGTTTATACGGTCCGACTGTTACAGCCCTTTTACGATCGCACTACTTCTCCTCGATTCGATTTATCCATTTGTATAAATTGCGTCATTTTCCAGCATTTTGTTTAATAACATCCGAATAAGCCGCATGGATATTGTGTGCTCGAAGTATCCTGGGTACAGCCTTAAAGGGGGGTAGTATCGTTTCGGGACAACATAGAGGCTACATGTTGTGCACGTATTTTTAGAGTGTATGCTAGTTCATTCAATTAATAAGCTAATATTTCCTTCAATTTAAACGGGTAATACAACTACGAGCCTTATTTGGTGTAAGTGTCTAATACATTGCTTTCGCCGTCAATGGTTCGCCTTTCGAGCAAAATTGACATTTTTTTTTTTGTCTCCATGAGGCGCGCGGTGAAGGGGAGCTGAAAGCCCGGCTTTGGAGTTTGTAACATCCCAATTAACACGGCGGCCTTCTTTTTGGGTAATTTGCTTTTGACTACGAAAGATAGCCTCCGATTGTCGACGTGGTTTTCACAGTCTACAATACATAAAGCTTGCAAGCAACTAGGAAAGGTTTTGAGACACGAAAAAGGAACGTACCTATCGTTTATAATGTGGAATCACTGGCATCTAGAACCTACTTCTGCACAATATTTAATGGCTGTTCTCTTTAGGAAATTGTTTGCGATTAAGAGTATTTTGCCTTAGAAACGTCGCCTGCTGCTTCATATCGCGGGGCTTCTAAGGTTGCTTGTTCTAGGGGACCTTAGTTCATGTGCTATAGAAGACACCCTAATTATCGCTTAGGAATGGTTAACACAGGGCTCAAACTAAATGGGACATGTGTTGCAAAAAAATGTTTTGTGGCCCCGCAACTGTTCAACGTTTGCGCCAGATAGTGCATACATACATGACAAGCATGGCGCACAGCGTTTCTTTGGAAAAAGAGCAGTGGCAGCTGCAAGACAGCATAAATAAATGTTTCATGGGAAGTTATACTTTTCGAAGTTTCCAGTTGGCCTTTTGCAGCACACACTGGCTAAAATGTGCGGAAAATATTTTGAACTTCGTGCTACGAGCACGCCGTCATTATCGCATTCCGATCGTATCCGAATCGACCACTGCACAAGGTTGCCTTCAATAAAAAGAAAATATTAATTCACCGACCATTACGATATTGCGTAACGCGAAATTTGAGCGGAGCCCTATACGTTTTTTTTCATTTCGCGATATATTGGCCGGCGCGGACAATCAGTGCGGCGCGTTGCCGAGGGAGCGAAGTGTGACGTCACTATTTCAATTCTCGGGAGATCGCGAGAGGAAGTGCATGTCTGACGCGTGGGCGTGATTCACAGCAGCCGTCGCAGCCAGACATCCGCTCATGGAGCGCTTTGTTACCATGTATGGTATCAGTGACGTCATCGGTGAACAGTCGACGCGCTAAAGCCCCTTAAATTCCGTAAAGTAGCGCCACGCTTTGAAGGACGCTGCCTCCTCCTCGCGTGCTGTGGTCGAGGCCGACGCCGCCTCGCTATTGGCCCGATAGCATCACGTGGGCCCTCGCGCCTTGCTTCAGCACCACTTTTATCCGAGAAGCGTCTGTGGTGTGGAGAGGAGCGCATGTTAGCGCCGTTGCTGCGCTCGAGCAGTGTAGGTGGCGCCGCGGTCGAGGAGGGAGTGCGAAAGAGAGGAGAAACGAGGGGGAGTGGAGGCCGAGTAAGAGAGCGTCGCTACTTTACGAAGTTTAAGGGGTTTTACGACGTGCGCCGCTCTGTCGCCACCTCGTAGCCTTCGTCGCCGCAGAGCCCGTCTTGCGCAGCACTGCGCTTTTCTTCACACGCTTTCGCCATAACATCCGCTTTCCGCCTCATTGCTCCGCTGCACCCTCCACCTTCGCTTTCCTCCTCGCTCTCTGTTTGCTATCGCCCTCTTTCTTCACCCGCTGCGCTCCGTATTCGCTCTCTCGTCCTTCGACGTGCTCGTTCGCTCTGTTACACCCAGGAAGCAGCTCATTGCAGCAGGAACAGGGACCTAGGAGCTGCGCTCTAATAACTTGCTATCATGTCAGCGAGCACCACAAAGGACCTTTGTAAAACGCGACGTTTTGTAGACCTCTAAGTCAGTGCAATGTTTTTGTGGTCATATTTTTTTGTGCTACGTGATATATATCTGTTGTTCGTTCGTCAAACTATTTGTGTGCTCACCCTGAACAAGAAATGATTGTAAAGTCACCTCAAAGTGCGAGCTCCAATTCATGCCTCAGGGAAATACACATAAGCTGCGAACCCATAAACATTGAATAACGTGAGGAAATTTTTTTTTTGCTGACCTTTCACTGTTCCCAGCAGCAGGTAGGCGACAAATCCAGCAAGACCGATAAACAGGCAAAGCATGATGACGGCGAACATGATTGTCTGTGGGCTGCCATCATCTCTGGAAATTCGAATAATAAAGTGGACATTCAGGACAGGAGCCCATGCAGTACAATGCGAGTAAAGGGTTCTTAGCTGATGCACATATCAGTAGGCTGATCAGTTTAACCATACTTTTACGAAAAGAGCTGACCAAAGTCCTCTCCCAGTAATCTACTGTTGCCGCTGTCTACTTTCGGTACACACCATGCTGGGCCTCGAAATTTTTGAAAAACCATCGAGAAGCCTGATCAATAGCACTCGTAGTAGCGCACCCAATTACAGGACCTCTGTGCATTCTAGGAATTGTCCAACTGTTTTTTTTCTGTATTTATTGTGATGGAAAATTAAGCTATTCGGAATGCTGCAGTGCTTGGAGCGGCCAGTCGCGCGGCAATTTTGCGTGCACTTGCGTGGTATTTGCACGCTCGGAAAAACACTTTTATGTAGCCCGAATGGAATAACAGAAAGCCGCATCGGCAGTTTTTCATGTCGCTCTACAACTTTCTCGTTGACTCTTTTCATCTAATTACAACATTTGAGAAGCCGAATAATGAAAATACGCTAATTACCTAATTAGACGGAATGAAAAAAAAATAATTTGAGTGTCCACAAGCGACGGCAAACAACATTGCCTTGGTTCTGTCCACCTACGTGGCATTCGCATACTTTAGAACTCTGGCTAAAATTAGCTGGGACGCCTTGTTTTAAGCAATTCTTCAAAATAAATTTTTCACCGATTTCAGAAAATGAATTCCTAGCAAATTTGTGGAGCGAACAATTTGTGCAAATATTTACCGTGAAGTACAAGTACAGTACTATATATTCTCTTTATGGAGGCATTGAACTATCTTCTTTTCGTGCTCTCTTTGGAAAAAGGAAGACATGAAGAAGAAAATGTACGCGCAGTAATAAAAACATTGGCTGCATATCGACTTACTCTTTGTCAGCTGGAAAGTGCGATGACGAAAAGAGTGAGCACATGAAACCACCCAAAAGCCTCGTAGGTAGCGAGATAATAAACTCAAAAAATTCTTTAGAGAAACAAATTGTTACAGCAGCAGGGCTTAGCATTGCACTTGATTCGACGACGAATAGTCTTTAGAGAAACAAATTGTTACAGCAGCAGGGCTTAGCATTGCACTTGATTCGACGACGAATAGCCTTTAGAGAAAGAAATTGTTACAGAAGCAAGGCTTAGCATTGCACTTGATTCGACGACGAATAGCCTTTAGAGAAAGAAATTGTTACAGCAGCAGGGCTTAGCATTGCACTTGATTCGACGACGAATAGCCTTTAGAGAAAGAAATTGTTACAGAAGCAAGGCTTAGCATTGCACTTGATTCGACGACGAATAGCCTTTAGAGAAAGAAATTGTTACAGCAGCAGGGCTTAGCATTGCACTTGATTCGACGACGAATAGCCTTTAGAGAAAGAAATTGTTACAGCAGCAAGGCTTAGCATTGCACTTGATTCGACGACGAATAGCCTTTAGAGAAAGAAATTGTTACAGAAGCAAGGCTTAGCATTGCACTTGATTCGACGACAAATAGCCTTTAGAGAAAGAAATTGTTACAGAAGCAAGGCTTAGCATTGCACTTGATTCGACGACGAATAGCCTTTAGAGAAAGAAATTGTTACAGCAGCAAGGCTTAGCATTGCACTTGATTCGACGACGAATAGCTATTCCATAATCGCACAGTGATCGCCCACTATATGTGGCTTCGAAGTGGGAAGGCTCTGCATCGCGCAGTTGGAGACAGGATACCGACTATCAAGCGCTGCTAATAGTAGTTCTGAAAAGTACCGCTAAGTACTCTTGGTAAGTGCCTCAGTGATGAAGGCACTAAGCCATCATATTGCTACGCAGATCATCCTACATCTTTCTGGCCTACTCATTCACAGAATAATTAAATGAAACGGCACGTTAGGCGTTAACTGCTCACGCTTCCAGTGGGTACGCCATTTTTTCCACTTGGCAAACCTCGCTAACTGACATTGACATACCTCGCTAACTCACCGGCTACCATTCTTAAATTACATGTGGCTTGACGGCACCAAAAAAAGGTAATTACTGATTTTTAGTGAGTAATTTATGCATTTCAGTGGCTTGTGCGAGTAATGTCGGCCTCCTGCCGTAATCTTGCTCAAGGACTACAATTACGCTATCTGCCACAGAAATTTAACAAAAATAATTATGTATGGTGCAAAACGAAACACCTTGTATAACTCCTGGCTTCGCCAAACTTAGAAATCCTGAGTAGGTACTATATTATAAAACGGTGGTCGGGGGAGGAAAAGGAAAGTTAAAAAAAAAAAAGCATTCAGCCGCGTCAACGTTTAATAGTGCGCATGTGCCCAATTTCACGTTTACATTTCGGCACAGCTTGCGAAAGGCGCATGGTGAATGAGCGCACAATTGCGTGAGAATAATCTTCAGTCCTGTACTCCCCATAAAACACAAACACTGCATGACATTGGGCGTTCCACAGCACCAAAATAAACAAAGTTGTCATTATGTTGTATGGAATTTAACCCCTTCCCGAAATGCTGACTTTAAATCGCTATCAATATGTGCCTTTTATCGGTACCTTTCCTTTTCCTTTTTTGTCGTCATGCTTTTGCAAAGTATTGCTGCTTTCCACTTGGATATGTTAAAGAATTGAATTCCTGGGTTTTGCGTGCATACACCAAGATTTGATTAGGAGGGACGTCGCGGTGGAGGACTGCTGATTAATCTTTACCGTCAGGGAATCTTTACCCTGCCTCGAATGCACGAGACACGCTGTTTAAATTTCGCCCCCATCGATATGCGTTGCCGCGGCCGGGATTCGATGCCGCGACCTCGTGCTCAGCAGCGCCATTTCATAGCCACTACGCCAACGCGGCTAGTCTTAGTACTTAGTCCCTTAGTGTAATAATAATGGCAGTTGGTAGTGATCGCTGCACCTATGGAAGTTTTTTGTTTGTAGACGGTTCACGTTGCTTTTTTTTCCGTGATGACCACTCACAAACAAGCTCACTTGTGCATCCTGTAAACATATTTTGGCAGTTTTCCTTCCTTAATTTTGACAGGATGTGTGCTTGTTCTCATTTCTTTCATTACCCATAGACACACCCTTCTAATATCCGTTTTTCATTCAGAGAAATCCCATTTTTGTTCGCGTCGCGCTTTATGACTAAACGTTCGAGACCATGCATTTACTGGTTATTACTTCTTTTCATTCTCTTCATCTTTTTCTGCCGCTACAGTTCCTAGGAGGTTAAAGAAATGTCTATATATATATATATATATATATATATATATACACGGATGACTTCGCTTCCTTGTTCTCTGTAACTATCAAATGTAATCCATACTTATCAACATAGGCAACGCCATTTCCCGTCCCTCACATTGTTCTCGCCTACCAACTTGTGTTCCTCCTCGCTCTCGGTACAGAGAGCGTTTACAAACCCTGCCATGGGAAAGAAACTGGCCTAGCCTAACAAAGTCTTCCTGTCGAAACGTTTGCTCGGAGCCGAGGCTGCCTTTTCCGTCCACTCCTTGTCATCCCGTTGTGTTCTGTGCCTGTATGGAAGGTGTATTTGATGGGAACACTGTGCCAAACTCACAGGATATTCCACTGCCGCTCATGGCTGCAAAGCAAAAGAAACACAAGGAACGAGGCATCAGGACATTACTTCTCGGTCACTTCTTCCGCATGTGCGACTTCTGGGGATGGCACCAGTTTCCAGATACACTCTTAGAAATAGTTACACCCTTTGGGGCGTATCTTGTCCCACGACAATAATCGTCATCTGTCTTGTCCGCGTTTCCTTTCTTTGACGCTGCGAGCCCGGTACTTCCCAGTCACGAACCGCATGCGCGTTATCAGTGTGACGCAGCTTCTCGAAAGGAAAGTAGCGAGCGCCGAGCTTTCAAGAGAGGAAACTCGGGCAAGACAGACGACGATTATTGTCGTGGGACAAGATACGCCCCAAAGGGTGTAAATATTTCTAAGAGTGTATGCACAGTCGAACTCGCGGTAAAAATGCACTGCTGTCTTACTTAACAAAAAAGTAAGGACGCTGCTTGACACATTGCAGCACAATATTGCTGGAACGGCATTGTATTTCGTGGCATAACTGGAAAATGATTATCTCGAAACTGGTGTGATCCCGAGAATTCGCTAGAAGCGAATGCGTCTTGCAAGCTCGCCTGCTACAATTCTTAAATTGCAATATCTGCCGTAAGGTCATTAATTACGCAGTTAGCCGGTGTAACTATGCTAAATATTCAGTAAGGCTAATCTATTTACCGCAGAAACGATGTCTGCCTCATCGGGTGATATATATCAAGGGTTGGAAGGGCGCTGTCTACCACAAAATTAAAAGAAAAATGGTGCACTGCATAAAAAAAAAGAAAAGACTGGTACGCCTCGTGCCACCTGATATGCAACTGAAATTTTTTAGTAACAATTTTTATTCATACGTGTGTACAACGTGCTCACTGGATATGCAGCGGTTCAGGGATAAACGCACGCAAGTTTATGCGACACGCACTGATGGGGCATGATGAGTGGGACACTGTTTCAGTGAAATAATAAATAAATATGTGAAAAACATAGTGTTGCCGGCAAGCGGAGGCTTGCCTCGTTCGCCCGCTGTTTATCGATTTGTTTTCCGTCTTCCCGTTACCCCGTTGTCAGAAACAAACATAGCGGAATATGAACTCTGACGAAGTAAGAAAAGAAGATTTAGCAGAAAATGAACGGAAATACACAAAACATAAGAGTATTACGAATATAAAATAGTGAACGATGCGCCATTTGAATGAAACAACAGGACTACACCGCAAAATGACGTACATCCCTAAAGATAAACGCAGCCTACACCCTTACACCCAAAAGGTGTAAGCTTATTTATAGACAGATTTACACCTTTGTTAATTTTATAACGTTGTCTATAGTTTTACATATGTAGATTGAAAAATTACGTTCCCGGTTCCCAAGTTCCCAAAAAGTTATCAAGCTTTGACACCGATAGCAAGGTCTGGCTATCTGTTGGACTTAATCTCCTCGAGGGCGCGCTCACAATACGCAGGTGACAAACGTTGGCGTGACGCAGCCGTCGGACGGGAACGCACGACGGCGACGGTGATAACGGCGCAACAGGGCCTCTAACGCACGCTTAATTGCTCTCGGCATATTTTCGCTTGCGGCAAAGAGAAGGAGAACGCTTACACGAACCAACAACGACGAAACATATCTGGTGTGAACACACACCTATTTTTTGCATACGAGCGCTTTCCTCGCTCACCCAACAGATGTCGCCGGCGACGCGCGTCATATCGGATCGGTAAATTGGCGCCCTCGCTTTCAGGAGCAACCATAGACCATTAACACGCTAAGCGCGCGAGCGAGCAACGCTGGCTGTGGTGTGCGCTTAATTGCAGCCCAACAATTTCTGTTTAACAGAGTGCCGACATATGTTATTGCGATAGCAACTATATGGCCACTCCGGGCGCATTTCTGCCGTCGCCGTCGCCGTGATGTTCCGTATGAGTGAAAGCGTGTGAGGGTGAATCTGCGGACGCGGTTCAATCTCGCGTGCGCGAGCGACAAACGCCGCCCAGATGTGCGCCCTCTCCTGCGGCCCGCGCGAGGTAGGGGGTTAAGGCGAGGGATGAGTTGCGTTCCACTCCGGCGGCTGCTACGGTGCCTCGATGTCCTCATCGCCCGCCGTTCCGCACTGAGTGGAGACAACCGCGGCGTCTACTACTGCGTTGGCCACGCGAATCGCGGAAGCCGGAATAGACAGCTTTGGGGGACGCGGTAGGGACGCGTTGCCGGCGCTCGTGTGTTTTGAAAGCGATCTGCGACTGGACAATGTGCTGGCACGCGCGGGCCTAATCTTCAAAGCGATCTGCGATGTTTGCAGAGTGTACCGAGAGCCCGTAGCTCGGTATGCGCTGTGATTTCTACGTTTCGTTCGCGTTGAAGCGAGAGATGCACGGAGGTCAATGGGCTCGCGGCTGCTGCACCTATTCCTGAATCCAGAGTTCTCACAGGCACCTTCCGCTGTCATCGAGTGAGGGGTGTTCATGTTTACCGGTGCGCGTGACACTGTGCTGGTTAATTTAGTTAAAATACGTTGACGGGCGAGTTGTTTTGAATCCATGATAGAATGTGTAAGCGCGACTGAACAAGGACGTAGGAAGAAGCAGACGCGGAAGGACAGCGCTGTCTCTGTGTCTGTCTCTTTCTACATCCTCGTTGGGTGAAGCTTTCATATTCTATCATTGTTAATTTAGTTAGTAAGCGAATGTTTACATGAGTATACGGCTGATAAAGTATTATCCTTACTTCGTACAGTTATTTACTAATTTGCTATCGCAATCGGTCCTCCGCCTTTCGGATGGAACTGCGAATTGTTCCGAGACCTCGAAGCCATAGAAAAAAAAGATATCTGCAAACCTATTGCTGCCTTAACTAATTTAACATAATCGCATTCTCTACAGCCAGTCTTGTTTTGTTTCTTTGTAAATGGTTTCTTTGTTTTGAAGTCATGACGCATAGGTTTACGTCACGTGGGAGAGCAGCGCTACGGCTCGCCCAACTTCTCGACTACGCTGCTACATCGGGCGTCAAAAAAATTGGAGGACGCTTAAGCTTCGCCTTTAAGAGTGGAACGCGAGAGCGTTATCGCACCCCGTTCGCACCGCGTACTCATTCGCTCGCCATGCCCTTGACGAGACGAAGGGGAGAAGCGGGCGAGTGGCGCGCCACCTGTCGGGGCAGCGCCGTACATCGCGAGGAGGGGGCCTTCTGTGTTCGCCGCAAGATGGCTCTGCGTGTGCGCCAAGCGCAGGTGAAATGTAGCGGAAACGTACTTCGCCTCTCGTTTAACTGCGTCTTCAGTAATTTACATGCTCATAATTACCGATATACACCGCACTATAACATTCTACGGCACGTTTCTAAGGCAACAGTGCATTCACTAGAGGCGCTTTTGTTCCGCGCTGAACCCTCAAACTCATGGCTGTGGGGCAGCGTCTCAGTTCCACACTCCGGACGCCCTGGTTCGATTCCCACCCAGCCCATCTTGCAAGTTGTTTTTTTTTATTTATGAATTGCCTTCCCGGATTTTCCGCTCACGGCCAACGTCGCCGACACTGGCTTTTCTGTGACACGAGCTCCTTAATGGTCTCGCGTTAAAGGGAATATCAGCGTAGGAGGCTTCTTTGGCGGATTTTACAGTAACACACTCGCCTGCGCCTGTTTATGCACGAAAGCTGTCGTGAAGGGTACTTCATCGATGGGAATTAGCTTTTAAGTACAGGACAGGCGCATCGGTACGACACAATATCGGTGGTACAGGCGGAAGAAAAGGATGCAGCTTGCACATGTGCTGGAACGTAGCCAGTTACCCTGGTGTGCCGGTAGTTTCTACGCATTCCATCACATAACACCCATGTTTATCAATCGCGGTGTGATATTCGTGATTGACTTGAAGCAGAAAAAGAAAAAGACGTCACTTTTAACAGCAGTTCTTACCCGACGACTCCATTCCGGAGAGCCCGTCTGTAAATGCGAAAAAAAAAGAAGATATCAGCATCAAGGGAAATTCATTGGTTTTAATGATAAGTTATTTCTCAATTTTCGCTTTGCCATCTCTGGTCAGGCGTCACCGCCACTATTCGGTGTCTGCAGTAGTTAGTAGGTGATGGAAACAGCACTGATCCAAGTAAAAGTAACAGCGAAACCTACCACATCGGGGTCAGTTTGAAAAATGGCCAGGCTTAGCTTGGTTAAGCCAAGAATGCGTTGCATATTGCGCGAGTTGGGGCCCAGCTTTTCCTCCGGCTGTCGTGACGTCACGTCACGTGGTTGCGCTAAAGGTCAATGGTGGCTGCCCAGCCGCGCCCAAGGGCTGAACTGAGTGTTGCAATATGCAACGCATAAAAATAGAAGCAACTTAATAACAAACATAGCAAACTTAAAAGAGAATAGACCCACATATGAGACGCGCAGCAATGAACAATGGCTCATACCCTCAATGCTGGCTGCCCGGCCGCGCCCAAGGGCTGAATTGAGTGATTGCAATATGCAACGCATAAAAACGTCGCAATTTGACGTCTAACACAGAAACTGCAAGTACTATTACATTATCATTGAACGTTTGTTGCCAGCTCATGTTACGTTCAGACATTAAAAGGAAATGATAAAACTGAGACCCAGCATGACTACTCAAAGACGCATGCTAGCCTTCAATGTGAAAGCGTGCACGTAAATGAAAACTGGTTCCCTTAAGTCGATTCGGAGCTGCGCTGCGCGAATAGGCACGCCGACACACGGAGCCGAAAAGGAGGACGAAAACAAAAGTGACTCTGAAAAGAGCCATGCGCTCGACGAGCGTACTCACCGCCTCCGAATGACGACATCTCAGACATCTCAGCTGCAGAAAAAAGAGAATCGCGCGTTAAGCACGTTCGAGCTCGTTACGGGCGAATTGATTCCGGAACTGGTAGTGTCTGCCGGGACTTACTCATGGCTGGAGCGGATTATTCGTTAGAAGTCGGAGAACGGTCGAGGAACACAGACAGAATGTCTTCAGAAGGTGTGGACTGCGAAGAGTTAAAGCAAAGCGTATACGATCGAGATCAAAACGCATGAGGAACAAAACCGCTATCCTTCTGCACAGAAGTTGTTAAATTATGTGTCAAGCGGTGCACGCACACGCACTTGCACGCACACGCACACAAACTCACATGCATCGTCATTCACGAGAATTCTTTATATAGTATTGCGATGATCGTCGCTAATGAAGATTTTAGGGCTTGGAAGCTAAAACAGGGAGTAAGTGGAAGTATGCGGAGTAAATTGCGTTGGCCGAACGCACTTGCAAGGAACTGGTAGCCGGCATATAAGAGGAGCAAGGTCGGGACGACGCCTGGAAGTCCTGCAACAGCTCTAACGCTCAAACGGGACTGCCTAAGGTAAACGGGCAACGTTTTTCTACAAGTGACATTTCCCCTTGCGCAGCACCGTTCGCATTTCCCGAAATTACTATAGCATCGCTGACGTGCTGCGGCAGCACGCGGTGCTTCTTACAGCGCGACGTGTCGTCTGGAACCCTGTCGTTTGGATATCGTCTGGAACACCGCGCTCGGTGCAGAGGCGGAGGCCTACTTTCTTACCGCTGGGAAATTCCGCACGTGAAAGGAGAAAAAGGCGGCCTTAAGAGGTGGTGTGGCTCACGGTGAGATGTCGGCGCTTACCGAACAGCGTACACGTCCGCTCGGCTGCGCACGTCACCGAAGGAACGAGACCCAACGGTCGGGAGCAGGCAACGGTCGCGTGAAATTCACGCGCGGTGGTAGCCGTTAAAAGACGACACCGGAAACTGTGGCCCGTACCCACTGTGGGAGATCGGCCAAGAATCATTGTCAGCTTTATCGCGTTTTGCCCCCTACGGTAGAGAGCAGTTATCGTTAGTTTTGATTCTTCCAAGTAGTGGAATTTTTCCCACAGTGGCAACCGGAGCCATGGCCACATCGGCGATTGTGTCTTAACGCCTGAGTGAGCGTGAAATTCAAAGAGCTAGGGTTCAACTTTTCTTGATGCTATTGGGTTATCTTTTTTACGTAAACTATACCTCTCTCCCATTGCAGCTATACATAGGAAACAATTTTCTGCGCTCTACTGTAAGGCTAACCAACCTCTTTTTGTAAAGTAGACAGCGAGGAAAATCCTTGCACATGCGCGTTCGGGACGTTGGTCGCATTGCTCCAGCCGAGGTAGACGGAAGGCTTGAATGAACGAAGACTCGCGATTCAATTCTGTTAAGTCGGTGGGTTTAGGAGGAGCAGGAAAGAAATGGGGAAGGCAGAGATATTAACCAGTAGAGCGCCTGGTTGGCTGCGCTACGCTGGAGGACGGGAAGAACAGAATAGAAAGATAGAACGGAGAGATAGAGTGAGAGAGGAAGGAGAGACGGCGGCGAATTCTCGCACGCGCGCCTACGAAACTACTAAGTGAAAGACGTTCAAACATGTCAGAGACAAATATGACAAGCCTGTGGAGGCACTTTTTGTTTCTTGACGGGTAGCTTCATGGAGTGCAATGAGAACTAACCGGAAGCCTAAATTTCGAAATCTGCTCTTGAATTGGGCAGTATTTTGGATTATGAGTGCTTTAATGCGCGTAGTGGACCATTCACTGGAAACGATTGTGGTAATTTAGACACATATTTTAATAAATATACAATAATTGCAGAATAACCCTAGCCCAGGAGGAAAAAAATGTTTAAGTAGCACCAGCAAATACAATATGCACGCATGTTACAACAGTACGGGTGACAATGTACAATGACTCGTGAGAGAATTCTAAGAGAAGCAAAGGAGGTACGGAAGGTAGATAAAAAGCTATAGGCGTTGTTCAATGGAGAACCACCATTTTTATGCACCAGCCCATTTTTATTATTCTGTCAGTTTCCTTCTTATGATCAGGGTCCTCATTGAGTAATTGAGCTAGGTAACCGTACTCCTTCACAGACTCTAAATGCTGACTGACGATCTTGAACTTTCGATCCCTTTCCAGGATATTAATAATTATCTTT
The DNA here is from genome assembly GCF_038994185.2 of Dermacentor albipictus. NCBI lineage: Eukaryota > Metazoa > Arthropoda > Arachnida > Ixodida > Ixodidae > Dermacentor > Dermacentor albipictus. Next base: position 160,771 of record NW_027225617.1, read on the forward strand.
GTCTTCTGCATTATAATCTCCAACCTCAGTTTTACACTCTCTTCGTCAACGTCCTAAATGATTTGTTGCAATTCGTCCTCAGTGTTCCTGAACAGGAAAATGTCATCACACTTGCCATTGATCCTTGCTCCTAAGTCTTCCCAGTTTAACAGCTTGAATACTCCTTCCAAGCATGCAGTGAACAGCATCGGATAGATTGTGTCTCCTTGTATGAACCCTTTCTTTATCGGTATTTTCCTACTTATGGAGAATTAAGGTTGCTCTGGATTCTCTGTAGATATGTTCTAAGGTATTAACGTAAGCCTCGTGTACTTGATGATTACCTAATGTCTGTTTCACTCTTGGCATCTCTACTGACTCAAATGCCTTTTCGTAGTCTATGAAAGCCATATAGAGAGACTGGTTGTAGTCTGGTAATTTCTCTATTACCTGATTGATGACGGATGTGATCCATTATAGAGTATCCCTTCCTGAAGCCAGCATATTGTCTTGGTTGACTGAAGTCCAGTGTTGCTTTTATTCTGTTGGAAATTGCCTTGGTGAATATTTGGTATATTTGGTATATTTGGTGAATAGTAAGCTAATGGGCCTATAATTTTTGAATTCTTTAACGTCTCCCTTTTTGTAGATAAGTATAGTGTTGACATTCTTCCAGTTCTCTGGGTTCCTTGAAGTCGTGGAACAGTTCGTATAAAGAGCCGGCAGCTTTTCAAGCATTATATTTTATCCATCTTTGATTAAGTCGACGGTTACTCCATCTTCTCCTGCCGCTTTTTCCCATTTCATGTTTTAAGGCCCTACTAACTTCATCGCTATTTACAGAAGGAGCCTCTATAAACAGTTAATTTTTACTTTGAATTAAGTATCGTGGCTGCTCAGGGTACTGCACAGGTCAGTATAGAATTATTCTGCTGATTTAACTATGTCTTTGAATTTGCTGATGGCGTTACCCTGCTATTATATTGAAATGAATAGTAGAAAGTTTGGTGGATATAAAGCCGCTAAACTCTCCTAATATTGGCATCGGCTACTCCTTGTCACTTCGCAAAGGAAACAAATTTGCGTAAAAAGGGAGAATAGCGACACAATATATGGCATTCACTAGAACATTTGATGAATAAAAAATATACAGTCCAACAGTACGTGAGTCGCAAAGTTATGTGCATTAGTTCAGTCCACGTACGCATATATAAAGTGTGATATGCTGAACAGTCAAAACACACACCACATTTAATACACTGCAAGTACAGAACAGAATTATACATATTGCGTAAAAATTGCGATCACCTCATAAACCGATTATGAACAACGAACAACGTTTCTGTCGCTCATTTAGCGTATGCGGATCATCTGATACCTAATATTTTCCAGAAATGTTGGTGTCGTCGAAAAAGTTTTTCAGAGCAAGAAGCGCTCTTTTGAAGGCCCGCAGTTGGCCATAGGCCAAGTATCTTTTTTAGAGTGAATGGTCTTCTGTGTAATATCAACCAATTTGCTTGCAGTACCCTTCTCTGTGGATCGTATTTCGTGCACTCGAGGAGAAGATGATGCACATCTTTGTCTGGATGGCCACAAGAACACTACGGACTAGAGACACGCTTTATCCTGTACAAGAAGTGTTTCGTAAATGCAGTACCAAGACGCAGGTGGTGTACCAATGTTTCAAATTTTCTGTTGTCTCTTAGAGTTTCCGGCATTGATAAGTTTATACGTGTGTCTATGAAGTATAAGTCCGAGTTTTTAGTTTGCTGATAAAACCATGTAGTTTTGCTGAGGCGACAAGAAATCTGTTTCAGGAGCAGACGGACTTCACTACGCAATGGGGGATGATTGGTTGTCTCTCCGTTATTGTGCGCCCGATTCGCAGCTGCATCCGTTGCAGTATTACCAGGAATATTGCAGTGCCCAGGTATCCACTGAAATGCAATTACGTGGTTCATTGCGCTTGATTTTGTAAGTTCTTCGAGTGTCTCATACAATAGCAAAGTGTTCAAAGAATTTTTCTTATTGCTCTGTAGTAATGTAGGATAACACGTTTTTGCGAATGTTTTTCTGATGTTATGAAACGCAAAGCACACAGGCTTGCAAACAGTTTTGCCACGGTAGAAGATGTGGAATGACAAAGACGCTAAATGTGAAATGACGAATGCTGAAGTCGAGGAATATGTATGACACACTGCTTCCTCAGTCTTTCTCACGTTGTAATTTCGAATATCCCTTATCTTATTCTATTCTATCTGATATCTTAGGTTGGACACTTTCATTCTTTGTCGTTCTTTTATTAGGTCCTTTGTTACTTGCGCATCAGACATTTTAATACCCTTAAGGGTGTTAAACGGTGTTTTCTGCATTTACACCCATGTGTACACCCTTTCCGTACCGTTTTCTGCCAAAACACCCTATAATAAGGGTGTACACAACACATAAGGTGTGGCTTTGCTCGAAGAAGGGTGTTAAATCGAAGACTGAAGGGAGTTTAACACATTGATACATAAATCTGTGTAACGTGTACACGTCCGTGCATTGAGGAACGTGTCCATGTATTGCATTTTCAATGCGGAAGCATTTTGTCCTTTCATGCAGAAACGCTAGCCTTCTCCGCAACAACAATCCATATGGGACCCTGCTCATGCCCATCTTGCCATTTCCGTTGAAAGCATTCAGCAAGCATTCAGTACCGTGCCGATCGTTTCATTCTCTCAAATTATTCACGTCATTCTAGCGTCACGTCCATGAAACCTGACCTTTGCTTTGGTCGCGAGTACTTTCGTCTCTGTCTTTTTCATAGAATATGCTACTTTAACCCTTCTCTTAAAGAAAATCTTTTCACCACACCAAATTCTCGTCTCGCGTCCACCATCAACAGAAAATTGACGTGCCAGTCTTCCGTTTTGCCAAGAACAGCCTCTGAATGGAACCGCCTTTCCGCCTCCACAATCTAAATTTGTGAAACTGCTAATTCAAGATCGCCGTTCAAAGTGTCTTACAGTTTTTCTATTCTTTCCCTGCATTGCAAATATTGTATGTTTTCACCACGTCTTTCTGTTGTGCCTACTAGGCCTTGAAAATAAGGATAATAAGTAAATGAATAAAATGTGACGTGATCACCGTCTTGTATGACATCAGCAGTGATACGAAAAAGTAGTAAATAGAGCGTAAATTATGAGCAATTATGGGTAATCAGTGTGATATAATGTGAGTTAAGGCGTGAGCATGGAGCTTATGCAGGCAAAAGCTATAGAGCTTGCAAGAAAAAAAAGGGCTACCGAGCTCCGCCTTTAAATCGAGCAAGCACTGGATTCATCGCTACATGTGTCGTGCTGGAGTTTCCTTACGCCGTCGAACTTTTCGCAAAAGCTGCCCCTGTCGTTCGAAGAGCTGCGTGTGGCTTTCCAGGGCTACGTTATCTCGCTGCCCTAGTCCAAGAACTTCCAGGTAGGGCAAATCGGCAATGCTGACCAAACGCCGGTTTATCTGGACATGACATCGCCTCTCATCGTGCTCGAAAGGGGCTCCAAACAAGTTCATGTCCGGTCTACTGGCAACGAGAAAACGCGGGTCACCGCCATGTTGTCAGACACTGCAGGCGGACTCAAGCTCTCGCCCTATGTCGTCCTCAAGCGCGAGAGAGTGCCTAAAGGTGAGCTGTCGCCAAAAAATATGGTCCTGAGATGGATGAACGAGTATCTTGTGCTCGACTGGATAAAGTCCGTCCGGGGTAGGCTGACCGGCGCGCTGTTGTCGTTTCCGTTTGTCCTCGTGTTTAACGTAATTCGTTGCCTTTTGGCCGACACAGTGAAGAGGCTGTTGCGTGAATCCGGCAATGGACTCGTCGTTATCCCGGGTGTGGTGATGTCTCAGCTGCATCCTTTAGGCGTTTACGTGAACAAACCGTTCAAAGACGCGGTCAAGTGGTGTTACGCAGATTGCATGCGCTCAGGTGAGCCTGCAGTGACGCCCGCTGAAGCGGGTTTCGCCAGCCACGCTATAGAAGTGGATTATGGACGGATGGGTCTGCATACCATAGGACCTTGTGCGTCGCGCATTCAAGAAGTGCGGCATCTCGAATGCGCTCGAGGGCACAGAGGATGGCACAGAGGTTCGATAGTTTCTTTGGCCGGTTACGATGAGTGTGTCCTCAGCGAGGTGAAGAAAATTCTGCCTAAATCAGACTTCCACAAAGAAAGCAGCATAATCACATGAGAGTGAGTGAGTAAAGACTTTATTTGAAAACAAGGTATTGACGGATGACCTTGTTGTTAGGCAGCCACGAGCCCCTGAGCCCGGGCGCAGCTACGCGGCACTCGCATACTTTTAAAGCTCCGGCTCAAGTTAGCCAAGATGCCCTGTAGTTAAATTTAAATGGAATTGTGGGCGTTTACCTGCCAAAACCAATATATGATTATGAGGCACGCCATAGTGAAGGACTCCGGAAATTTTGAGCACCTGGGGTTCTTTAACGTGCGCCTAAATTTAAGTACACGGGTGTTTTCGCCTCCAACGAAATGCGGCCGCCGTGGCCGGGATTAGATTCCGCGACCTCGCGCTCAGCAGCCCAACACCATAACCACGGAGCAACCACGGCGGGTGCCCTGTAGTTCACTCGTAATGAATCGAGTATCAGAAAATTCGTGCCGCTCTGCGGTTTTTTCTTCGCCGGCTCATTAGGCTAACTTTCTTTAGATAACCGCGGCTGCTCGTAATCAAACAGTGGGTCTGTAGCTCTCGCTTAGAGCAACGCAAAACACACGAGTAAGAGGTACGCTAATATTGTTGAACTACGCGAAGGGTCGACTAATGAGGAAACGCAGGCATCCTGTCGGGTGTCGCACTTTATGACAGCACAACACGAGGTGAAGGCCAGGTCACAAGCTTGTCACTATCGCCACACACACCACTCCACAGTCCGACGACCACTCTTCCCCAAGCTGCCTTGGTTCGGCTTTAGGGCACCCCGAGCCATGCCCTAATTACTCTGATTCGGTTGAACGGGTCGTCTCGGTCTCTTTCGTTGTACGGGGCACACGGGCTCGTCTTGCGGTTCCTGAAGTCCCCGAGGTGGGCGTTGAGCAGCAGCAGCGACATGCCCGGCCGCAGGAAGGTGGAATTCTCTGCCAACTTTTTGATCTGCACGTGCAAGTAGAAAGGCGTTTGTTTTTGTTTTACGGATCGAGCTCACTTCTGGAGCACAGCTTGCGCGCGTCTCAGTGAATTTGGAAGATGCGGCGGACAGGTTTTCACAGTGTACCGACAAGAGCCTTTCTCCAACGCTTCTACACAAAAGAAAAAGAAAGAAAAGGAAACTAATTGAGCACAGGTTGGCAAAGCGCCGCAAAGTACCTCGTATTATTCAGAAACGAAAAATTCATTTCTGAGGAAGAAGAATTTGCCCTGGTAAAGGGATGGAACCCGCGAACAAGGCCTTTCTGTGTAGGTTGCTTTGAGTTCTATCTACGCAGCACCCCAGCTGATTGCCGGTCACTTTTTTAAGAAGTGCAATTTTTTGGGCGAGCAGGTAGCAGTCCATAATTAATACTTGCTGCGCACAAACTAAATGAAGAAGGACAGGGTTTTTGACGAACAGTTGCGCGTGTGTTCGTGAAATCCCTGGCCTTCGTCATTCAGCTTGTGCGCAACAACAAGTTATTATGGTGAAATTTTGGTACACCAAATATAGCCCGAACCCACAAATAAGACACGGCCCTGAGTTCCTCAGAAATAAAGCGTGCGATCATTTTCTTTTTAACTGTGACACCCACACGCATGTCCTTTGTTACTTCGCGTCATACTCGGGTCGAATACAGTTTTCCCATTTTATAAAATTCGCTCCCATAATAATGCAGAAGTGATTGAGGTTAACAAACCTCAAGTTTTCCTCTCGTGTGTACAGACTCCGGCCTTTCGTGCGTGACGTGACGCCTGGAAAAAGCGCTCTGAAAATTCGCCATCCAATAAAGGTTGCAACGTAGCTGCGCCCGATATAATGCAAAGAAATATAAACAATTGCCGCGTTCAATAAACTCAGAACGTTTCAGGGGCAAGAGAAACGAGACTTCGCGACGTCTATGCAGCCGTTATTTCGTCACAAACCTGAGAACAGATTTTAACCTTCTGGCCTTTCTGCTAATAAGCCAAAGTACTCCCGCCTACCGAAATGCAGGTTGAGTTTAAACGCCAGCATTCTTAGTGCTGGAATGGAAACTGTGCTTTTCCATATTGCACTGCCAACGATCTTATGTTCCAAGCAGAAAAAATAAATTAAGACTCCTGGTGCACCAGGTATATGTAATTTCACGCGCATCTTCAGGTCTGCCTTGCAAACGGTGTCTTCAAATTGTGTCGTCTTGCTCGTCGATAATTCAGGTGAGAGTTGGTGAATCCGCACGTGGCGCCATCTGGCAGACAGTCGGGGAAACGACTACTTTCACCTTCGACGTTGGTCTCGGAGGCGCACGTGACATAAGAGGTTGCACAAATCTTTTCCAACACTTACAATACCAAAATAGAACTTTCTATCCTGGGTAAAGGTGTCCTGTTATGCGTGAAACGAGAGGCAGGAAAACAAGAAATAAAGTTTATGCCCTCATAAAAGAAGGCGTCGAATGATAGTGGCACAGATACACCTCAATTATACAAAACCACGACAGGCGACACCGTCAGAGGGACAGAGACCTTCGCACTCATGGCGAATTGTGGGTTTGTGCAGGAATTTCACCAATGTACAGGTCAATCCTTGGATCCAGCTGTTCCTGTACCCGGTCGTGTATGTGCCTGGCAGGCGCGTCACTAGACGCCTAATTAATATAAAACTGCCGCGTCGGGACCTCAAGGCTGCAATGGAAGCTGCATTACATCGCTGGCACGCGCACCACAATAGTGCTTCCGGCATCACTTAAGTTTGTCACCCGATGGGTAGATCGATCGAATCTTCGATTCTTCAACCGGACAGCCTTAAGGAGCTCGAATAGCGGAAATGCCAGTGTTGGTGGCGTTATGACGTGAAAATCCTGATTGATCGATATGGTCGTGAATGCGAGTCACGTGGTGTCGTTCTAGGGAACGCGACAGGTGATGTTTACGCGAATGCATGATCACCTGTGTAAGGGAGAAACAGGCAGTAGTAGAAACCAGCCAAGGGGCCGCCGAGTTAGTCTCCGTGTGGTGACGCGATAATTTGACACAATAGGACTCGTCTGTCCGTAGTAGTGGACCGATGGAAACTTTCCATTCGTCGGCCCAGGAGTCTGCCAAGCGGCGTTGCCATCCTGAAATTACAGTTCGTCTGTGGGGAATGGGTATACCGATCTAGTGCAGGCCTGGCCCGCTCGGCCGCCGAGAGAAAACACGTGTGCGATGGGTGCGGTGACGTCTACCAGTGCGTGGTGCTCTTTTGACTCGTCTTCTTCGGTGGGTTCTGATGGAACGCGTACTACTGCTCGGCGGGGAGGTCGGCCACGTCAGACTAAAGCGGGGAAGCCTGAGATGAAGGCTGGGCACGCTGAGGCGATGGGCGAGAATAGTTTTCTATAGGATTCGCAATATAGGGCGAGAGAGGCGGAGGCAATGCGGAATAAGCGGGCCGGGAATCCGGAGTATCGAGCAATGGAGGCCCAAGCCAAACGACTGATACGCCAATCCGAGGAGCAGCAACGAGCACGAGAGAGACTCAGCCGGCCTGATCGTGTTCCACTCGCGAAGGCGAAGCTGAAGAGTCACTCAAGATGCTAATAAATAATTTTTCAGTAGTGCCCTTCGGTATAGCCATGTGCTTGCTGCGGTTAAGCTCGGGAAGCAATGAAACACATTTTATTCGAGTGTAAAATTATCTACCCAGCTTTCGGTTTAGGCTCCACTGGCCTCCGTGAAGCCTTTGGGTTCCGAGATAGGAGGCGTAAACATTTCCGTAAAAGAGATTAGTAGAAGCGCTTGGATGTTGGGTGGCCAAAAAGCAGAGAGACGTACAATAAAGGAGGTGTACAAGCACAAAATTACTAGCAGTGGTTGAGAAAGTGTGATGCTGGGAATTCTTCGTGTCTGTGTGTATTTCGAAAAGATTGGTAGGAGATTAGGCCAAATAAGAACAAGAGCTTGGTGGCGCAACCCACCACCCCGTTTGAAAGGGGTGCTCTTAGCATCCATCCATCGACCATTCCATCCGTGAATGAACCGCCATGTTCTGAACTTGGGGACTTCTATGAAACTTCGCTACGAGGTATATTGCATACAAAGGTACATTGACATCGCCATCATCACCATCATAATATTTTCGTCCACTGCAGGACGAAGGCCTCTCCCTGCGATGTCCAATTACCCCTGTCCTGCGTGAACCGATTCCAACTAGCGCCCGGGAATTTCCTAATTTCATCACCTCACCTAGTATTTTGCCGTCCTCGACGGCGCTTCCATTCTGTTGGCACCCATTCTGTAACCCTAAGGGTGCACCGGTTACGTAATCTGCGCATTACATGACCTGCACATCTCCATTTTTTTTTCTCTTAATGGCAGTTAGATATCGATTATACCCGTTTGCTCTCTGTTTCGAATCGCTTTCTTTCTGTCTCTTACCGTTATACCTAGTATTCTTCGTTCTATCGCAGTTAGCGCGGGCTTTAACTTGTTCGCGAGCTTCATTGTTGGTCTCCAAGTTTCTGCCCTGTATGTAAGCACCGCTAAAAGCCACTGATTGTACACCTTCCTTTTCAATGTTAATGGCTAGCTTCCAGTCAGGAGCTGACAATGACTGTCGTATGCGATGCAACATATTTTATTTTTCTGTGAATTTCATTCTCATGGTACGGGTTTCATTTGATTAATAGACCTAGGTAAACGTACTCCTTCAGAGATGCTTGAGGCTGACTGGCGATCTTCAACTCTTGTTCCTTTGCCCGGCCCGCCATGATTATATTTGTCTTCTGCATATTATTCTTCAACCCCACTTTTACACTCTCTCTGTTAAGGTCCTCAATCAGTTATTGTAACTCGTCTCTTGTGTTACTGAACAGAATACTATCATCTGGAAACCGAAGGCTTCAGGATATTCGCCGTCTATCCTTGCTCCTAAATATCTCAGTTTGTTCGCTTGAATGCTTCTTCCAAACACTTAGTGAATAGCACTGGAGAGAGTGTATCTTTGCCTTACCCTTTTCTTTATAGGACTCGTCCTACTTTTGTTGTGTTGAATTGTAATATTTTGTAATAATAATAATTGTAATATTTTCCAAGAAATTTTTGCAATCGGCCTGTAAGATTAGTTGCGTAATGCCTCTATGACTGCTGCTATCTCAATTGAATCAAATGCCTTTTCGTAATCTATGAAACCCATAAACAGAAGCTGATTGTACTCTGCGGATTTCTGGATGACCTGATGACATGGATGTGATCGATTGTAGAGTATCCTTTCCTGAAACCAGCGTGTTCCATTGGTTGACTTAGCCCAGTGTTGCCCTTATTCTATTGCAATTTATCTAGCTGAATATTTTATATAATAGTCGGAGTAAGCTAATGGGCCTATAATGTTTAAATTATATAATGTCTCCCTTTGTCTGTATCAGTATTATGTTTGCATTCTTCCAGTTTTCTAGAACCCTTGATGTCGATAGACACTTCGTGTGAAGAGCCGCCAGTTTTCCAATCATTATGTTTCCCCCATCTTTGATTAACTCGACTGTTATTACATCTTCTCCTGCCGCTTTTCCCCGTTTCATGTTTTGGAAGGCCCTTCAGACCTCATCGTTAGGTATAGGAGGAGAGCCTGCAACCTGTTCATTAATGCTTCGAATGGAGGTAACGTGGCTCCTCTTGGTATTGCACAGGTTAGTACAGAATTCTTCCGCTGCTTTTACTATACCTTCGACATTACTCATGATATTACCCTGATTATCATTCAGTTCACACGTCTTGGTTTGTCCTGTGCGAAGTTTCCTTCTCACTAATTTCAGGCTGTGTCCATTTGTTACGGCTTCTTTAGTCTTGATCACGTTCTAGTTTCGAATATCAGCTATTTTCGCCTTGTTGATGAGTTTTGACTGTTCCCCGAATTCTGTGTCATCTCTTGAGTTGGACACTTTCCTGCTTTGTCATTTCTCTATTACTTCCTTTATTACTTGGCAGAGCTTGCCTACTGGTTGCCTTGGTGCCTAGCCTCCCACTTCCATTATTGCCTCTGAAGCCAGCCTTGTTGCGGTTTCATTCATTACCTCTATGTCATCATCATCTCTCTGTTGTAGGGCTGCATATTTGTTTGCAAGTACCAGCCTAAATTTTTCTACTTTTACCCTTACTGCCTCTAAGTTGACCTGTTTCTTCACTAATTTTACTCTTTCTATGTTCAAATTGAGGTGAATCTTACCCATCGGTAACTCATGATCACTGAAATTTACCCTACCTATCACTTCTACATCATGCCCTATGCTGGGATTGGCAGAAAGTACAAAACAAATTGCATCTCTTGTTTCACCATTAGGCTTTTCCAGGTATACTTCCTGTTGCTTCGCTTAATGAGAAGGTGTTCATCGTTCGCAGCTTATTCCTTTCTGCGAACTCTACCAGCATCTCTGTTCTAGGGTTCCAGATTCAACGCCGTTGTTGCCAACTGCTTCTTCACCAGCCTGCTTTTTCGCCGCTTTTGCATTGAAGTGACCCATTACTGCAGTATACTGAGTTTGCACTTCTCTCATCGCTAATTCATCATCACCATAACACTGAATTTCTTCATCATCATCGAGAGTGGATGTTGGAGCGTAGGTAGGCCTGTACCACCTTTAATATATACCTGTTATTAAGTCTGACTGCGACTACTGCTACGCTCTCAATAATGCTGTAGAATTCGTCAATGTTGCCCGCTATGTCCTTATGGATTAGGAATCCTACCTTGTATTGCTTCTTATCTGGGTGACCTCTATAGCAGAGGACGTGGCCATTATTCAGCAATATATAAGCCTCACCTGTTCTTCTAATATCACTAAAGCCGATGATATCCAAAGCAATGTGTGATATTTCTTCAAACAGTCCTGCTAAGCTATGCCTACTCGACAGAGTTCAGGTGTTAAAAGTTGACAGGGGCAGTTTTCATTCGCGGCCTGTCCGGATCCAGACATTCTTAGTACACTCTGTTGCGTGCAATCTTATTGCGGTTCAGCCTAGCCACATGCTTGCTGCGCTAAATCTAGGGAAACAATGCAACACATTTTACTAGCATGTGAAGTTTTCTTCCCAGCCTTGGTATAGCTGTCTAATAAAGCTGTCAATCGTCTTGTATTTGCCCATGAAGCTGTAGTGGCGATTTACTTGGTAAACTTTGCAAATACATCAAATAACGGAGAAAGTATATTTGCCCGACTGCTTCTCGACCCATATTGCTGGCTTCCTTGACATCGTGAAATGAACATGGCGCATCAAGCAAACAAGAGGCACGACGAATTGTCCCAGCCAATTTCATAGACTGCTGCTTTGGGAGAGGGTATAACAGTACGGTAAAATATTGTGCCTGGCCAATGCACAGTAGGCCTTGTCCTGCAAGTGCCCTATCATCTGAGATGCGCTACGTGTGTGCGGCTCACACTTCGCTGTTCTTCACAAATAGCTCGTGTCCGCCTGCATTTGGACGTCGCACACATGTCACGTGATCTGCTAGCACCTTTCGCACTGGACAACACGGGTTCCGCAGTGCAATAACATCGCGCGGCGTTTGAATTGAGGCGCGCAACACGGGGAGCACGCGTGCAGAAATATATTCGGGGTTCGCGCTTTAGGCGTGTAGTGAACTCACCTTGTAGAAGAGAGTGTTGTTGCTCTCGAAAAGGATGACCTGCCTTATATCGGCCTGTGATTGGGCCACCTCCACGCCCTGAAATCTTATGACTCGGTTGGCCTGGATGTTTCCTAGGCAAGGCTAGAAAATAAGAAGAGCGGAATAGCATATCTTTGTAACAAGAGGTAGCGCAAGAAAAAAAAACACGATCTTCTGAGACCGCACTGCACGCGGACACTTGTTGGCTGTTACGATTTGTTGATGCGTACGTAGATCCTTCATACCCTCATACGTAGAACCGATAGGGGGATCAGTTCTTTCCTCTGAACGGTAAACCTTTTAGCTGCTGGATGCCCCATTTATGAATTTATTTATATATTTGCGTAGTGCTAGGTGGACCTACTAATCTTTCCGGCGTCATGCGCATCGCACTTCAACTCTCGAGCAAATGAACACAACTGTATTCGTAACTGTAAGTTCCAAATTACAGTGAACTGTAAGTCGTTTACGTGCACATGCTAAAACTTTGAAATATCATGCAACAAAGCACCTCGTATGACACGACGTCACGGACACATACTCTACGACTATTTACGCCCTTAAAGATGAATGGCTGTGTAAAACTGTTCTATAACTCGCTTCTTTATTTATTCACGTCGCTTCATTTGGTCTCACGGGCTCAAGCATCGGAGCAAGAACACCCTTTTTTGGTGAGAAGGTGCGATTTTTAAACCAATATGCGCCCTTATTCATGTTTGAGCTTGTGCATAGTTTTACCGTGCAGTATTACTACTCGGTCTAAGAATTTCGCGTCTCTAAGCACGCCAATTCGGCGACATTGTGGTGGTCCCCCACATCTTTGTTTCCCCTGTCTTGACGTGAAAGCCAATTTAGATCGCACAAATTCACGACTAGTGTTGCCCACATGTATTGCCTACCTGTTGCTCAGGTGCAACCAAAGCCCCGCCTGAGGCAATTGCAAATAGCTTTCAGATTGCCAACTAACGCGTTCGCAAAATGAGCTTGGGGTCGCGAAAAATAATAGCAAAAGCTTACCGCGACGTCGAAGTTGGTGACGTAGAGGCTCTTGCACGGAATGTTCACCAAATCCGACTGGACACCTTTATCTGCGGACTTTACGGTGTAGACCAGGGTGCCCAGCTCGAAGGACAGCCCCACTTTGGTGTTGGAGGGGAATTTTTTGTCTCTTGTCATGAGCGTTGTAATGCTTTTCTGCGCGCAGAATTCAGAAATAAAATAAAAATCAGTAACCAAGTAATACAGGAGGCGGTTCTTTAAATGGCACATACCAACCTGGCAACATATCTAGTGCCAGGTCAGTATGGGCCAATATATATATATATATATATATATATATATATATATATATATATATATATATATATATATATATATATATATATATATATATATTGTTGCGGGAAGAAAGCAGGCCCACGAGTGTAAAATAACTTATATTTACAAATGATGGATATGGCGTTCAGGCAACCGCCAGACTTCGTCTTTTTCTAGTCCAACTCAACGTCTTCCTTCACTTCACCGTAACATCACCCTCCCGGTGGGGGAGCTCCGTCCCGGTGCAAGTTAAACAGCCTCACTTATTGGGGGGACATAGGGCTTGAGCCTGGTGACGTGAACAACATCACTGGTTAAGTTGGGAGGCACGGAAGGCTGACCGAGTGGGGCGATCTCGTAGGTCACGTCGGACAGTTGGCGTAAGATCTGGTACGGACCAGAAAAACGGGACAGTAATTTTTCCGACAAGCCGACACGACGTGAAGGCGTCCAGAGAAGGACAAGGGAACCAGGTGAAAAATGGTGGTCTCGGTGCCGAAGGTCGTAGCGTCGCTTTTGAGAAGCTTGCGAGACTGTGAGGCGATGACGGGCGACATCTCGGGCCTGGGCGGCTAAGTCAATAGCCTCGCGAGCGTAAGCAGTGCTGGGTGACTGTACTGCGGAAGGTAGCAACGTGTCAAAAGGCAAGGTGGGGTCGCGGCCGTACAAAAGGAAAAATGGTGAAAATCCGGCAGTGTCGTGACGGGACGAGTTGTATGCGAAAGTGACGTATGGTAAAGCGACGTCCCAGTCGCGGTGATCGTTGGAGACGTACATGGCGAGCATTTCAGTGAGTGTGCGGTTGAGTCGCTCGGTGAGGCCGTTCGTTTGAGGGTGGTACGCGGTAGCAATCCGATGTTCTGTAGAACAGGAGCGGAGCAGATCATCAACGACCTTCGATAGAAAGTAGCGGCCGCGATCCGTCAGCAACTGGCGAGGGGCGCCGTGGTGCAGGATGACGTCTTTTAGTAAGAAGTCGGCGACATCTGTAGCGCAGCTGGTTGGCAGGGCTCGTGCGATGGCATATCTAGTGGCATAATCGGTTGCTACAGCAATCCATTTGTTTCCTTTGATGGAAATTGGAAACGGACCAAGGAGGTCGAGGCCCACACGGAAGAAGGGCTCTGTAGGTATATCAATGGGTTGAAGCAAACCAGCGGGAGGCATAGCAGGCGTCTTCCGGCGCTGACACAGGTCGCAAGAAGCGACATAACGGCGCACAGAGCGATAAATGCCAGGCCAGAAGAAGCGGCGCCGCAGGTGGTCGTAAGTACGAGTGGCGCCCAGATGTCCAGCAGTAGGAGCGTCATGAAGTTGCTGGAGCACGGTGAGTCGAAGGTGCTTGGGGACGACTAGGAGGAGCTCCGGGCCGTCAGGACGAACGCTACGACGGTATAAAGTTCCATCGCGCAAGGTGAACATCCGAAGGGACGGGTCATTGGGCGAGGAGCTTAGGCGTTCCATAAGTGTTCGAAGAACAGGATCCTTGCGCTGCTCGTCGCCAATGTGGAGGAAGCCGGAGAGGGACAGAATACTGATGTCCGAGTCTGCATCGGTATCGTCCGGTTGATCCACGGGATTGCGGGACAGGCAGTCAGCGTCTTTATGCAGGCGTCCTGACTTATATATAATAGAAAATGTATATTCTTGTAGGCGCAATGCCCAACGTGCAAGTCGTCCAGTTGGGTCCTTCAAAGAGGAGAGCCAGCAGAGGGCGTGATGGTCGGTGACAACGCAGAAGCTCCGACCGAAAAGGTACGGGCGAAATTTCGCGACCGCCCATACGAGCGCGAGACATTCTCTCTCAGTAATGGAGTAATTTCGCTCGGGCGTGGAAAGGCGGCGGCTAGCGTAAGCGATGACACGGTCTTGGCCCTGTTGACGCTGAGCGAGGACAGCGCCGATGCCATGACCACTCGCGTCAGTTCGTACTTCAGTGGGCGCAGAAGGGTCAAAGTGGGAGAGAATCGGGGAAGTGGTAAGCCGCTCAATCAGGGTAGAGAAGGCTTTCTCCTGTAGCGGTCCCCAAGAGAAAGAGGCGTCTTTCTTAAGAAGGTCAGTGAGAGGGTGAGCGATGTCCGCAAAATTTTTCACAAATCGCCGAAAATAAGAGCATAAGCCCAGAAAACTACGGACATCGTTCGTTGAACAAGGTACAGGAAAATTTCGCACGGCGTGAACTTTCTGTGGATCAGGTTGGATTCCGGCGGCGTTGACGAGATGACCAAGCATGTTAATTTCACGGCGACCGAAATGGCACTTGGAGGAGTTTAGCTGAAGGCCAGCCCTGCGAAACACGGAGAGTATGGTTGTGAGGCGCCGCAGGTGGCTCTCAAAGTTCGGCGAAAACACAATCACATCGTCGAGGTAACACAGGCATGTAGACCACTTCAAGCCGCGCAAGAGAGAGTCCATCATGCGCTCGAATGTAGCTGGCGCATTGCATAATCCAAAGGGCATGACTTTAAATTGGTACAGACCGTCCGGTGTGACAAAGGCGGTTTTCTCGCGGTCCATCTCATCGACGCTAATCTGCCAATAGCCGGAGCGGAGGTCAATTGATGAAAAGTATTGGGATCCGTGAAGGCAGTCAAGAGCGTCATCAATGCGAGGCAAGGGATAAACATCCTTCTTTGTTATCCGGTTGAGGTGACGGTAGTCAACGCAGAAGCGCCACGAGTTATCTTTTTTCTTTACTAAGACAACCGGTGATGCCCACGGGCTACTGGAGGGTTCAATGATGTCCTTGTCCATCATCCTGTCTACTTCTTTCTGTATGATGGCCCTTTCTGTTGCCGAGACACGATATGGCCGCCTATGAATGGGGCTGGCGTCACCGGTGTTGATGCGATGCGTGACAACAGATGTCTGGCCAAGTGGACGGTCGTCCAAATCAAAGATGTCCCGATAAGATGACAGGAGATGACGAAGAGCTGTTGTTTGCTCGGAAGGAAGGTCGGGGGCGATCATCTTAGAAACATCGTCCGCAGGCGTCGAGTACGAAGGAGTGGATGACAAAGGTCCGTTCGTACTGAGGAAGGATTCAGAGGTCAAAAAAGAAATCTGAAATTCTTCCAAAGGAGTGATATGCGCTATGGTGATACCGTGTGGCAAAACATGTGACGAGAACCCAAAATTGAGGATGGGCACGCGAGCGCAGTTTTCGCGGATCCGAATTAAGGTGCTCGGTAGGGCAATATTACGCGACAAAACCACGTCAGTAAGCGGCGACAGGACGTACTCGCCATCAGGTACGGGAGGACAGGGCGTCAGCAGGACATTTGTAGCAGCCTGTGGAGACAGCCTTGCAAATTCAGCAGCACATAAGCGGTGTGGAGCACAAGTGGTTGCGTCGGCAGGAAGCGGCAGGTCCAACTGTACAACACCTGCGGAGCAGTCAATTTGGGCAGAGTGTTTCGAAAGGAAGTCGAGGCCGAGAATTAGGTCGTGTGGGCAGTGTTCAAGGACGATAAATAGAACAACGGTATAATGGCCCCCAATGGTCACACGTGCTGTGCACATTCCAAGGACAGGTGACGTACTCCCATCGGCGACTCGCACGGTGCACGGTACGGCGGGGGTCAGAACCTTTTTGAGCCGGCGGCGGAGAGCAGCGCTCATAACTGAAAGCTGCGCTCCTGTATCAACGAGAGATCTAACAGGAACGCCATCGACTTCAATGTCCAGCAGGTTTCCACATGTAGGCAGGGTCAATAGAGGATTTGTGGGCCGGGTCGGAGTTGCAGCTTCACCTCCGGGAGCTGCACCGCCTAGTTTCCCGAAGCGAAGCGACCGGTTGCAGAAGGGGACGAAGAGCGGTGAACGAGAGGCGAACGGGACCTACGACCTTGCGGAGACGGGGATCGGCTGGATCTTGGTGGAGCACTGTCGGCGTTGATGTTCCTAGTCGGCGTATAGGGCGAGAAAGTGCGATTGTCGGGTACTTGGCTGTAGTGACTCGGAGACGACCACCGAGGAGGCGACGACCAGTGGTTGCGGCAATGACGGGCGATGTGTCCAATACCGGAACAATTAAAACAGATGGGTTTATCATCCGCTGTGCGCCATTCAGCTGGGTTGCGACGGAGTGGTGGAAAGCTTTGCGTCCGGGAGCGAGCGGTCGGAGAAATTTGGTAGGTGTTGGTATGGCGGACTGAGCAGAGAGATGGAATGCCCAAACTTGCTATTTCCTCCCGAACGACCGCTTGTATAAGGGAGCTAGCGGGTACGCTTTCCCGACAGTCTGAACGAACGGGAGCCGGGGCCATGGCCTCAAGCTCACGGCGAACGATGCGCGTTATTTCTTCCGGTCCTGCGGGCTGAACGAACCGCGGCGGGTCTTCGCAAGAAGATGTCGCGGCGGTATTGGGCAACCGGTCGAAAGTTTGAGTGACGCGGCGGCCCTTCGCTTGTTCGAAGCGCCGGCACTCCTTAATAATTGCATCCACAGTGGCACAATCCTTACACATCAAGAGATTGAAGGCATCGTCTGCAATACCTTTCAATATATGGCCAATCTTGTCTGCCTCGGTCATGTTGTCATCAGCCTTGCGACAGAGGGCCAGCACATCCTGTATGTACACGACATAGGATTCTGTGGACGTCTGAGCGCGGCACGCAAGTTCTTTTTTAGCTGCCAGCTGACGACCGACAGGTCTGCCGAACAGGTCTCGCATTTTTTCTTTGCAAACATCCCAGCTCGTTAGGTCAGCTTCATGTGTGTCATACCATTGCTTCGCAGTTCCCTTCAGTTCCCTTCGCAGTTCCCCGCACCTCCACCAAAATGTTGCGGGAAGAAAGCAGGCCCACGAGTGTAAAATAACTTATATTTACAAATGATGGATATGGCGTTCAGGCAACCGCCAGACTTCGTCTTTTTCTAGTCCAACTCAACGTCTTCCTTCACTTCACCGTAACAATATATATATATATATATATATATGAGACAGATCGGAAATCAAGAGGCTCGATTTTGTCAACTATGGCCATATAATGCCAAGTGACAGTGAAGCCAAGGAAAGCATCGGGGATAATAACCGTGGTTGAAGCTGCAATGTAGAACATAAGGAAAGGGAAATGAAAGTGGGCGATAAGGTAACTCGTCGGTGGTGGGAGCCGGAACCCCAATCTCCGGATTTCGCGTGCGTAACTGAGGTACCGCAGCGCCGTTTTCGCATCCACTCGTGTTCAGTATTATGCGTGTTCTAAATCTAGGCCTGCGATGAGTAGTTAATTTACTCTATATGCTTTCGTAGTTTTAACAGTCTGTTGACGTCACACGTCTGACATTTTGGCCGATGATGCGACACGATACGTGAAGTGCATGATCAGCAAACATAACAAAGGGATGTTCTGCATGCCCCATGATGGCCATGTGACGTCACGATGGCCATGTGAGTTCACGATGGCCATCAGTTCCGCTGGCTAGCGCACCCAGAGACACGCTTGCGTGAACACCCAAGGAAGTTAACGTGAGGACAGCCGCCGTCGTAGCAAAATTCGTAAAACGGTCTTTTTTTAAATTTTAAACGGTTACCTTTTTTCTCTGAAACATGTACAATGCCTGACTCAAATATGGACGCCTCTTTCAGCCAAGCCTACGAAATTTTCTGGCTGCAGCCAACACCACGGGAATTTAATTTGGTGGCGGGGCTGCTTCCGGCAAGAGATCGTTTACTGCGGCCGTCAACCACTGGTCACGCTATGCGAAATCCACGGCCTTGTCAGCCGTCGCAGCCAGTGATCTGTGTTGCTTCCTTTATTTTATAACTATCGGTTTTTTTTTGCCGCGCTGCGCCTTGAAAACTGAGTGAAGCCGTGTTCACACTGCGATATTTGCCGTCTGCAGCGGCGTGGAACAAATTTCGGCGGCGGCGATATGCGCCGGTCTATCCCTGTCCGTGCGGATCGGACGCGGACCGATATGTAGTTGGCGACCGATTCCCTCCCCGCGTACCAATCAGCCGCGAGTAATGAATTCCCAAGATGGATCCCAAGTCCGTTGCGCTAGTTCTGTCGCAGTCCCTAAAGTGAGGTGTGACATTGGAAATGCTAATATAACTGGTGCATGAACACCTCGTCCTTTTCGACGAGTGCCATGTAAAGTACAAGGACAACGTGCTAAGGGAATAAGGTAGGTCGCGAACACGCCGCTGGCAACGTCTGTTCAGTGAACGCTTCTTCTGCGCGTCATGCATCTTCAGGAAGGTGCTCGCCAGCAGGCTCTAGCAGTAGTGCCTCTTCTTGGTCAGGATTTATTATCGTCGTTGTGACATCTGATGATGAGACGCAATGTGAAATCACGCGAACCCCACACGAGCTCAGATAGCTGCGCAGATTCGAGCCGCGAGAACAACCGTGATGCACAGCCGGCCACGAGGCGTGGCCGGCAGGCGCGAGTAAGAGCGCAGGTGCGAGAGAGGAAATCTGGGGGCTTTTGCTCCTTGAATATAAGGCTTTGCCTAGGCACTACGGAGCAGGTCACTTAGCGCGCGTTGTATTCGTTTGTCTCCATTCATGCCGGTATTGCTGAGTACGGTCGAGTTTGTTTACACTCCGACGCTGGCTGCCTGAGATGTGAGGCAGTGGGCACGGACGCCCCATTTGGTGATGGCTGTGTCTGAAGGGGCAAGGTTCTGACTGTTGTTGTATAAGTCGCGGGTTGCCATTTTCGTCCTGACAATAGAGTGGATTTTTTACGAGCGCTGCTCCAGGAAGGCACGTGTAACGGGCAAACGGAGGCCTCAGGAAAGCAAGATGGCGCATGATCTCCAAGGCACCCAAGGGATGGCGGGGTGGTGCGGCCGCAGAGGCCGAAACGTGCCAGGGGGTGTTCGCATAAAAAATTGGTGGTCTGCGAGAGCAGACAGCCGATATTTACATCTGTGGCACGCGCGGTTCTAGCTTTGCTGTCCCCGCTGCCACTTTTGTGTCCACGAGGCGCCGCCAATAATGCGAAATAATGACACGTTGTTGCAATAATTGAGTAAAAAAACGCAGTTGAATATAAATTTCGTTATGTCCAACCACGACCTTTCGCGAGGGTCGACAACTGCTATAAAATTGCATGACAATTTTTCTTTAGCACACATTTGTTGCGTATTCATCCGCAGGGCGTAGTGTTTTGCGAGTGTGGCTGTACAGCTCTCACAACGATATACGGCGCAAATTGCATGGCGAGGCAGAGTACAAGATGTTCAGTTCCCATGAATTTCCAAGCGTGTTGTATGCTAAGTTACATTAACTAATACATCGGCACGGCAGTTGAATTCATCAACTGTTTCCTTTCCCCCGATTCCCCAGAAGTGTGTGTATGCTCAATGGCACTAATGAACAAAGCACCGGCGCGACGTTATGCTTTGCCATTGAAGTTATCCAAGAAAACTCCTCAAGTCCAAACGCATCCCCCTGCAACTGTCAGAATTTAGTACGCTACCGCCGCAAAAATAAAGAAAGAAAGAAAAAAGCAACAAACTAGCATCGGCGCGGCAATCGAATTCATAAACTCTTTCGGTGGCCGCGAATCTCCTGAATTTAGTGTGCAGTATGCTGACCTTGCTCAACCATACTAATGAATTGAATCGGCGCGATGTAATGGTTTTCCACAAAAGTCATCCGAGAAGATACCTCACCTCCATACATATCCCCCTGCGACTATAAAAATTTGATTTGCTACCGTCGCAACAAAATAGCAACAAACTCACCTCGGACACGGCTTTTTCACCGTGCCGGCCACGCATGCTGTCGATTCTGCGCAGCCAGCGTGGCTAAAGACAAACGGAGCTAGCAACTTTCTTTCCTGTAGTACCTAGATGAAGAGAAATCTCACGGACCGAAAGTCCCCACAATTCTCTCTCGCAACCATTGCTCCTCGCGCATGCGCACAATGAGTGGAGATATCCACATATGATGTGCTCGTCAAGAAACCTCCTCCGTAGTGCCTAGGCAGAGTCATCTATACAAGGAGCAAAAGCCCCCAAATTTCCTCTCTCGCGCCTTCTCCTACTTGCGCCTGCGCTGAAACGGCTGGCGATCCCTCAATTTAACGTCTCGTCAACCGGCCGAGTATTTTCAAATGCTTGTAGGTACAGCGGGACGCGGCACTTGCGGAGACGACGGACGTTTGCGCGCATGCGCGAGTAAGAGCGGGTGTGAGAGAGGAAATGTGGGGCGTTTTCCTCCTTGAAAATACGACTCTGCCTAGGTACTACGGAGGAGTATCTTGGCGCTCGCGGTATGCGCTTGTCCCTAGGCGCGCCGGCAGAAGTCGTGGGGTGCGATAGTGCTGAACTTACCACCGCAAGTTGGCGGTTCGAGGCAATTGTATTTATTCGATCATGTTTTTACTAATGAAAACAACGTGTCATTATTTCACATTATTGGCGGCGCCTCCAGGACACCAAAGCGGCAACGGGGACACCAAAGCCAGAAGCCGTACTGGTCCGTGGGTTGGGGCTCGCAGAGGCCTGCGCGTGCCAGGGGAGTATAAGATCGGCGGTCCGGTATCGTGGACAGCCAATTTTTTATGCGAACACCCCCTGGCACGCTTCGGGCTCTGCGGCCCCAACCCATAAGCCACCCTGCTTCCAGCTTTGACCTCCCCCCCCTCCCCCCCCCCCCCCGCTACCGCTTGGGCGCCGCGAAAACACTGCGCCACCTGTTTTAATATAACCTCAGGTGCTCCCCTGAGGCGTGCGTTTGCCGGTTACTTGTGCCCTGCTGGAGCAGTGCTTGTAAAATTCCGATCTATCGCCGCGACGAAAAAAGCGACCCGAGACTTATACAACGCCAGTCAGAACATTGTCTCTTCAGACGCAGCGCTCACGTCCGCGTCCACTGACTCACTGCGCGGGCAGCCAGCGGCGGAGCGTATAAACCAAATTGACCGCACTCCGCAATGCCGGCATGTCTAGGGGACAAATGAATACAACGCCGCTAAGAAACCTCCTTTGTAGTGCGTAGGCCGAGTCATACATTCAAAGAGCAAAGGCCCCCAGATTTTCGCTCTCGCGCCCGCTCTTACTCGCGCCTGCGCAGAAACGTCGAGCTCTGTCAAAAGTGCCACGCCCCGCCGTACCTACTAGCAATTCTAAAAACGCCAACCTGCCATGTGTGGCACTCGCTTGAAAGTGAGCGCCTTACGCGGCAGATGTCGCCTATATCGCGTTCGGGCGACTCGGTCTGCAAGCTGCGCGAACGACGCGAAATCTGGCGGCAGGAGAATCCCGTCCGCCTAGAAGCCGGATTCGCCAGTGCGAACCTGACGGTGGAGCTGTCTTGCTTCCGGAAGTTCTTAGCGCGCTTCTCAACGAACGCCTCACTGTCCACCGTTCCACTGCGGCACATCACCCGCAGACAAAAGGTCTCGCAGAACACTTCAACCGGACTTTCGATGGCACGCTTTCTAATAATGTCGCCGGTTGTGACATACTTTGTGTACACTATTCCGACCGATTCCTTATCACTGTGCAAAGGTCACGTGGTCTTACGGTACTGAGGCCTTAGTATAACACCATCTTCATGTACACTAGGCGTGTCTTGTATTGAAATATAACATAGCAGCCATCATGGAGACATTTTTTTTCTCTTTTGAATAGTTCTCGCGTTTCGTTCTGTCCTACGGACTCCTCATACCTTCATAATATCTGTATCGCCATCGCAGCAATGCAGTGTACACATGGCGTTGCTCGTCTTACTGACTTGTGTTTCGCGTAACAATATGAGCCCGTCAGAAGCGGATCGAGTCTGCTGGTCAGGCTTTATTCGGCCGGTCAATCTCATCTAAACTCGATCGGGTTGCGTCGCCATAGCGTCGACACTATTTCGACCAATTCGTTATCACTGGGCAAAGGTCACGCTGTCTTAAGGTACTGAGGCCTTAGTCTAACACCATCTTCATGTGCACTAGGCGTGTCTTGCACTGAACAATAACACAGCAGCCATCATGGTCTTCTATTTTTTTTCTCTTTTGTATACTTCTCGCGTTTCTTTCGGCCCTGCGTACTCCTCATACTCTCATAATATCTGTCTCGTCATCGCACAAATGCAGTATACACATGGCGTTGTTCGTCTTACCGTCTCGTGTTTCGCGTAACAATATGAACCCGTCGTAAGTGGATTGAGTCTGCTGGTCAGCTGGAATCGGGTGGTCGATCTCATGTAAACGCAATCGGGATGTGTCGCAATAGCGTCGAATCAGACTGAGCCAGACCAACTGCACGGTGTAGGTTCACCGAACCCGACCCATTTGCTACGAGCATGGAAACTCAGACGAGTCGGATAAGCAAGCGATGCGATTTGAGCGGGTTCACTAACCCATGAGCGCAATTTCGCGCCGGCATCGGAATTGGTATCGGGACACGGCAAGTAGAAGGACCGTGCGGTGAAACGTCGTCCATCTGTTAAGGGGCGTGAACTTGAGCTGTTGGAAACGGCTGGTTCGCATCAAGAGCCTCATTAGGCCGGCGTCTGTAGCAGCGAAACTCCAGCTGAAATCCCATTGGCTGCCACGCCACGTGACGAGCACGACTCGATGGAGTTTCCATTAGCTGAGACGCCATGGCACGAACGCGCCTCAGTGGAGCGGAGCGCGGGAAAGCGGACACTTGCTGCCGCAGTAGCACACCAGGTGTTGTGAGAGGAGAGAGGACATTGCCGCGACGCCCAATTACTTGCAAGCTTGTGTTATCAGTGCGTTCCTTGGCAGCGCTAGTGCACGCCTGTATGCTAACTGCGCCTCGGTAAGGCCAAATTAAAACGTGCCATGCGTTTCAATGCGGTCGCTTGCCTGCGAGAAGTTCATTACTCCAAGGGCAGCTCAGCGGCGTTGAATTGGACATTAATCGTTTCGCATTCAAAACTAGTAAGAAATGCTTTGGTATCATGTTTTTTGACACGAGCCTCTCGCGTTATGTTCATGCAAATGTAGCAGTTCGAAACCTTTGTTTGTTATTTTATTGTTATTTTAGTGAAGTGCGCGTCTCAAGGGATATCCGTAGTGGAGCGCCATGTCATCATCATCATCATCATCATCATCAGCCTGGTTACGCCCACTGCTGGGCAAAGGTCTCTCCCATACTTCTCCAACTACCCCGGTCATATACTAATTGTGGCCATGTTGTCCCTGCAAACGTCTTAATGTCATCCGCCCACCTAACTTTCTGCTGCCCCCTGCTACGCTTCCCTTCCCTTGGGATCAAGTCCGTAACCCTTAATGACCATCGGTTATATTCCCTCCTCATTACATGTCCTGACCATGCCCGTTCTTTTTCTTGATTTCAACTAAGATGTCATTAACTCGCGTTTGTTCCCTCACCCAATCTGCTCTTTTCTTATACCTTAACGTTACACCTATCATTCTTCTTTCCATAGCTCGTTGCGTCGTCCTCAATTTGAGCAGAATCCTTTTCGTAAGCCTCCAGGTTCGTAATTCTCCAAGCGCCATGTGCCGAAGTGTTAATGCAAGAGCATTGAACCACGCAGGTTTACTCACGATATCGGGTGCCCGGTTGGCATGATAGGTAGCCGCCCCTTTCAGGTCGCTTCTTTGAAATACAGATGGAGGGTGGCTGTAGCACTCGCTCTCTCGCTCGATCCAGCCCACAGAGGAGTAGACGATGACCGTGTCCGCAACGTGGTGGCTGCAGTGAGTGATGCACGATGCCCCTCGTTCAGCAAACAGAGGCATACTAGCTTTGTTCGCTAGCAAAGCAGCTCGGGCACACACACACACACGCACACGCACACGCACACGCACACGCACACACACACACACACACACACACACACACACACACACACACACACACACACAAATATATATATATATATATATATATATATATATCGAAAATCCCGTGTGATGTCGGTCGCGGTTGAAGCTTGGGAAACCACTCTTGTCCTACCTTCCTCCTGGTTTTGTGACAAAATTCGCAAACATGGACACTCGCGCGTATACCTTAAAGATGTTCTGGAGCTTCTTTCACTACCCCGATCCCTTTCCCACCTCTGGGATTAGTCTTGGAGTTCGCAGTAGGACGGCGCCCCGGCAAAACATTCCACGAACGAATCTGCACCATGTCGCCGATGTCGCGCTCTCGCGACCGACTTCATTCCAGCTGAAGAGTGTCCGGAGGACTGCACTTAACGTAATTCAATTGGCTCCTTTTTTTTTGCTATTCTTGAAAGCGAGGCATCAGATTAGCGTGCCGGCCCTGAAAGCATCCCTGACCGAATCACGGAAGAAAATTCTTCTGGGGGATGCCTTGCGGGCCTTGATGGAAGCGCACCCAGTACGCTTAAAGGCTAGGATAAAGGCTCAGAGCGGTAGTTTCAATAAAATGCTTTGCGTTGCATTGCTTATATGTCGGGTGAATTTCGCATGTAGCATTTCCTGATATTTCTTTTATTCTCAGGGTAAATACTTGGCGTAAACCTTCCTACAGAACTTAAGGCGTATCCTATGCAATGTATACAGCCTCGTCCGTTATTGCATGGGTCAGTGTCATCATGTCAGAGCAGCTAACAGGGCTGTGAGATTGGTCAAGCACATGTAGAGGTCACCTTATACTGCAAGTATGCGATTGGCTTCACTGCAACCCTCTGTATAGTCGTTCCCTTGTTCTAAATTGCATTATACAAAACTGACATTCTCAAACAACTAAAGAGATGAATACTAATTTAGTCTTTTTTTTTCGAATGCTCTAAGATATGGCAGGCGATTTGTGCTACCTTGCAGAATCACAGCACAATCTCGAGCGAAGCAGTTTTCTTCGAGCTATTTTGAGAACTTCTGTAGAGTAATCACTATATTGCGGAATTTTAATAAGGTATCTGTATGCGACTATAGTTCTTATACAACTTCTCGCGAATTTTTTCGGCACTCATGAATTTCAGTCAGGCATGCGTCGAAGTGCATCATGATGCAACTTAATGCGCAGCTCCCAATTAACGAAAACACTTTTAAACTTTGCCTGCACGTAACCCACAGACTAACCATTATTCTCGCTTAATATACATTTTGTGGCACGCACTTCTGCATCCTCGACGCCGGTAAATGAGCGTAAAAGGGCCATATGCAACGCCAACGCTTACTTGCCCAAGAAATTGTTCCGAAAGGCTGTACTTGATCAACGTGCAAGTACCTTTGCTCACATGTGTGATACAGCTTTCGCGCCATTTTGGATAAATTTGATATCGGTAGGAATTAGAGTCCTGGCAGATAAAGAGGGCAAAATTAGACGATTTTTAAGACGCCCTTAAATCTCCAGAAAGCTCGCAAGCATAATTTAATGGACATAACGTGAGAAATCTACTTGCGATCACCTCTGCCTAAACGTTACCTATGGTCCATCGCTTACATTCACCAAACATGAACAAGCCGCACCAATTAGTTACTGAAGTGACCAGATAAACCTTGTACAACGCATGGAGGTACCGACGAATTGGTATAATAATGATTTGTAACGCGGCTAATTAGGGAAGAGTCGTTAAAACTGCGCTATACAAGAGGCTTGAAATGCTGCCCATTGCTTTTAAGTATGAACTTGCAGTGGCCCAGGGATTCCTCGGGAAACCAAAAGACAGCTGATAACGGACGTGTGACACTCGCTTTCGAGATGCTCTACCAAAGCTGAATTTCGACGGACGCTATGAAGTAGCGTTGAGGAACATGGCGGCACCCATGGCTCCCGCTTCAGAGGGAATTCTCTCGTGATGGCTGCGCTCTGACTCCCGTTGATTGTACATAGCTATTGAAACGAGCTTTCGCTTTCTTTAAACTAACCTGAAACGTTAGTTATGAGTGTGTAACGTATCCAATTACTGAGATCGACTTTGATTACTGCGTCCGTAGTACAAACGAGACGCGTGCGCATAGCAGCAACCGAGTGGTTGCTAATGGAGCGTCTTGGCTTGGATACGTTTGGCAGTAGGCACCATACGGCGCGCTGTTTTAGAACGTCTTCCGTGCGTTTGCGTTTCCCGTACTTCGAACTAAATGTCTTGAATGGGCGCGCACCCTAATGTCCCGCAAATGTGCTCACGTTTAACGTACGTCAGGTGCCAAACACTATTCTAAAACTCCCTCGTGAATATTTTACAAACGTCACATCTTATGCTAATGCATTTGAGCTCATGCACGAACCTTCCATATTGTTCTTTTCATGTTATTTAAGTTTGACTCCGTGATGTTTGTAGTTATATGGCAGGGCAGGGAGATAAGATTTGCGCAGGCATTTCCATTGTGATTTTATGCAGAAAGCACAATTCACGCATACAGATTGAAGTTTGCCTACACATTACCTATAGCATGCAGCTTAACCACTAGGCGCTAATTCGGCTCGTC
This sequence comes from Dermacentor albipictus, assembly GCF_038994185.2. Taxonomy (NCBI): domain Eukaryota; kingdom Metazoa; phylum Arthropoda; class Arachnida; order Ixodida; family Ixodidae; genus Dermacentor; species Dermacentor albipictus. The sequence goes on from NW_027225617.1 coordinate 188,220, forward strand.
GAAAATTTAATTGCACGAGATTCCTTCCACCTTCAAATCCACGTTGAGCTGCTAAGCACGAGGTCGCCGGATCGAATCCCCGCCACTGCGGCCGCGTTTCGATATGGGGCGAAAAACGAAAACACCCGTTAAAGAAGCCCAGGTGGTCGAAATTATTCCGGAGTGCCCCATTACGGCGCACCTCATAAGGTTTTGTCAGGTGAAACTTCAGATTTTTTTTAGCTTCAAAAACACAAACGTCTTGGTTTCGGAACTCATTACCATTTTTTTTTCTTTAGTACGCTTTGTCAGATTTACAAAATGCAGACTATATTTGAGATATCTCAACGGGAAAGTCCAACATGACAGCATCAAGTATTTTTTATTCACTGCATCCCCAAAGCATCCATCCAGCCACATGAAAATGATGTCTAACGTAAAATATTCTGAAAGTACAGCGAACCAAGACAACTGGGTAATATCGTGCTCAGTATGAGCGAGAACGCCCGACGGCCTTGTCACTTGCTGTTTGCACTGTTGCTGTTTGCAATGTTTGCACGCTAAGAGCAAACATTGAGCCGTCTGTTCTACCTCTCTTATTACTAAAACACCTAGCACATAATATTGAAATTTGCAGCGGAAATCCAATGTGATGTGGCTCACGTGGTAGGAGATACATTTTAGGTATAAATTTTGTCATCTGTGCCACTGTTTTGGTTATGTACCATGACGCGCGCAACTGCGAACGGAACAACCTATGGCGCTAATTTTGCTAATTAAAAAGCAGGAACCTTGCTTAAATCAGCTAGCACAGCGCAAAGAGAAACTACGAACCATGTTTGAGGCATGAAATAGGGGAAAGGCGGTGGTATACAAATTATTGGCTACGTTGTTATTTAGGCCAAGGTTGTGATGGTTTCGCGACACATGGCTCATAAAGTTCCATTTATTTTCTCTGAATCAGAAGTTCTGCCTTTCACAGTCATTTTATGGCTGCGAGAAGCTTTGTGGATGCAAAGCTTCTCGCAGATGCAAGTTTTAAGGGGCGTCACACTGCCCTGTAAAATTTGCATCTTCTACAAAAATTTGTTATTGACTTACACTTACACTGCAAAAATTATTGTTCATTGATCACTACACATTTGCTGCTTGAACGAAATAGAATGAGGTGCCTCGCATAATTCACTGAGAAGACCGCCAAAAGGTTTTTTATGCCGCATAATAAATTGGGAGAGCTGGACTGATTGTTTTAGAGCGCATTATTAGCACAAGCATTTCAAGCTTTCGATAGCAATTAGGGAGAGAGTGGTCCTCATTTCCTGCTAATATGAAATTTCTACCATTTTCGGTCCTCCCGAAGAAGCGGGTAAACTCAGTAAGCGTGTCATATACCGCCTCTAAAGACGCCGAAAATGAGGGCTTGGCAATTTTTATTTACCCTCTGGTTAACTGACACAATGTTCCTGTGCACTGCGCTTGAGCTTCCCCACATTTTCTCACAGTATAAACTTGGTGAGTGATTTGATATTTTTCTTATAATATTTAAAAAAAAAACATGGATATTAAGTTTTTAAAAGCTTCTAGTTTCATTAAGAGCTTTGCTGTAATACACGATGGGAAATGATATGTTCAGATATTCTATACTTACGTGACTGCATCGTTGAACATATCGCTGAGGACTCCCATCGCGTTACCACCGCGATAATTGAATATGCCGAGAGCAATTAATGTTTTCGAGTTGTAGACGTTTGTTGACACTTGCAGGGCCTTCAATTTCTGAAAAATCAAAATAAAATCCAAAGAAAGGACGAAATGATTGCGTGGGGCAGTGGTAAATCTAAAGAGCGAGAATGACATGGTAAGCATACAATTGGTAATGATCGTTTCTTTTGTAGGCGTGTCTGTTTCTACTGTTTGCGTTTTTGGTTGACATAAAGATATCAGTGCCATTTGATCACGAGGTGCCATGTTCGAGCGTGAGTTTAGGGTCGGGGAGGAGGGCAGGTGGACACGCATCTCCTCTAGCCCGGCCGTGGCTGTGCATGCATGCATACGTAGTTGTGCGCTTATGCTGCCCGTGAGCGTAATCTGTGGTGGGTGCAAACGTCGAGCGAGCGGAGATGGCTGATGGCTGCATGTGCACTGTGAAACCATGCGCCTTGGGCTGCTTGTCGCGTAATCTCACATTTCGGAGACGTGCTGAAGCGAGAGGCAGCGGAAGCGTTTGCTTCTTTCTGTTTGCGCTCATCCCGCCAGTGTCGACACAGCGTGCGTTCGCGGTCATGGAGTGAGTTCGCCTGTGCCGGCGTGAAAACATGTTTGTTAATTTGAATGTTAAACGAAATGTTTGCTCCAGTACATGCGGTTGAAAAAGCAACCTATTCTTTGCATAGTTGCCTAATACATTACTATAGTCATCAATGCTTCGCTTCCGTGCGGATTGGTGATCCCTTGTTCTTTTTTTTAGCTACACTAGGACACTTAGCTTTCTTCAGGAAGCTAGTTGAAATGTCAGATTACCTGACACCACGCAACCTTGCACGCTGTCTACAAACAACAGTTACTAAATGGCTAACACGAGTCCAAAATTCTACATTCGTCTTTTGGTTTTAGGGTTGCTGTATTGTTTGTTTTGTGGTTTGCGAATATTTGGATATGCCATAAGTAGTAAGGTTAGAGCTCTTTAACGATCGTATCTTAAAACGAACCCTTGATGATACTGACAGATTTGGCGGTCTCTTCAAGTTCTCAACGGTAGCCTAAGGTATATGCATACGTCCACAGCTTTCAGGTAAAACTCTTCTTTTTTGTGTGTGTGTGTGGTGGTGGTTAAACTTTCATTTCGAAAGGTATACTGAAGGAGCGCAGAACGCATTTATCACCTGTTTAAGCCGCATCCTCATATCGTATGGGAAGTGAATATCGGGAGTGCTGTTTTCGTCTTTTTCTTATTTTCGGACTTGCTTTAATCCGGCAGCTACACTACGTGCCATTCATTTTCTTGGTTGTCTGTTTACGTAACCTACGCCGTGCTTCATTCGCGATCGTTGACTTCTCTCGCTCGGCTTCATTACGCACACTGTTAACAACAACAACAACAACAACAACAACAACAACAACAACAACAACAACAACAACAACAACAACAACAACAACAACAACAACAACAACAACAACAACAACAACAACAACAACAACAACAACAACAACAACAACAACAACAACAACAACAACAACAACAACAACAACAACAACAACAACAACAACAACAACAACAACAACAACAACAACAACAACAACAACAACAACAACAACAACAACAACAACAACAACAACAACAACAACAACAACAACAACAACAACAACAACAACAACAACAACAACAACAACAACAACAACAACAACAACAACAACAACAACAACAACAACAACAACAACAACAACAACAACAACAACAACAACAACAACAACAACAACAACAACAACAACAACAACAACAACAACAACAACAACAACAACGATGCTCCCTATTGCGAAACTCTACTCTATACGTGTTCTCATTTGTGTCAATACTTTGTATTATGATTATATAGGTACGCGGTTTATCATAACAAGAAAACGCTGCCAGTAGCACGCATTGTTTCCAAACTGACGAAGCACGGTACTCTGGCGCCATATCGTAGCCATCGTTGCCGAACAGCCCGTCTTGCGCGGCACTGTGCTTTTCTTGTCACGGTTTCGTTCCACAAACGAAGGGAGCGGGCCCTCGGTCGCGGCGGAATTGTGCCGCCGGTGACAGCGGCGACACCACCCAAGGGAGCGTCGCATCCAGCCTTCCTCGCAGCCGCTCGCCATCGCACCTTTCAGGGGCGGCGATACTAGTCACACGCACTGGCATACCGTAGTCCGACATGAGCAGCTGACGCCTCGGGCGATCGAAGCACTCCCCACCTCAAGACACCGTGGTTACGCAATAACGCGACTGCTAGTGATACTGGTCAAGTGGAGGTAGCGCACAGTGAACTGTTTGCTTGTCCACGTGACACGAAATCGCACTTACTGGCTCTCATACCGTGGAAAACTGGTCAGTGAAACAGCAAAGGCCTAAAATTTACGGTTTCTCGAAGTACGAAAGTTCAGAAACGTGTTACAATCGTGGAATATAGTTTTTTCTTTAAATTTGTGTGTCGAAGCCGGGTGCTCGTTACAAACGAGGGTGCGTAAGACCAGAGTGTTAGTTGCACCAAACACTCCAAAGGGTGATGTTCCTGCGGGAACATTCACACTTATAGGTATTATGTAGCCATCCACTGCACGTCTCTTTTTTTCTGTCCGTGAAGCCGACTTGATTAATCGGCATGGCTTGTTAACCAGAATTCTCATCCGACCAACGCCTGTCAAAACGCTTATTTTAGGGAACAGAGCAACCGCACCGACAAAAAGCATTTGAATGCGATGTGACACGCGGACCAGGAGTAACGATGCACTTACTGCAAGAAGCACTTTCGCCTTGTCGTATAGACCCTTTACTTTCGTTGATGTGTGCAACACGTTCAACACGCCGTAGTGCTTGATGTTGTTGTTCCTCGAATGACGTTGCAGGTTCTGTTCGGTCGTGGCGTTCATACTATTCGGGGCTGAGTACCTGAGAACGAATGAACGTAGTGAAATGTTATACACTTTTCGTGGAGCGTTTTGCAGAAATACTAAAACATAGCAGTGGTTTCCACGGCGGAATTTAACAATAATTGTGTCCACTTTAGACGCCTGAGTAGGTTCGGTAGGCGCAGCCTTTTTTGCGAACCCTTCCGAACTTTCTTCACTGTGTCTGTTGGCTGGGTGCTGCTGCTGCTGTCTTGTCAAATGGCTTACACTCAAAGTTGCCAACCTCCAAAGCAAATTTCTCGCTAATTCGGATAGAAAAAGTTGCAAATATTTTTCCAGATATAAGTAAAATGCGGCTGTTTAATGGGTTCTCTGTAGGATAAGCTGAGTTCGTGCTGTGCATATACTTTGCAGATTTTCGTTTTAATACTTATTTATGTATTCGTTTGAAAGGATTTGTTCAAGTCAATGTGCTTAAGCGAAAATGATGTAACCAGTGCTAGTTGCACTGCTGGCAACGGCAATTTATTCGCGCACAGCCTCGACATTGTCAAACGTAGGAGCAATATTATTCAAATGGTAAAACACATGGATACATCAAGGAAAAACGAACGTTCCCACCCGTGTATCGCGTAAGATGTTGCTAAAAAATGTTTCAATGGTTGATAGATTGTTCATCCAAGTTGTACATGTCTTTTCGCATGAGATCCATGAGCCGTTGTTGCATAGAAATTCGTAACCGTGTGCTCCTAACAAATCTTGCTTGGCATCAAGGGTCGCCTGCAAGGTTGCTGCTTCCAGTTTGTTCTTTCTCCTTGCCTTGACAAGGTTAGTTTGAGATGAAGCTCTCTGCACGGTAACGCTGCAATGAGGGGGCACAAGAGTTTTCTCAAGAAGTCACTGATCGTTGGAAACATAGGGACACGTCACCTAGAGTGGTTTGTGGCACGCACTTCCGAAAACGTTCCACACTCACTTCTGCAGCCAAACCTAGGTCTGTGTTTTTGAGGATGCCTCAATTAGTTGTCGAGCTTGTTGATGTTCTCTGCCGTAAACAATCAGGGGAACGAAGAAGCAAGAGGAGCAATCGAAGCAACACGTATCTACCACAGAGCGGGGATCGACTGCCTGCAGCCGCGTCATCTATGAATTGACTAGCGGAAATTTTTTGATTATTTGACTTCGACTTCAATATAAAATTCCAAACATTTCAGGCGGAAGTTGTGCACAGCTGTAGGGTCTGCGTTAAGTGCTTTAGATAACTTTGACGTTACCATGCAACCAAAGTAGACTTCCTCGAGTGGGACGAAGTTGGTTCGGTCTTTGTAACGCAATCGATCGAGCAGCGTGTCGAGCAGGTATCGGCGCTGCGATATGCTTCAACAATTGTTTTAAAGACATTAGAAGTGCGGCCACTCAGCATGTGGAGTCTCGCTCTTTCCGCCTGCATTTCCTTGTTCAGCGTTGTGAAGAGTGGGTGAACTTACTGGAGTGAATACAGGTATACAACTTGGTCGTCGGGTCTTTCAATTTGCCAACTATAGAATCCACGGCTAAGAGTCGGTCCGACTCTTTTGCCATGGTCGCATGACCATGACCTTCCATGCCTTCGTCCAGCGACCATGGCCATGGTCGCTGGATCAAGCCATGGACTCCTAGGCCATGGATGTCCTGCGGACCGGTCGGTCGCCCGGTGAAAAAGCCCATGTGGTGAATCCGAAGCCATGCACCATGGCGTCATCATTTCACCTCTTGCTCTCTCTTACGAAAACGCCTATTTAAATTTTAATGCTTTTGCGTGAAGTTTTTCTTCCCTTCAGAAATTCTCTTAGGAGGCGATTGAACTTTTCCGGTAGCTTCTCTAGTGGCTAGAAAGAGAAGCCTTATCAATGAGTTGGCAGTGATAAAGGTTTCGTCGAAACCTGCACGCAGGCTAAAGCCGCTAAACTACCGTTGCGTACAGCACGCCTCAAATTGGATATTTCTCGGCGCCAGGTGTTTCCCGTTTTCCAATTCACAAAATTCAGCATTATCAGGTGCACTGCTTTGTTTGACATAATGAGATAACTAAAAATTACTAACCGGATATCGAATCCAATGCCACCGGAAGTCTTTGTCAGGTTCTTCATTACCAGCTGGAACATTGCCCAGCTTTCTTTGGTTTCGATGCCGTGCAAGATGCCGTGAACCACCGCGACGTTGGTGTAGTAGATGTAGTCGCACAGCCCGTCAATCGGGATCATTTCGGGGAAGATGGCCTTTCCCCCCACCGTGCAGACGAGCTCGTCTACAGAGACTGCAAACAGGGCGTGAGAAGAAGAAGGGGTTCGGGCGGCAAAGAGAAGTGCGTAAGCTGCTTCATCCGAATGTCTCCATCGGTGTAGGTGTAGTTAAAAAAGTTTAAATGCTGAGACACCGGTGGAACCCCTCAATGCAGATTGTTACTTAGAACGAAATTTGCTTCCTCGTTTCCCGGTGTCCGTTTGATATTCAAGAATATTGCCGTGACATCCTAAGCTCTATTTTCACAGCGTTTCGTGGAGCATATTGAAAAGTGTCAAGCAACCAGGAAGTACCTTGTGCATATTATGTATAAGTAACCCTTTTTGTTGCGAGTAATTCTGCAATACTAAACATGATTCACTGTTCTTTGTGCACAAACTATTAATTATAACCCTAGGATTTACTTTGTGAATATTGGGTATAAGCGACCCTTTCCTTTTGCCACTAATTGTGCAATACTAAATGTGATTCACTGTTATTTGTGTATAAACTATTAACTATATCCTACCCCCTACATTATTCGACTCGCCCTCCCGCTCATAATACGTAAGAGTAATAAATTGCAGAAACGGTGATAATCAAGAGCATCTTTCAGTTTTAAAGCTCTGTACTGCAAGTGAAGCGGTTTGCGTCTCGTACGATCAATGGTGCTGTGTGGCAAGACCGAAACTGATGCGTGCAGCTTCGCAGAAACACATGTTTAGTCTGTTTTCAAATGGAGGACGAACCAACTGTGGCCACCCAGCGAATGTTAGAAGGATAGCAGAAACACTTGGTTTGGCGAAGTCGTCCGTTCGTCGGATTTTGACTAGAATTTTTAAAGTGAGAGACGTTTGTGCCGAAACTGCTGACACCTGAGCAAAATGCGCGGGGAAAATAATGCTGTGTGAAGCGAAAACATTAGACGGCAGGCATGAATTCTTGCAAATGGTCGTCCTGGGCAAGTAAACTTCCATTTACGAATGTAACATCGAATTGAAGCCGCAGAGCAAGGACTGGAAAAATAAAAATGAGCGATAGCCGATAAAAGGTAAATATCTTCATCATCATCATCATCATCATCAGCAGCAGCAGCAGCAGCAGCAGCCTGGTTACGCCCACTGCAGGGCAAAGGCCTCTCCCATACTTCTCCAACAACCCCGGTCATGTACTAATTGTGGCCACGTAGTCCCTGCAAACTTAATGTCATCCGCCGACCTAAGTTTCTGCCGCCCCCTGCTACGCTTCGCTTCACTTGGAATCCAGTGCGTAACCCTTAATGACCATCGGTTATCTTCCCTCCTCATTACACGTCCTGCCCATGCCCATTTCTTCATTTCAACTAAGATGTCATTAACTCGCGTTTGTTCCCTCACCCAATCTGCTCTATTCTTATCCCTTAACGTTACGCCCATCATTCTTTTTTCCATAGCTCGTTGCGTCGTCCTCAATTTAAGTAGAACCCTTTTCGTAAGCCTCCAGGTTTCTGCCCCATATGTGAGTACTGGTAACACACAGCTGTTATACACTTTCCTTTTGAGGGATAGTGGCAACCTGCTGTTCGTGAACTGAGAATGCCTGCCAAATGCACCCCAACCCATTCTTATTCTTCCTATATTCTTCCTATTATTTCCGTTACCTGACCCAGATCCGCCGTCACTACCTGCCCTAAGTAGATGTATTCCCTTACCACTTCCAATGCCTCGCTACCTATCGTAATTGCTGTTCTCTTCCGAGACTGTTGAACCTTACTTTAGTTTTCTGCAGATTAATTTTTAAACCCACCCTTCTGCTTTTCCTCTCCAGATCAGCGAGCATGCATTGCAATTGATCCCCTGAGTTACTAAGCAAGGCAACATCAGCGAATCGTAAATTATTAGGGTATTCTTCATTACCTTTTATCCCCAATTCTTCCCAATCCAGGTCTCTGAATACTTCCTGTAAACACGCTGTGAATAGCACTGGAGAAATCGTGTCTCCCTGCCTGACGCCGTTCTATATTGGGATTTTGTTGCTTTCTTTATGTAGGACTACAGTGGCTGTGGAGCCGCTGTAGATATCTTTCAGTATTTTTACATACGGCTCGTCTACATCCTGATTCCGTAATGTCTCCCTGACTGCTGAATTTTCGTCTGAATCAAACGCTTTATCGTAATCAATGAAAGCTATATATATGATTTGGCTATATTCCGCACATTTCTCTATCACCTGATTGATATTGTGTTCACTCATAGTGACAAGGCCTTTAGCCTAAGAATCAGTCGTGTTGAAAGTGTGTATACGGTCTGTTGTTGAGTAGCTTTACGAAACCCTGCCTGGTCCTCTGGTTGACAGAAGTCTAAGGTGTTGCTGTTTCTATTTGCGATTACCTCAGTAAATAATTTGTAGACAGTGGACAGTAAGCTGATCGTTCCATAATTTTTCAAGTCTCTGGTGTCTCCTTTCTTATGGATTATCTTGGCGTTCTTCCAAAATTGCGTTACGCTCGAGGTCACAAGGCATTTCGTATACTGGGTGGCCAGTTTTTCTAGAACAATCTGCCCACCATCCATCAACAAATATGCTGTTACCTGATCCTCCCAGGTGCCTTCCCTCTTTGCATAGCTCCCAAGGCTTTCTTTACTTCTTCCAGCGTTACTTGTGGGATGTCAAATTCCGCAAGACTATTCCCTCTTCCATTACCGCCGTGGGTGCCATTGGCAAAGTGCAAATCTGTATAGAACTCCTCGGCCACTTGAGCTATCTCATCCATATTAGATCCATATTAGCAATGATATTGCCGGCATTGTCTTTTAACGTGCACTTCTGATTCTTGCCAATTCCTAGTTTTTCTTCACTGCTTTTAGGCTTCCTCCGTTCCTGAGAGCATCTTCAATTCTATCCATATTATACTTCCTTACGTAAGCCGCCTTACGCTTGTTGATTAGCTGAAAAGTTCTGCCAGGTCTATTCTAGCTGTAGGATTAGTGGCTTTCATATATTGGCGTTTCTCAATTAGATCTTTCGTCTCCTGTGATGGCTTACCGGTATACTGGACATAGTGCCGTCTGAAGAAGTGGGCCGATCCCGAAGGTTGTGGCGTGCAAATTATGTGGGCCGCTCCTGTGGGTATGTACTGTCTAAAAATGGTCCCCCGTTCCGAAGGTAATGAAGCTTGAATATGTGCGCTTTTAGCGTTGTTTACGTGCAATTTAATGATGTTGGAAGGTCCCGAAGATTTCGTAGTGGAAAAAATTTAAGCAGACATACGATCCTTCTACTTTTTTCAAAAGAGGCCTAACGTGAAACAGTGCCGTGCACAGTGACACCGCCCCTTCCTCACCCCTAACTCCCCAAGGAAGATATCTTGTATCTACGTCATTTCAATGTTGAACAGCCCGTTAAATATGCTTTTTTCATTTCATAGCTGTGTAGCCGCTTTCAGCGTTCATCCGTACTTTTGGCTAACATGAGCCTAGTAGTAGCAATATATATTTAAACGGGAGTCTTCTCGTGAACGCTTACGCCATGTTAAAAGCATTTAAGCTCGTGCAGGTAAGAAGACTCCCTAGACTGGTGCCGAATGGAGCACCGGACTGCGTAAAAGTGGTTAAAGTTTGCAATACCAGCTCTTACATGCTTTCGTTGTTGTGGTAGGAGTTGTCGTGGGCCGTGGAGTAGGCCTTGGAGTAGGCCTTGGAGTAGGCCTTGGAGTAGGCCTTGGAGTAGGCCTTGGAGTAGGCGTCGGAGTAGGCATCGGAGTAGGCCTTGGAGTAGGCCTTGGAGTGGGCATCGGAGTGGGCATCGGAGTGGGCATCGGAGTGGGCATCGGAGTGGGCTTCGGAGTGGGCATCGGAGTGGGCATCGGAGTGGGCATCGGAGTGGGCATCGGAGTGGGCCTCGGAGTGGGCATCGGAGTGGGCCTCGGAGTGGGCATCGGAGTGGGCCTCGGAGTGGGCCTCGGAGTCGGCCTCGGAGTCGGCCTCGGAGTCGGCCTCGGAGTCGGCCTCGGGGTGGGCATTGGGGTGGGCATTGGTGTGGGCATTGATGTGGGGATCGGTGTGGGCCTCGGAGTGGGCCTCGGAGTGGGTCTCGGAGTGGGTCTCGGAGTGGGCCTTGGAGTGGACTTTGGTGTCGGCGGTAGAAAGGGAGGTGGTGTCGGTGGCTGAATGGGAGGTGGTGCCACTCGTGGTACGGGAGCCGGCGTAGGTGTTCGAGTAGGCATTGGTGTTGGGGTTGGAGTAGGCCTGAGTACTGCAGGTGGGCCAATAACTGGTGGGGCTCCAGTTGTTTGCGCAGGTATTCTTCGACCAGCAGGTGTTGTTCCTGAAGAAATTACCTTTTATTCGAAACTTTTCGGTCAGCAAAGAAGAGAGGAATTACACGGTCTTAGGTACATTAGGGTTAAATTTCACAATTTGCAACGTGTGACCATAGAGCGAGTTAGTTAGAGGTAATCAGCAATTTTAGGGAGGCACCTGGGGATATGGGGATTTTTCTCGCGAGCAACAACTGCTGCTTTAGATAATCTACCTGAACTGACCGAGTTGCAGTACTTAACACAGGTGGCAAGATATAACTCAGTAATTTGGAAATAAAGACATGTGGTATATGCAGTATGTCACCACTATCTTGCCCTGAGTTTAAAAAGAAAGGAAAGCTTTTCATAACGATGAAAATACCTGCATTGTTAATGTGTTCTTCGATAGTATTATTACATTTACGGCAAACATCATAATAGGTTTTGGTGTTTGAACGCCTTCGAAATAACCAATTTGAATTGCTTTCGACACGCTCTGTTGAGCGGCTCTTCTGTCCGCGCTTTAAAAAGAAGCCTACGAAATAATAAATTGTATTACGTTACAAAACGTGGGCGCGCAGTGACGACAATGCTATTTAATCTGAGTACGAAAGTAAAAATAGAGTACGTAAGTAAACATGCTGCTCTAGAGCGTCACTTTCACATCGCATCGCGTTTGGGATTGTTTTAAATTACGTGGCGTGCGCTGATTACTCATTGTCGAAAAATAACACGCATGCATGAACATGATCACGGCAAAGCGATAACAAGCGTGAAGGAGCAAACAAGTGAACTAGAGCGATTTTATACTGCGTACCATTCCTTGCCTAATTCTTGGCACTTTTGCGGCAGGTACCTGGTTGCTAGTTAGCTTCTTGCCTTGCCTTGATAATAAAAAAAATGAATATGTGACCACCGTTGGAATGCACCCTCGTTCCTCTAGCAGAACCCGGTTCACTAACCATTGGGCGACGCTCGCTTTTTTCTTTCTTACCTTGTTAGGAAAAATACGTGCATACGTACAAAGCAGGGAATTCAGCGGTGAAAAATTTAATAAATCGTTTCGCTAGACTACTAATATCTACAACTTCATAGAGGTCAAGAGACACCAAACTGACGAGTTGCTTAAATCACTGTGGCTAACCAATGATTTGGTTTAGGGTATCCTGCATACACGCAAGACTTTGAATTAGGCATTGACTTTGTAGAAGTTTTATCTACGCCGTTATTCACACGATCCATACGCGTTTCCCACGTGGTGCTTATACACAAAAGCATTATCATGTCATGTCATGCGATAGTGCATGACGAGAAACTTGTACCGAAAGGTCTTATCGCAAGTTTTTTTTAAGGTGAAAGCTTTAAGAGGCTGATATCCCGATAGTCTTGAAAACGCGGGGTGTGGTGCAGAAAGTCATGGGAGGTCGCCTTGCGCAGATACGCGCTGGTGCTACTGCTCGCGCGTTCGTCGTTCTCTTCCACAGCTGGCTCGTATGCCGCTCATCACGCGAAAATACAGGCAAAGGTTTAAAATAAAGGCAAAGATAGAGTTAGTTCAGGCACTCAAACGCACGACCTTCGGTGGGAGTCGAACCCTGGAGCTTATGTGGAAGTCGAACCCGTGATGTTTGGTGATGAGGCCAATATAATTAGGACACAGGTAATTAATATAGACTTCATCAGGGCACTGGAACCCGCGGCATTTGCTGAGATTCGCATCCTTGGCCTTTGGTGAGAGTCGACTCCACTTCCTTTCACGTTAATTAGGGCGAACTTGATCAAGGCACAGTTCATTAAGGTAGTGTCGTTACTCCCTCATCAGAACAGGAATTGGCATCCCTGGTGCAGTATCCGGCCACTCCGTCCCAAATTACTCATTCGATCAACGAATGGCCCTCAGCGCCCAACCGCTGTAGAGCACCTCACCAAGGCGGCGGTCAGACCCCTAACGCAACCAAAGCTGCTAAGGATCTCTAGACTCGGACAGGCCGCCAATGGGAGCTGACCCTGGCAGCGTCTGACACCCGAACTTTCTCGAGTGAAGCTAGTGTGGAACTATCGGACATTATTGGGTATGTCATCGGTCTTCGTGAGGTTAGAAGAACTGGTGAGGTTTGAAGAACTGGCAATAGCCACGTCCGTTTCTATAGAGGACTTCGAGGTAAGAAGCAGTACGGAGTACGATTCCTAATCCATCAGGATATAGCGGGCAACATTGACGAATTTACAGCAATAATCAGCGAGTATCGCTAGACGTAATAAAACCTTATGTTCTTCACCGAATGAAACAAGCTGCACTGGCTAGTTCTTTCCTTTTTAGTGTTTCCACGGTATACAGGGTGCCACATAATTACTGGCACACATCTTGATCGATAATTTCGGATTTTATTATGCGAAGCATACTAGCCGCACAACCATGCTCTTCCTTGCTGCGCCGCGCGCGGCCGCGTAGCTACCATTGAGGGTATGAGCCAGTGTTCATTGCTGCACGTCTCATACGTGGGTCTATTCTCTTTTAAGTTTGCTATGTTTGTTATTAAGTTGCTTCTAATATGCGAAACATACTAGCCGCACAACCATGCGGTCGCGTAGCTACCATATGACGTCATAACAGCTGCAAAAGCGGAGGCACAACTCGTGCGCTCGCTTGCGGCCGCGTAGCTACATAGCCGGGTCTCAGCTCGTGCGCTCGCCTGCATGAGTTGTTTCTTCGTCTAGCCGAACCAAATATAGCCAAGCAACAGCAGTTCACCAGGCTAACCAGTGGTTCAACAACTAAAATAAAGGCTAGTATGCTTCGCATCCTGGGCTTAACCTTAGCTAAGCCACAGCCATTTTTTTAAACATATCTTCACATCGTTTCGTCAACCATTGTTTAAATCTGCCATATTTCGATAGTGTTTTATATGAAGCTGCATGTGACTAGCATCCCGGCATTTCTTCGAATTCGTCGAGAGAAAACTCAACCAATCACAGTAGAAGGCGCGCTCCGCATGTGCCACTGGGTTATCTGCAGCACCATGAGATGGCGCTCGCCTCCGTGCATCCGCCGCAGCGGCGCCGCCGGCCGTGCACAGGAAAGCAAAAGAAAGAACCTGAAGGCTCGCCTTCGCGCATAGCGTTCTCCGCAAGTGCTTCCCGGTAAAAACTACGCTTACATAAGCCGCCTTTGCTGGGAAGCTATAACTCTAGCACACGAAGCAGGTATTGATGCCCCTACACTTTCATATATATAAAGGAACCCGCCTAGCAAACGATTTAATTTGTGTTGTCATAGCGTTATGGGGAGGCCAGGCATACTTTGCCTCCCATTGCGCTCTCAAACGTGGCACTCATAACGAAATAACCCGCAATGGTCGTCCTGTCTCCGCTGATTACAATAATAGAATTGCGATGAAGAGAATTGAATGCCAAGAGCGGTGCGGAAACGTTGAGCGACAACAGCAACAGCAATGTCAACATGCACAATGGCGTTTTGATCCGGCTCGGCAGGAGTAATAACAAGGCTACGTCACGTTAGCCTATTGAATCAGCTGATACTGCAGCTTCGCTGTCCAGCGACCTTCAGAGAATGTATTCCAGCCCATTTTTGTTATGGTTTATTTATGTTTCGGAGAATGGAAGGCCTTCCTTCACTCCCATCCGCAATGTCGTCATTGAGTGAGGCCGGGGCCGGGCACTCCTTCTGAGGTCGAAAAAAGATCCTAACAATTCACCGCAAGGTTACCCATTGCGCTCTCAAACGTGGCACTCATAACGAAATAACCCGCAATGGTCGTCCTGTCTCCGCTGATTACAATAATAGAATTGCGATGAAGAGAATTGAATGCCAATAGCGGAGAATCATCAAACGCTGGCCTTGGAGATCAGCGTGTGTTGCAACAATGAGTTAAGCGCTGCCAAGGGATCTGTAGGTTTCCTACTCCAAGCTCCAGAGAGACAGACTGACAGAGGGGCAAAGAAAGTGTAGATGGGGAAAATATGGGCTGCTGTTGGCACGGGCCGGGAATGGGGAACACTTAGTAGCTGTTTTCACCGTTGAGAAAACTTTCAGGTTAGAGGGCCAGTGTTGCATTCATAACACCCGTGTGCTTGTTCCGACGTCAGAGCTCGCAGATGCAGTCAGATGAACAGTTTTAAGGAAACGGCATGATGCGGTAACTGTCGCGGTTTGAGTTGAGTTGAACAGCTGGCCGCATTCCTCTTGTCTTTGTGGCGAAAGGTGCAATGATTCATGCTCACGCACACTTTAAAGATACTTTAGAGACTGCTTCGCTGGCCCTCATCCCTGTCCCTCGTTTGGGCAGTAGCATTTTTTTTTTGCATCGCAGCAGGACAGTTCTCCAGTACAAGAATCGAAGCGTAAGTCACACCACGGTACTGGTGTCGATGCCCACCCGCCCGACGTCTTTTCAGCTGGATAGTGGCCGCAAGCAGCCCTCAACTGATACGAGTCAAGTGTGCCTGGGCTATTCCTTAAAAAAAGGAGACCGCGCCCTGCACTATACCAGCATGGTTGCCCTGAAAGAATGGGCAGAGCCAGCGTAGAAAAAAAAATAGCTTGTGGATTCTTGCGGGTCGTGGTGGAAGCGTTACCCAGGGCGTTTAATGGCCCTGATCACGTCGAAGAGTGGAGGGATTGCATAAATTCTTCGGTGTTGCATTCCTAATTTACTAGGCTACAAACAGTTTCCTAAGAATGTTCTTCAATTTGCTAGCAAAATTTAGGCATAAGCCTTGCGGCAGTATTTGTGGCGCACCCTGTACATACTTTGACCGCGATAGCACGTACAGTGCTCTCGTTTGAAAGCAAGCCAGCCAGCTCTAATGAAAGGATCGGCGCTTTCAGCTCGAGCCCCTTTGTCGCCTTGTTTCCGTGTGCCAGTACGCGTTCTGCGGTGCCGAGTTGGACTAGACTGCCTACGTGTCTAGTCCACTTTCCTATGTGCTCTTCTCGTGGCATGCATGCAGAAATTGTGCGGCATGGTACAGACATCATTATCACCCGAGTTGATCATTAGTTAACAGTTGTTCGCAGGAGTAGAAATGCCATCGTCGTTTTACATACACAACGTGAGAAAGCCATAGATACGAATAATTTCATAGCACGTACTCGGTGATGAAGTCGCATTCTGTTTTTCTCTCGTTTACCTAGTCCACTGCCTATGTATTAGGGGACAATTATCATGCCGTAAGCTCGCGTAGGGCCTGGGTAGATAATGGTGTTGCTGGCGTACGATTGTTTTCAACGTGGTCGTCAGTCATCGCGCTGCATTCGTCACAGACACGCATGCTCGCCCACCATCCATACTCTGTTTACAGAGGCTTTGTTTCCACCTGATACCGCATTAGGGAACATGAAACTAACAATGCTGTGTAACCATGTAGCCGCAAAATTCTTGTCATAACATTGATTCCCACAGTGCTTCGGATCTGCACAATATTTTTTTCCTTTCGGTACAAATTGATAGAATTACAAGCATCTGGATGAGCTAATGGATATAACGTCTATCTTTGAGCAAGTCTGAGAGCTAATCAAACGCGACGCGCTGCGCAGAGTGACGCGCTAGAGGCGAGATGTTTCCTTTCTCACCGAGTCGTAGCTGTGCGCTCACGCGCTGTCACGTGGTTTACTTTTATAATTCGCGCGTTCTGTTTAACACGCGGTTTACGAGATAAAGTGCCAGCCAGTCCTGATACTGGACATACCTTGAGTGAACGTGTGCTAATGGCCGCCTACGAATGATGGGGTTTGTGTATTCAGCTCGTAAATATTTTCTTTCTGGGCGTTAGCCGAATGAATGCCGGCATTGATTCGAAACGCCAAAGATGTAGTATTGGTGATATAAACTCCATACCAGATGAGCGTGAAGTTGAAGCGGAAACGGGCACAAATGCGGTCACCATGTAATCAAGCAGGCGTGTACATATTCAAAAGGCTTTTGTCTCGACTTCCTGTACCGTTGTATGGTAGCTGATAGCTGGTAAAAGAACTATTCAGAACATTTTTCTACTGTCTCAGGACCGGCTAGGGAACTACCTGCGGTAGATGTGAACCCATCAAACATCGGTGCTCTCAGCTGCCTCATTTGTTTTAACAAGGGGCAACGCTATTTAGCCTTGTTTGTTTAACTACTTTTTAAGTACTGTTTCATGTTCAGGTTAAACATCTGCATTGACCATCGTTAACGCGAGCAGTTAAGCTGCCTTCTTTTCACGGTTTCTTTAGACAAATGCTTTCTGAAAGGCATGTGCCAGCTTATACTGAATCGCGTTGTGACAAAGAATGTGAAAGTCTTTGTCAGCATCTTTGTATGGTAACATAACTAGGTTATATGTTTCGTGTATAATATTTCGCTCGCGGTAGGTGTACGTCCGGCTGTTTTATCTGCAGGTAAAATGATCTTTATGTTTTAATCTAGCTATGCTAAATATCTAATAATCACAGTACCTGAAAGTTTCATTTCTGCGCGAATTTGTTTTTTCAGTGACTGTTTTTCCCCGTAATAATGCAAGTTGTAAGTACTTAGACCCCCTAGCATTCATTGGATATGCGTCTAAGTACTTTTCCTTGTTTTTCTTTCCTTCACCTAAAAAGGAAGAATAAATTTCAAGGGCAAGATGAGGAACACTCACCGGGCGTCCGAGCTGTAAGTGGGGGCAAGGGCACACCTGGTGGCAGCGAGTCTCCTCCTCCACCTCCGCCACCTCCACCACCGCCGCCACCACCACCGCCGCCACCAAGAACATCCGTCCCTTCCGGCTTTTCAGCTGCACACAGAGGGAGAATGTGAAGTCAACGAACGGTATCGAACCCTATCTTTGAACCCTATCTTTGTCGAGTCCGCGTTGAGTGTAACGCTACGAACTGTACTACAAAAAAAACCCATCCAAGACGTTTCAATTTTCGCTACGTCTAAGGCAGACGGGAAGAGTAGCAGCAAAGTATATGGTTGGGTGAGTTGTGTAATGCTGTTAGTTGAAAGAGGCGCACGCGGTATTAAAGACACGGGAGGAAGTATAAGCAACAATTGGTTGTCCTGGTAAGTCAAGGGACAAGTACGCGGGTAAATTGCTTGTCCTCAAAAGACGCGGGACAGGTGCACGGGACAATTTCTTGTCCTCGAAAGACACGGCACACGTAGGTGGTATAATCGCTTGTCCTGTATACGCTTTCTCTTTCCACATCTTTCTGCCTATGTGTGCTGCTTGAAATATGATTGCAGACGATACACGTATTTACGTTACTTTGTGGCCATCATGTCCGTCGTTCATTAAAAAGGAGCTTCAGCTCGTAGCCAACGCCAATTTTATCTTTTGTTTTTGCTGAGACAGAAGAAAAAGTCATAAATTGTTTTATTAGAGAACCACTAGATCGATTTCAATGAAATTTGATGCAATTTAGAGAGAGACATAAATTATGGCTGCTCGTCATGCGCCTTATTCTGGACCAGAAACAAGTACTGCGTTTATGTAGACTGCACCTGTTGTATGTAGCTGAAAGAAAATAATTGAATACACAGCTGACGTGAGATTGTTACAATGTTAACGAGGGTTCTTCAAAAGTCCTAATCACGAATTATGGGCATAGTTCAGAGCGGTGCATATTATATTAAATTTGTAAGTTCTAAATGTAATCTTCGGCAGAATTTGCGCAAGTGTGATGCGAGTGTTTTTCTCTCCGAGTTGGAATTGTAATCATCATAATAGAGTTGTCTTAAATTTTAAAAATTTTCAATAATGTTTCCTAAACAAGCGACAGCCTAAAAAAGAAGTTGGGGGGCGATTCAACCTCCATGTGAAGTTCATGAAAGACTGCCTTCGTGAGCGAGTTCCGGGTGAAATAGGGGCGGAGTCAGTGCTCAAGGCACTCTGTCACGTCACGGCTAGACCGAAAAGACTAGGAGTTTTGGACGGTCATATTCTTTTTTGGAGCAGTATCTTAGGGATGGGCCTTAAGTTGGACGTATGACGATGTGTCAGTTATTTTAAATTATTTCCGGAGATCTGTATAAGAAAACAGGGACTGCAGTATGATGCACTCTGTTGTAGCAGAAGAGCGTCCGTTGGGTAATGGCATCAATATGCGGCTTCTGCGCTAGAGGTCTGCTGTTGAAATCTGGCCGTCGGGCAATTTTATTAATTAATATATTTGAAGCTGGCAGTTTGGCTCGAAGGGCGAAACATTGAAAGAATGAAGGTGCCGTTTCACGCGAAAGGCGAATAATCGATTGTGATAGCGAATTAGTAGGCAGCCGTCTGAAGTAAGGATAGTAGCTTTATTGACCGCGTAAGCTTGGAAACATTCGCTTCCAAACTGATCTAACAAGCATAGCGTTATCACGCGCAAGCAAACATGAACACATCGCACTCGACGGGTGCGGACGCTTGCCATGAAAACGCTGGTGTGAGCAAAAGTGGCAGCAGTAGCGAGTGAACTGACCTTCTTGTGGTCTATCACTCCAACGCAAGAGCTAGCGCGCTCAAAGGTGCGTAGTACGCACTTCTCGGCGGGCTCGAACCTCCACTCCCCCCCCCCCCCCCCCGTGCCTTCCGCGCTGCCTCCCTACTTTCTGCCATATCACGCGCGAGATTGAACCGCGATGGCCGTTTGCTTCCGGAGCACAACGCCGCCCCTGCTCCCTGCCTCCGTCCTTCCGCGACGGAACACAGCGCGTTGCCTCTCCGCTTTCTTCCTTCGCGTGCGCCGGATTGAGCCATGATAGTCGGCTTCCCCCGCGTGCTTTCACTCGCACACACAGCATACGACGCGCGGCGACGGTGTTATCGCCCTTGGACTGCATTGGGAAAACATCGCGGCGACATCGACGGTGACGACGAAAATGCGCCAGGGGCGCCATAACGTAAAACTGGTCGAAACTTTTCTATTCCAATTCTGCAATCCGCCCTCCGCGATTGGTCAAAAACTTTTTGGGACCACCCCCATATCACCTATCTGTCACGCGACGTCACGAAAACTGCGATAGCTCCCCATCTGATATAACATGTTCACACGGATTATGCATGATTTGACCGAACAAAAGAAAAATGGTTATTTCTGATTCGACGCCTCTTCGTCATTAGCCCTCGGCTATTGGTCAAATGTTCTCGGGCTGCGCCCGCTTCACCTGCCTCTCACGTGACGTCACAAAACTGCAAAAACTCACCACGTCAAAGTTACGTGTACGCGATAAAGATGCATTAATATGCCTAACAAAACTGAATTTTCTTCTCAATAGCCGCAGGCTGCCCCGTTCCGAAAGTAATAAACGATGGCTGCCGCCGATCGCTCAGGCACTGGCTGCTCGCTCCTGTCGGAGAGCATGGGCTTATTTTCGTGTAATAAAACATTTTGCGTGGCCGCGTAACGTTTTCGAGCACTTTCGGCACGTTTCGGACATGGCTCTGCCAACTCTTCTTTGCTGAGGATCCGTTTTAGCGTCATTCTTAAGTATCCATTGTATGCCGCCGCGATTGTCTACGACCCGCCGCAAGCCAAAGGGAGAGCGGACCAATCGCAGGCGCCGGCGCCACCCTCGTCATCCGGTTATCGATTTTCAGTGCAGTGGCTCGGCCCTATCTAATCCCTCTCCACTTGAGCGTGCTCCTCACCTCTTGTCAGCCAATGTGATAAGACAAGCCGCTCAGTGTAGACAATGTTATTTGTTTTTTAAGGAAACAAAAGTGACCTCCTATGAACGAGGAGAGCGTTTGACTGGTCTGTTCAGACAACCCTGCGGGTGACCGCCCGATGCTTGCGTCGGCGGTTACGCAAATTTGACGTCAGGAGTTTGGAATAACAACATATTGGAACAGTTTTACGTTATAAGGCCCCAGGAGTGTCCATGTAATTGGATCGCAATAATGACAAATTTGAGCGCTGTGCTTTGACTGCCCGTACGGTTTTCATTTCATACGCGGCTGCGCCATGTCGGTCCGGCGCGCCACTTCGTTCAGCTGCTCCTGGATAGGAGTAACGCCGCCCTGCCAGCTACAAAGCGAAACGTCTCAAAGAACGTTGGCATGGTTATTAGCTACGCCAATGGTGTCGGAGGCGTTGCACGTAAATGGTTCTCTAGGTGAAAGCGACGGGCAGGGGAAAAAAGTTTCTTGAGAAAAGAAGTCTCACATTCTTCGGTATACGTGCTATGCCTTGATTTAGATAATATAGATATTTGGTTGAGAAAGTCACTGAAGCAGCCGCTCACACATATATTTCTTTCAATGGCAATCTTTCGAGGCATTCGCAATCAGCCGCGATTCTCAAGGACATCCATGGTTGCCTGCCATTCCACTGCGATTGCGTGTACGAATTTGCTTTTCACTTACCATCCGCTGATCCCAGCAACATGTAGCCCATGAAGACGGCAAGAAGGACGAAGCAGCATAGACCGATGGCGGCCAAGATCATCGACGTTTGTTGGGAATCCTCGCTGGAAGTTTGGATGGTAGTTTCCGCATTCACAATCAGCAGGGCGCGAAAAACAATGCCACTAAGACGCTTCAGCTGATAAACATAGCCGTGGTCGAAAGGGCGATCGCATAGCGATACCTCGTGTACACTGTAGGATGAAGGCCACTCACAGTTGCTCTTTCTTATACCTGCGTCTTGTGTCAGTCGACGCTGTCCTGTGCCTTCAAACTTATCACACCGCGCACTTCTCTGCTATGCACCACAGCGCTTCCCTTCGTTACGGTTTCTCTATTGAAACACATCTGATCTCTTCTGTACATTGAACGATTTGCGCAGCGTTTCTTTGGTTCTCCTTTAGCTCAGCAGAAAGAACCATTATCGTCTAATTCCATTTGTTGTTCTGAATGTGAACTCTCCTCCCGCCTGCCCTTTGATAATCCACACTCCCTCGTTCTTAGTTTTTATTCTCCTAGACGTCAGCTGCTCCCTCAATATCATCTGAAATTTTCATAAGAACATCTGCTTATTAGTCGCCCATGTGTCACTTAATTTTGTTATTCTACGTGTTATAGCCCCATGGGTCAATGCCATTAAAAAAATTCTGTGTATGTACATTTCAAGGATATTAGTCAGCTGCGCTTCACAGTTACAAAAGCAGAAATCTTGCTAAAGATTTGGGTTACTATCGTAACTTTTGGATTACATATAACATTGCCGCATGTAGAATGAGCGGAAATACTTCAATATTTTCTTCCCAAACGGATTGAATAAACTGTGTCAGGCTTCGAATCAAAGTACAACCGTAAAAGAGTAACTGTGTCAGTGAGCTCTTGCGATCACGCATTAAAAATTAAAAAATCAGTAGCGAACCATAATTTTAGTAAATAATAAGATACTTGAGTGAACCAGATCACCACAAGAAATGGCAGGTGGGGCCCAAACTGACGCGCCAGCTGTGGTTACCGCTGTGAAACGGAAAAAAGATCTCGAAGGCTACGCCGTTGCTGGCTTTCTCATTTAAAAAAAAATTAATAAATGCAGTTTTAGAAACGAAACTTAGCATGTAGCACAATTCCACGTCTTCATGTTGGTCACATAGAGGAGGACAATGTCTTCCCGGGAAATCGAAATGAATATCTAATAACCCTGTTTCGCTCGTTCACATTTAAATTATTACTTCGCAGCAGATACTGCAGATGACGAATTGTAGCCGGTGACTTCAAACGTCATATATGCTACGGACAAATTATGGGCATGACATCAGTTTCTATGTGTGTTCCAAAAGTGTGGGATGAAATGCTTCCAGTAATTTTTGCGCAAAGGCGTTTTTATTTGAAAAGACAATGGAAAAGCAGTGAATTTTGATAGTGAAATTGACTGGTGCTCTTGTGATCTCCAGATAGTGATCTCCAGACTGGTGCTAGTTTCAATATTCGAAACCAAGTCAATCTTCCTTGAAATCACTGGCTTCAATTTGTCAGTTACGTAAAGTGTTGATAAGTGAAATTTTTGTTTATTTGTCAGGTATGAATGTTGTTTTTAGTATAATGTCCAACTCTCTGCATAATCCAGCTCAATGAATAGATATCTGCTATATGGTATAAGCGATTTCGAAAAATCCTGTTAACCTCAAAAAAAAAAAGGAGTTGCACATTCGCTCGAAAGGCACAGCGTAGATAGTAATAGTTCAGTATTCGACAACCACACATAGTGAGGTTCGCAGTTTTATTCGTTACACGTCGCAGAAATTGCAATAAAGATTCGCTGATTCAATCACCAAGCATGGTGTCACGTGAGCACAGGCAAGCATGAAGAGAGCTTGCTCGATGAGCAGGAACACTCTCTGTCACAGCGCAGGCGTGATAAGCGAATACAGAGCGGGATCGAACGCTTGTACTCCGTCTCGCATCAACACGAGACGGCAGGTAACGAAGTGGCGTGATGTGATGAAATTATGAGATTTGTAGACATGAGATTGCGTCTGATTGGACAAGACAAAGGTAATTGTATATCTCTGGGGAAGCACTTCATACTGCAGAGGACATATATTGGCTTAAACTAGGAGATATTTAACCAGCCCAGCAATGTATTTTTGATTAGACCAGAATTACCCTGAGATGAGTATCGTAAGTTTATTCATTCAAGTGCAAAGGAATTATTCAGACACGAGCACTAGGAGGCACGTCTTATTCTACTCTTATACATAAGGTGTTCTTGTATGAAAGCTGCCATACCACCCTGCTTTATTAATACAACCGGAATAAATCTGTCGGTATTCAACTAGACAATCCGTTCCAAAGGAACAAATTACGCCAGCATTGAAAGAACTGAAATAATTCTGGCAGTGCGGTTGTTTCTCAGCATAGTAGCTAATGTTTAGTACCTGCTGGCGCGAACATATTCTCTCAAGTGTATTCAATGTTTTCACGGGATGGTTTTAAAGGAAATTTTGATGGTCGAGCAATGTGTGGTAAGATTAGGACTTATGTAAAAAAATAAAGCTTTATGTTTAATTTAGAATGACTATTGTGTCAGACTATGAGTACTACGACAGCGTTCGAAACACTGCATGCTTGTTTTCGGGCTCTGCAGCTCCATTCATAGAAAAAAGGAAACGTTTGGACTCAACAAGTCCTAAGCTATATATATATTGACTTACGGGCCAGAAGCTGGAAAGAACAAATATGAAAACCGTGAGTATATAAGTGTATTTTCATTTCTCATTAGCGGAGATAGTAAACAGTAGTGCAATCACACAGTAATTATTATATAAGTTTTGTTTAATATTGCATGAATTGTACTGAAGTCATGTATACTGAATGCATACTGAGTGAGCATTCTTCCTCTTGTTTCGCTGCGACCCCACACTACTTTTCGACACCATTCTGCATGCTAGCCTGAATTCCACGTGCGAGTACGCCCGTGAAGCCATACTAAAAGCTCAAGAAGCGCGCCATATTGCCCGACGTCGACTTGTGGAGTCGCAGGACAATCAGCGGCGCTTATATGACGCCCGCCATCGTGACGTCCATCACACACTGGGCACCCTGGTTCTCCTTTTTTTGCCGTCGCTACGCGTTGGCCTCTTGGGGAAGCTACTTTAACGCTACTCTGACCCTTACCGTGTGTTTTGTAAAGTAACTGACGTCACGTACGAAATCGCCCCTCTTGAGCCAACCGTGGCTCAGCATAGCTCCGACGTGGTCCATGTCGCGCGTCTTAAGCTGTATCACTCGCCCGCCTTCTAACCAGCCCCGAGCCGGTGCTTCCGCCGCCGGGGGTCATGTGACACGCTGGAGAAGATGTCAGCTTGGTCGTCGTCGACGTCGCCGTCGTCGTGAGATCGCAGCGTCAACATCTAACAGGGAGCATCTGCCGAATTTCGCGTTTGTATTTCGGCGTAGCTTGCGAAAGGGGTATAGTGAATGAGCGTAGAATTGCATGAGATTAATCTTCAGAGCTGTACTCCCGGTAGACATAAACACTGTATGACATTAGGCGTGCCACAGCATGAAAGTAAACAAAGTTGCCGTTATGTTTGATAGCATTGAACCCCTTAACGAAAGATTGACTTCGAATAGCTAGCAATATGTGCCTTTTATCGGTACCTTTCCCTTTTTTTTGCAGTCATGCTTTTGTTAAATTTTGCGGCTTGCCTGTTGGATATATCGAACTGAATTAAATTCCTTGGTTTTGCGTGCATAAACCACAATTTGATTAGCAGGCACGCCGTGGTGGAGGACTCGTGATTAATTTGACCTATCTAAATACATGTAAAAGGAGAATTCGTTTTTCTCGGCAACCAGTGCACCAAACTCGACGAAGCTAGTTGCATTAAAAAAAAAAAAACTTAAAATCTAGTGACGGTTGGTCTCAAAATTTTAAATTAGGCCGTCATTTTCTTAAATAAAATTGGGAAAAATCGAAAATTTTAAGAAAACGAAACTATATAGTTTCCAACTCTTTAACTCAACCATGAAAAACGTTAACATAATTCAGTTTATTGCACCTAATAGTACATCTAAAGTGGACAAAATTGATATGTTGCACATAAACCTCGAAAAATTTTGTAATATGGGAATACAGCTTTTGCAGAACCCTTGTACTCAACGTAATAAATTCACGTAAGATACAAACTGACATATCGAAATTGTCCGCTCTGAATGTTCTAATAGATAACGCTTACAGAACCGTGACATCTATTCCTAATCGAGAGCTATTAAGCAGAAAACGTCGTGCTTCTATATTTTTTGAAGTTTCGAATTGTTAAAAATCATTGTAACGAAATTCAGGCCCTAACTCGAAATTCCGCATCCAACAGTCACTAGAATTTAATCTTCTCTTTTAAATGCAACAAATTTCATTAAAATAGGTCTAGGAGGTATTTCAGAAAAGCGTTTTTGCGTTTTACATGTACTTGAATAGGCCGCGTCAGAGAATAGGCCGCGCCTCTAATGCACGAGGCATAGTATTTGCATTTCGCCCCCATCGAAATGCGGTCGTCGAAGCCGGCATTCGATCCCGCGACCTCGTGCTCAGGAGCGCGATTTCATAGCCACTATGCCACCGCGGTAGGTGTTGAACATATTGCCTTGAGTGCAATAAACCTGGCAGTTGGTAGTGGTCGCTCCGTCCTTGGAAGGTTTTTTTTTTGTTGTTGTTGACTGTTCACATTGCATTTTTTTTTCGTGATGACCACTTAGAAAGAAGCTCACTTGTATGTTCTGTAAATATATTTGGGCAGTTTTCCTTCCTTAATTTCGACAACATGTGTGCTTGTTCTCATATCTTTCGTTAGCCATTTACACACCCTACTCCCAATATCCGTTTTTCATCCACGGAAATCCCATTTTTGTTCACGTCGTGCTTCTTGATTAAAGGGACACTAAAGGGAAACAATAAATCAGTGTAGACTAATAAAGCATTGTTTGAGAACCCTGCAGGCAGTCATTTCAAGAAAATAGTTTGAATATTAGATGAGAAAATGAAGGTCCAAGTATCAGTATTTGAATTTCGCGCCGAAACGCCAGCGCCGGTACGTCAGCGTGACGTCAGGGATTCCAAAGTTTGTTTTCGCATTTGGGCCGCGTTGGCTGAATAAAGGTTCCCGAAACTTGGCGTGTTTAATATTTGGTTCCTTTAGAACACAATGTAGTCAATCTGTACCGTTATATATAATTAGTAGGCCCTAGAAGATGCCATCAAAATCCATGACGTCACAGCCCCCAGGTGCGGGAACTTAAGCAGGCGTCGCCACCCGTATTTCGTTCTTGCGCTTTTTCTCGCTTACCAAACGTCCTATCGTTGTAAGGGTGGTGTTTTTGGTGTTGTAGAACGGTGATTTACTGATGCAGAAGAAATCACTTTTCACTTTAGTGTCCCTTTAACGTTCGAGGCGAGGTATTTACTGCTTATTATTAATTTTTCATTCTCTCCATATCGATTTTCTGCCCTCACAGTTTCTAGAAGGTTAAATAATTGCCTCCCTAGGTGTACTAGTAAAACTATATGTACCGCTGACCTCGCGTCCTTGTTCTATTAAACTATCAACGCTAATGCTTCCTTTTCAACATACCCAACACCATTTCCCGTCCCTCACATTGTTCAAGCCTAACAACTTATGTTTGTTATGTTGTTATGCGTGTTAACAAATCCTGCCGTAGCAAATAAGCTGGCCTAGCCTAACAAAGTCTTCCTGTCAAAACGTTGGCTCCGAGCCGAGGCTTCTCTTGTTCGTCCTACCTCTCGTCACACCGTTGTGGATTGTGCCTCTATGAAAAGAGTATGTAATAAAACCACTGTGTGAAACTCACAGGATATTCCACTGGCGCTCATGGCTGCAAAACAAGAGAAGCACAAGGAAGGAGGCATCAGAACATTACTTCTTCGTCACTTCTATCTCGTATGCGACTTCTGAGGATGGCACCAGTTTCGAGATATGCACAGTCCAACTCGCGGTACAAATGCACTGCTGTGTCACGTAAAAAAAAAAAAAATACTCTGCTTCACGCATTGCAGCACAAAAATAGCTGGAACGCCATTGTGTATCGTGGCATAACTGGAAAAATCTCGAAACTGGTGTCGTCCCGAGAATTCGCTACAAGTGAATGCAAGATCGCCGGCTACAATTCCTTAATTGCAATAAGTGCCGAAAGGTCATGAATTACACAGTTAGCCAGTGGAACAATGCTAAATATTCAATAAGGCTAGCCTTTCTCTCGCAGAAATGATGTATGCCTCATCGATTAATGTATATCAAGGGTTAGAATTGCGCTGGCTACCACAAAAGTAAAAGAAAAACGGTGCACTGTATTAAAAAAACTGGTATGACTCGTGCCACCTGATATGCAATTGAAATTTTTTAATCACATTTTTATTCATCCATGTGTATAACGTGCCCAAGACATGCGACAAAATTAGGCAAGCGTTGGGTGCCTCCTGACAAACTTCAACGTCCCGGGTGGTCTGCTGGATAGTCAGCGCTTAAGAGATGAACCAATACAGGTACTCGAGACCACCAGACACACACTGATGTGGCATAACTATCGTACACTGTTTTTCAATGAAATTATGAATAGGTGAAATACATGCAGCATTGACTCCGAGCGGAGGGTTTCCTTGTTCGCCCGCTGTTTATCAATTTGTCTTCCTTCTTCGCGTTAACCCGTTGTCAGCAACAGACATAGCTCAATCTGATCTCCGAGGAAGTAAAAAACAAAGGCATTTAGCAGAAATATTAACGAGAATACATAAAACATTTGAATGGAAAATAATGAACGATACGCCATCTCAATGAACGAACGAACCTGAACCGTAAAATACCTTCCATCCTTATAAATGTGCGCAGGTGTAAATCAATCTCTAACTTATACCCCAAACCCAAGCGGTGTAAGCGTGTTTGTTATAGACCCATTTACACGCTTATTCAGTTTCAACGTTGTAAATTATTTTACATAAATACTTTGAAAAACAAAGCCTTACCAGTTCCCAAGTTTCCAAAAAGTTTTCAAGCATCGACACCGATAGCAAGGCCTACGTTAGGCTTAATCTCCTCGAGGGCGCGCTCACAATACGCAGGTGGCACGTGTTGGCTTGACGCAGCCGTCGGGCAGGAACGCACGACAACGGCGGTGACGGCGACGACGGCGTGAATGCGCCTATCATCATCATCATCATCATCATCGTAGTCATCGTCGTCGTCATCATCATCATCATCCTGGTTACGCCCACTGCAGGGTAAAGGCCTGTCCCATACTTCAACAACCCCGGTCATGTACTAATTGTGGACATGTCGTCCCTGTAAACTTCTTAATCTCATCCGCCCACTTTCTGCCGCCCCCTGCTACGCTTCCCTTCCCTTGGGATCCAGTCCGTAACCCTTAATGACCCTCGGTTATCTTCCCTCCTCATTACATGTCCTGCCCATGCCCATTTCTTTTTCTTGATTTCAACTAAGATTTCATTAACTCGCGTTTCTTCCCTCACCCAATGAGAAGAAATTGCCAATGGGAGGGAACGCACTTCACGTCGGCTCCGTTTTCCAAGAATTTCGCTGTGATTATCGCTCATTCGCCTCATGAATGTAACACCAGCGTATGCAGGAAGTCACCAAGATTCTACTCGCACCATATTCAAGGTGGGAAACGACTTCCTTCCCAATCACAGAGGCTTTTGACCAGCTCGACGCTAACCCTCACCGGAGCTCGCTTCGCCGGAGCAGTGATGGAAGTTCAAGTGAACGGGGAGGACATCTCCCCTGAAGAGTTTCTCCAAGGCAACGGTTGGTGCACCATTCGATACAAGACCCAATTCAACGGCGAGGCCGCGCAAAGCAACACCCAGAACGGAACCCACTCCCGCACCGGCGAGGGAGCGAACGGCGACTGACAGCGTTCGCGTCAAAGACAGCGTAACGTCAAGCAACAAGTCATCAGGAACAGTAAAATGCCACTACTCCCACGAAGTGATTTCAAGGTCGTGATACGACCAAGAGGAAGCCTCGACGTTGCCGCCACCGGAACCGTGCTCCTCGCATCGGCCATTTACCGGGCGGCCAACGTACCGGGGCAAAAAGCAGGGGAGGACACGGTGTGCACCAAGAACCGCCAAAACATCATTGTCGTGAGTACACCTCACGCTACTCACGCCGCTAAGTACAGGCAACTAGAACTATACGTACCCCCTTTGCCTCGCAACATGCACCCCCAACACCACACAGGAAGGCGTAAAGCCAGGGCAAAACACATGACCAAAAGTTACTCTAACAACAAGGAGGCGGTCTTCACCGACGCAGCCCGCTATCGAGACAGGAAGAGTTTCGTGGCGGCAGTCACTAGCCACCGAGGCAACCACCTCACGAGCGTCACCGTGAACACGGCACATGCCGAAGCGTCAGAGGAAGCGGCCATAGCACTGGCCCTCACACAAACCAAAGCTACATACGTGATCTGCGACTCAACGGCAATTCGCAATTTTGCAAATGGGCGCATCTCGCAAGAGGCGTATCAGATACTCCAGTGACATCCCATACACCAGGAAGCAAGGGAGAGGCCGACGTTGATAACAGAAGGCATTTGCTCATTTGCGAAGGCATCCCGGCACACACTGGAATGAGCACCCCCAACGAAGCGGCTCACGGCGTTGCTCGAGGCCTGACTCACCGAGCAGCATCGGAGTAAGAGCCCCCGCGGGGTACTGCAAACGTCTGGGCATGGGAGGATCGTATGACTAGTTTTCACGACATCACGGCCCACTACCAATTACAAAGACGCATATACTCATTCCCTCACGCTAGGTTAGACAGGACGCAAGCAGTACACTTCAGACAATTACAAACAGACTCTTACAGAAACCCCAGACTCATGCACGCCATGTATCCAGACATGTACACTACAAACAAATGCACGTCGTGTGGCGAGGTTGCCACACTAAATCACATGTTATGGGAGTGTTGGGACCTAAACAACAAGTCGGGCAGTGCCGACCCCTCCGTCTCTTCCACCGCCAGTCTCCGGTCACGCTGGATGACCGCACTGCTCAGCTCTGAACTGACAGCACAACTCTGGGCCGTCCAGCGAGCCGAGGAAGCCGCTTCGAGACAAGGTCTCGGAACCGCGTCCGCGGCGGGTGCCCAGACCCACTAAAAAGACGCCGGACTCAAATCTTGTTGATTTGAAATAAAAGTTTACGCTCTCTCCCTCACCCAATCTGCTCTTTTCTTTTCCCTTAACGTTACACCCATCATTCTTCTTTCCATAGCTCGTTGCGTCGTCCTCAATTTGAGTCGAACCCCTTTCGTAAGCCTCCAGGTTTCTGCCCCGTAGGTATGTACTGGTAAGACACAGCTATTATACAATTTTCTCTTGAGGGATAATGGCAACCTGCTGTTCATGAATGTCCCTATAGCTTCCGCTTAATTGCTCTCGGGATACTTTTTGTTTGCGACAAACACAAGGAGAAAGCTAACACGAACCAATGACGACGAAAATTTTCTGATGTGAATACACACCTTTTTTTTTTTACATGTCAACACGGTAAATCAGTGCCCTCGATTTCGGGAGCAACCGCAGACCACGCGCATGTTAACACGCTAAGCGCGCGAGCTAGCAACGGTGGCTGCTGTGCGGGCTTAGTTACAGATCAACCATTTCTGTTTAACATGTTTTCTGTAACATGTTTTTAACACGTTTGATTTCTGACATGTTTTTGAGATCTCCAAACCGGCAAGCATATCGGCGTCTTCACTAATTTAACATAATCGCCTTTCTTTTACAGCCAGTTTTTTTTTCTTTCTGTGAAATTATTGGTTCATGACGACGCAACGCATAAGTCACGTGAGACAGCAGTGTATGGTGACGCTGCCGCTACCGCTTGCACAGTTCTCGGCCACACTGCTACATCGGGCCTCACAAAGCGAGCAACAGTGCATGAGGCTTCTTTGACCACGAAGGGAGGGAGATAGATTTCACAGCATCACACTCGCCTGCGCTCGCTTATGCAGGAAAGAACCTGTCGCGTAGGGTACTTCATCGAGGTGAATTAGTTTGGAAAAAAACACCGGACTAGGTGCACCTATAGGACACAGTATCTGTGGTACAGGCGGGAAAAAAAAACGGACGCAGCTTGCACATGTCTTGGAACCTAGACCACTACCCCGCTGTGCCACCAGTTTCTACGCATTCCTTCAAATATCCGTGATTCGAAGAATCCCTTATGCGGGCATAAGACGCATCTTTCTCAGTCGCGGTGTTGCATTGGCGATCGACTTAAGGAAGCAGAAGAAAGAAAGGCGTTGCCTTTAACAGTAGTTCTTACCCGACGACTCAATCCCGGAGACTTCGCCTGGAAATGCGAAAAAAGCAAAATTACGACAGCAAAAATAAAAGATTAAAAATATCAGCATCGAGGGAAATTGGATCAGCACTGGTCCAAATAAAAGTAACAGCCAAACCTACAACATCAACGCCAGTTTGTCAAACGCCGCAATTGGACGCCTAACACAGGAACTGCAATGTACTATTACATTATCATAAAATCTTTGCTGCCAGTTCGTGTTACATTCAGACATAAAAAAAACATAAAACTGTGACACCCAGCATGGCTATTCAAAGATGCATACAAGCTTTCAATGTCAAAGGGTGCACTTAAATGAAAACTGGTTCCGTTAGGTCGATTCGGAGCTGCACTGCGCCAATTGGCACGCCAACACACGGGGCCGAAAACAAGGACGAAAACAAAAGTGACTCTGAAAAGAGGCATGCGCTCGACGAGCAAACTCACCGCCTGAAATCGTTGACATCTCAGACATCTCAGCTGTGGAAAAAAAGGGAATCGGGTGTTAAGCACGTTGGAGCTCGTTACGGGCGAATTCATTCCGGAGCTGGTAGCGGCTACCGGGACTTACTCATGGCTGGAGTTGATTATTCGCTCGAAGTCGGAGAACGGTCCAGGAACAGAGGCAGAGGATCTTCAGCAGGGGTGCACTGTGAAGAGTTAAAGCAAAGCGTATGAGATCGAGACCAGAACGCATTAGCAACAACGCCCCTATAGCCTTCTGCACAGAAGTTGTTAAATTGTGTGTCCAGCAGCGCACGCACACGCAGACAAGCCCACATGCGTCGTCATTCACGAGAATTCTCTCTATATTATGGCATTGGCCGTCACCAATCAAGACATTAGTGCTGGAAGCTAAAACGAGGGTAAGCGGAAGTAAGCGGAGTAAATCGTTTGCCTAGTGCACTTACAAGAATCTGCTTGCGGGTAGATAAGGGTAGCAAGGTCGACCCGATGTCTGGAAGTTCTGCAACGGCTCTAACGGTGAAACGGGACTGCCTAAGGCAAACGGGCTACGTTATTCCATGAGTGATATTTCCCCTGGCGCAGCACCGTTCGCACTTACCGAATTCACGAGCACAGCTTACGGGTTTCGACAGCACGCGATGCTATTGCAGCGCGACATCGAGTGTTGCCCACGACCGGCGTGGGCAGCACTCGGGG
Source organism: Dermacentor albipictus (assembly GCF_038994185.2). Taxonomy (NCBI): domain Eukaryota; kingdom Metazoa; phylum Arthropoda; class Arachnida; order Ixodida; family Ixodidae; genus Dermacentor; species Dermacentor albipictus. Next base: position 221,255 of record NW_027225617.1, read on the forward strand.
CAGAGCGGAGGCCTACTTTCTTAGCGCTGGAAATTTCCGGACGTGAAAGGAGAAAAAGGCGACGTTAAGAGGCGGTGACGCTCACGGTGAGAGGTCGGCGCTTCCCGAACAGCGTACACGTCCACTCGGCTGCACACGTCACCGAAGGAATGAGAACCAACGTTCGGGGGCACGCAACGGTCGCGTGAAATGCACGCGCGGTGGCTGCCGTTAAAAGACGGCGTCGGAAACTGTGGTGCATACCCACTGTGAGAGATCGGCCGAGAATCATTGTCAGCGTTGACGCGTTTTGCCCCCTACGGCAGACAGCAGTTATCGTTAGTTTTGATTCTTCCAAGTAGTGTATTTTTTGCTCTAGTGGTGACTCGAGCCATGGTGACATCGGCGACTCTGTCTTAGCGGTGGAGTGAGCGCGAAATTCAAAGAGCTAGAGTTGTTTTGACAACTTTTCTTCATGCTATTGGGTTATCCATTTTCACCAAATAAATTATACCTCTGTCCCATTCCAGTGATACATAGCAAACAATTTTCTGCGCTCTACTGTACGTCTCTCAGTGAAATCGGGTGCTGAAGGCAAGGCTAACCAACCTCTTTTTGTAAAGAAGACAGCGAGGAAAATCCTTGCACATGCGTGTCCGGCACGTTGAGTTTCGCACGCGCATAACTCATTTGGTGGCGCCACCTCGCAGCGGCACACGTTTGTACGCTTTAGAATTCTGAATTTCAAACGCTCGCTCACTCGGATGACTCGTACCCCGTGACTGTCCATTCATCAGTTATTTTTGATCACACTGCTCCAGCTGAGGTAGACGGAAGGCTTGAATCAACGAAGACTCGCGATTCAATTCTGTTAAGTGGGTGGGTTTAGGAGGAGCAGGAAAGAGAAGGGGAAGGCAGGGATGTTAACCAGAAGAGCATCTGGTTGACTGCGCTACGCTGGAGGACAGGAAAAACAGAATAGAAAGATGGAATGGAGAGATAGAGTGAGAGAGGAAGGAGAGACGGCGGCGAATTCTCGCACGCGCGCTTACGAATCCACTAAGTGAAAGTCGTTCAAACATGTCAGAGACAAATGTGACAAGCCTGTGGAGGCATTTTTTGTTTCTTGAGGGGTAACTTCATGGAGTGCAATGAAAACTAACCGGAAGCCTAAATTTCGAAATCTGCTTGTATTGGGCAGTATTTTGAATTATAAGTGCTTTTACGCGCGTAGTGGACCATTCGCTGAAAACGACTGTGGTGATTTAGACATATATTTAAATAAATAATCAATAATTGCAGAATAACCCTAGACCAGGAGGAAAAAATGCTTAAGTAGCACCAGCAGCCGGCAAATACAATATGCACGCATGGTACAACAGTACGGGTGACAATGTAAAATGACTCGCGAGAGAATTCCAAGAGAAGCAAAGGAGGTACGGAAGGTACATAAAAAGCTATAGGCGTTGTTCAATCAAAAACCACCATTTTTATGGGCTAAACCATTTTTATCCTTCTGTAAATTTCCTTCTTATGATCAGGGTCCTCTGTGAGTAAATGACCTAGGTAACCGTACTCTTTATTTATTTATTTATTTATTTCGTGTACCCTCAGGGCCATTGGCATTGGAGAGGGGAGTGGTTACAGACTCTAGATGCTGACTGACGGTCTTGAACTCTCGATCGCTTTCGAGGCTATTATTAATTATCTTTGTCTTCTGCATAATAATGTCCAGCCCCAGTTTTACACTTTCTCTGTCAACGTCCTCAATGATTTGTTGCAACTCGTCCCCAGTGTTCCTGAACAGGAAAATGCCATCACATTTGCCATTGATCCTTCTATAGTCATCCCAGTTTAACAGCTTATACTGATGGTTCGGTCACGCCATCTGCCACAACGGCCGCATTTGTCATCCCACAACTTGGAATTACTCAACGATTTCGATTAGACCACAAATCGACATCTACGGCTGCAGAACTTGTGGGAATACGACAGCCTGTCCGTTTTATGAGAACGCAGACACCCCATAAATGGACGATATTGTGCGATGCCAAATCAGCGCTACAGGCACTAAAATACTTTTTAAAGTAAGGACCATACTATCTGCTCGTGCTGGAAATCGTCGAACTTTATCACAGTGCCGAGTTAAGTGGCCACATGATCACCTTTCAATGGATGCCTAGCCATTGTGGTGTCTTTGGTAATGAACTCGCTGACAGTGAGGCAAGATGGGCCTCCTCATCCTCTGATGAAGTACGGATTGCCTACTCGCGACCTGATACCAACTCCATGATCAAGGCACTCATGCAGGAGCTTACAAAGGCTTACAGAGCCCACTCTGATAATATTCACTGAAGTCTACATACGATTGACCCAGACGGTAAATTCAGTTTTTCCCGAAGCTTACACGGAGCAAAACATCATTGCTACGCAGGATTCGGCTCGGCGTTGCTTTCACCCGTCGCTACGCACACCTCATCGGCCAATAGAACAACCCTGATTGTGTACACTGCCAGATGCCCAAAACACTGCAACACGTACTGTGCGACTGCCCAGCATATATGCTGGAGCGAAGGACGTTAGACAGTTTCCTAGCCAGCGTTGGCAGACTACTACTGTCGGAGGAAACTATCCTCGGCCCATGGCCTGACACTGCAATTTCAGTGCGTGCAACAAAAGTATTGTTGAAGTTCCTGCAGGACACCAAGCTCGACGAGCGGCTCTAGCGAGGAAACTGTCTCATGTGCATAAGCACTCACCACTTCTCTTATCATCATCATCCATCCCAATACTTTCACTCCCCTTCCCTCTTCCCCAGTGCAGAGTAGCAGACTAGAGCGCACTAGCTCAGGTCGACCTCTCTGTCTTTCCTATCAATAAATTCTATTCATTATTAGCTTGAATACTCCTTCCAACCATGCAGTGAATAGCATCGGATAGACTTTGTCTCCTTGTCTAAACGCTTTCATTATAGCTATCTTCCGACTTATAGAGAATTAAGGTTGCTGTGCAGTCTCTGTAGATAGTTTCCAAGGTATTTACGTAAGCCTCTTGTACTCCTTGATTATCGAATGTCTGTTTGACTGTTGGCACCTCTACTGAATCAAATGCATTTTCGTAATCTATGAAAGCCATATAGAGAGACTGGCTGTAGTCTGCTAATTTCTCTATTACCTGATTGATGACGCATGTGATCCATTGTAGAGTATCACTTCCTGAAGCCAGCCTATTGTCTTGGTTGACTGAAGTCCAGTGTTACCCTTATTCTGTTGGAAATTACTTTGGTGAATATTTTACACAGTACTGGACGTAAGCTAATGGGCCTATAATTTTTGAATTCGTTAACGTCGCCCTTTTTGTGAATAAGTATAGTGTTGACATTCTTCCAGTTCTCTGGGTTCCTTGAAGTCGTGAAACAGTTCGTATAAAGAGCCGGCAGCTTTTCAAGCATTATATTTCCTCCATCTTTGATTAAGTCGACGGTTAGTCCATCTTCTCCTGCCGCTTTTTCCCATTTCATGTTTTAAGGCCTACTAATTTCATCGCCATTTACAGAAGGATCCTCTATACACAGTTCATTTTTACTTTGAATTAAGTATCGTGGCTCCTCACGGTACTGCACAGGTCATTAGAGAATTATTCTGCTGATTTAACTATATCTTTGTAATTGCGGATGCCGTTACCCTGCTTTTTTATTGAAATGCATATTAGGAGCGTTTGGCGCCTTTATAGTGGCACCGGCTACTCCTTGTCACTTGGCAAAAGAGACAAATTTGCGTAAAAAGGGAGAATAGCGACACAATATATGGCACTCACTAGAACATTTGATGAATAAAAAATATACGGTCCAACAGTACGTGACAAGCTAAGTCCTGTGCATTAGTTCAGTCCACGTACGCATATATAAAGTCTGATATTCTGAACAGCCAAAACACACACCACATTTAATACACTGCAAGTACAGAACAGATTTATACATATTGCGTAAAAGTTGCAATCACCTCATAAACCGATGATGAACAACGAACAACGTTTCTGTTCCTCATTTAGCGTATGCGGATCATCTGATACTTAATATTTTCTGGAAATGTTGGTGTCTGCTAAAAACTTTTTCAGAGCGAGAAGCGCTCTCTTGAAGGCCCGCAGTTAGCCATAGGCCAAGTATCTTTTTTAGAGTGAATGGTCTTCTGTCTAATATCAACACAATTTGCTTGCAGTACCCTTCTTTGTGGATCGTATTTCTTGCACTCAAGGAGAAGATGATGCACATATTTGTCTGGATGGCCACAAGAACACTACTGACTAGAGACACGCTATATCCTGTGCAAGAAGTGTTTCGTAAATGCAGTACAAAGACGTAGGCGGTGTACCAATGTTTCAAATTTTCTGTTGTCTCTTAGATTTTCCGGCATTGATAAGTTTATACGTAGGTCTATAAAGTATAACTCCGAGTTTTTACTTTGCTGATAAAACCAGGTAGTTTTGCTGAGGCGACAAGAAATCTCTCTCAGGAGCAGACGGACTTCACTACGCAATACGCGATGATTGGTTGTCTCTCCTTTATTGTGCGCCCGATTCGCAGCTGCATCCGTTGCAGTATTACCAGGAATATTGCAGTGCCCAGGTATCCACTGAACTGCAATTACGTGGTTTATTGCGCTTGCTTTTGTATGTTCTTTGACTGTCTCATACAATAGCAAAGTGTTCAAAGAATTTTTCTTACTGCTCTGTAGTAATGTGAGAGCGGCTTGCGAATCGCTAAGGATAACCCATTTTTGCGAATGTTTTTCTGATGTTATGAAACGGAAAGCACACAGGCTTGCAAACAGTTTTGCCACGGTGGAAGATGTCTCTCCGAATAATTTAAATGGTTGCTCTAGCGCTAAATGTGGAATGACGAATGCTGAAGTCAAGGAATATTTATGAAACGAACCATCTATATAAACGTGGATGTACCCTGCTTTGTGTGTGTGTGTGAAAACTTTTATTGTACTGAGGTCCGGAGGCTCGACTTCTCAAGCCAAGGCGGGCCGCTCCCACGTTGGCACTGTCAGGCCAAGCCTTTCAGCGACATCATGGGCCCTCTGGACTGCCCTTAGTTGGTCCTGAAACAATGGGCTTTGAATCCTTTTCTCCCACTGTGTCCATTCTTCAACGAGGTTGGGGAGAGTCGCGGGACACCCCGCCAGCATATGTCTGATTCCAATGATGCCATTACAATCATTGCATTCCATCTTAATCTCCCTCTCTGGATATATTTTATTAATGGTGTACGGTGTGGGATACGTACCCGTTTGCAATAAGCGCAGTGAGACTGCCTGAGCCCTGTTCAGTTTTGAATGTGGCAATGGGAATTGTCTGCGTCCTAAATAGTAATGTTTGGTAACATCATTGTATGTTAATAAATGATCTCTGGATTCCTTCGCTTGATGGTGAACGGCTCGGTTGTGACTGTCACGGTTAGCAAGTCCTCGTGCCAAGTCATGAGCAACCTCATTGAGGTTTACCCGAGTCTCGTCCACTTTCCCCATATGCGCAGGAAACCATCGGATTTCAGTTGTCATAATCACAATGTTTTCAAAAAGTTTAGCTGCAACTCCAGCTACGTAGCCTTTATCAAAACACTTTACAGCGGTTTTCGAATCACTGTAAATGAAGGCCCACTTATTACTCCTAATGGCTAGAGCAATTGCCGCTTGTTCCGCCACCGTGGGGTCCTTGGTAAAAATTGTGAGAGCGTCTTGCACCTTCCCTTGATAATTTGAGACAATGGCCGTGTAGGCTTCTTTACCGTTCACCCAGGCGGCATCAACTATAGCTGCCAGTTGGTTCTGCTGCTCTATTTCCTTCAAGAGTGCTTTAGCTCTTGCCTTTCTCCTTTCGACATTATATTCTGGATGCATGTTTCTGGGGAGAGGGTTGGTTCTGATCTTGCTCCTAACTTCAGTCATTAATTCTACTTCAGCCTCTATTGGACTCCTCGATGTATTCAGTTCTGCACCTATTGCCTGTAATATGTTCCTTCCAGCTCATGACTTTGTCAATCTTTCGTGTTGCGCTAGCTGTTGGGCCTCCGCAATTTCTTGCATTGTATTGTGCACCCCTAGACTCATGAGTTTGTCGGTTGCAGCGTTACTGGGTATACCTAGGGCTACTTTAACGAGCTTCCTGAGCATCACATTAAGTTTGTTAAGTTCTGCCTGCTTCCATTTGAATAATCCAGCTACATAAGTGAAGTGACAGAGAGCAAAGGCATGTATTATCCTTAAAGCGCTGTCTTCTCCCAGGCCTCTGTGTCTATTGGTAATTCTCCTTAGTAACCTAATGACCTCATCTGTTTTATTCGAGATATGTTGTATTGTTCTGTAGTTAGTATTGTTTCCGTCTATGTGATACCCAAGAACCTTGATTTTTTCAACTAGCCTGATTGCGGATCCTTCATGAGTATATAAGCACACTCTTGGCTCATCTTCCGGAATGTAACCTCTTGGTTTACGACCTTTTCTGCAATGTTTAATGACTAAGAGTTCTGATTTGGCTGCCGAGCATTTCAACCCCATGGCTTTCAGTGTGTTCTCTACAACGTATAAACTTTCCTGTAATCTGTTCTCTGTCTGTCCTATATTGCCCTTGGCACTCCATATGGTTATGTCGTCGGCATATATCACATAACGTATACCCTCAATTTTCTCCAGATTTCTTGCAACCTTGGACATTGCTAAATTGAATAGCATGGGTGAGAGTACAGCCCCTTGTGGAGTGCCCCTATTTCCCAAATTCTTAGCTTCTGATTTAAGCTCACCCAGCATGAGTTGTGCAGTTCTATTTCTAAGAAAGTCCTTAATCATGTTAAAAAGTCTCTTCCCAAACCCATCTCCGAGAGAACATCAAGTATTGCCTTATGCTTTATACGATCAAAAGCTTTTTCCACATCCAATCCCAAAAGAGCTTTCGTATGCGCTGGGCTAGCCTGTATAAGTTGATGTTTGATCAGCAGCATAGCATCCTGAGTTGACAGCCCTGGACGAAAGCCGATCAAGTTGTATGGGAGGATCTCGTTCTGCTCAACGTATTTCGTGAGTCGATTTAGGATGACATGTTCCATAGCTTTGCCTAGACATGACGTTAAGGAAATAGGACGGAGGTTGTCTAGAGTGAGTTTTTTGCCTGGCTTTGGTATGAGGATAGTATTGGCCACCCTCCATTCCTCTGAGTATACCCCTTTTCTCCAACATTCATTGAAGTGTTCAGTTAGATAATAGATTGATGCATCATCTAGATTTCTTAACATCTTGTTAGTTATTCCGTCAGGTCCAGCCGCCGATCTACCATTAAGACTATGAAGAGCGGCCCTCACTTCACTCTCAGTGAAGTCCCGGTCAAGTTCTTCACATATGCCTCCCGTATACTCGGGGCTCTCCTCTCCTTCGTTTGGTTGTTTAAGTGGGAGATATTTGGCTGCGAGACTATCCATGATATCCCTCTCTGTTTTATCTTGGCTTTCCTGATGAACCAACTTGGCTATAGCTGTTCTCTTGCTTGTCCTTGTTTCATTCTCGTTGAACAAGTGCTTGAGGAGGTTCCAGCTACCTCCATGTTTGAGTCTACCATCAGCCGAATTACAGATCTCATCCCACTGTTGCTTCACGAGGGTCTTCGAATGATCATCAATTTCTCTGTTTATTTGCGCTATTTTTTTTTCTTAGCCTTCTGTTAAGTCTCTGCGTTTTCCATCTCTGTAATATAGCCTGTTTGGCCTCAATCAGATGCGCCAGCCTGCTGTCCATAGCTTCAATATTTTCCTCTGTCCTGATTTCTTTAGTGGCCTCCTTGACGTCCTCTCTGAGCTGGATGACCCATGTCTGAAGGGGCTCCTGCTCGGCATGTGGAGGCCCCACTGTCCCTCTGTTCGCCCTAATTTTTCTGAAGTGATCCCAATCAGTGAATTTGAAGATTCTTGTTTCCTGTCTCGGTATGCGTATGGTTATGTGTATGATGTAATGATCGCTTCCGAGATCCAAGTTTGAATTTTCCCAATTGGCTCCTCTTGAATTGTTCACAAAAGTAAGATCTGGCGTGGAGTCCCTGCTTGTGGAAGTGCCACAAAGGGTGGGATACGCAGCATCAGTAATCAAGCATAATCCCAGATCCATGGCAAGACTCCATAGCTCCTCTCCCTTCTTTGTGTTCCAAGCGTATCCCCATGTATGATAGGGAGCATTAAAGTCCCCTCCACCCTGCTTTGTGCCTTTACCCTGCTTATCTTTGGGTGCATACATCTTGGCTTGTCCGGCGCGAAGTTTTCTTCTCACTGATTTCAGGCTGTGTCCATCTTTCACTGCTTCCTCAGTCTTTCTCACGTTGTAATTTTGAATATCCCTTATCTTGTTCTATTCTATCTGATATCTTAGGTTGGACACTTTCATTCTTTGCGGTTTCTTTATTAGATGCTTTGTTACTTGCACAACAGACATTTCAATACCCTTATGGGTGTTAAAAAGGTGTTTCCTGCATTTACACCCATGTCTACACCCTTTCAGTACCGTTTTCGGCCAGAAGACCCTATAAGGGTGTACACCACACATAAGGTGTGACTTTGCTCAAATAAGGGTGGTAAATCGAAGACTGAAGGGTGTTGAACGGATTGATGCATAAAATCTCGGTAATGTGTACACGTCCGTGCATTGATAAAGGTGTTCATGTATTGCATTTTAAATGCGAAAGCATTTTAAGTCCTTTCAGGTAGAAACGGTGGCGCTCTCCGCAACAACAATCCATATGGGGCTTTGCTCATGCCAATCTTGCCATTTCCTTTGAAAGCATTCAGAAAGCATTCAGAACCGCGCCGCCCGTTTTATTCTCTCAAATTATTCACGTCATTCTAGCGTCACGTCCACGAAAAGAACACCAGGTCTACCTGACCTTTGGTAGCGTCGCAAGTACTTTCGTCTGTCTTTTTCATAGAATATGCTACTTTAACGCTTCTCTTAAAGAAAATAATTTCACCACACCAAATTCTCGTCTCGCGTCGACCATCAACAGAAAATTGACGTGCTAGTCTTCCGTTTTGCCAAGAACAGCCTCTGAATGGAACCGCTTTCCCGCCTCCACAATCTCAATTTGTGACACCACTAATTCAAGATCGCCGTTCAAAGTGTCATAGTTTGATTTTGTATTCTTGCCCTGCACTGCAAATATTGTATATTTTCGCCACGTCTTTCTGTTGTGCCTGCTAATCCTTGAATATATGTATAATAAATAAATGAATAAAATGTGACGTCATCACCGTCTTGTATGACGTCATTAGTGATACCAAAAAGTAGTAAATAGAACGTAAATTCTGAGAAATTATAGGTAAATAATGTGGAATAATATGAGTTAGGGTGTGAGCGTGGAGCTTATGCATGGAAAAGCTAAATAGCTTGCAAGAGAAAAAGGGCTACCGAGCTCCGCCTTAAAATCCAGCAAGCACTCGATTTATTGCTACATGTGCCGTTCTGGAGTTTCCTTACGCCGCCGAACTTTGATTTCGCGAAAACTGCCCCAACCGTCCGAAGAGCTGCGTGTGGCTTTCCAGGGCTACGTTATCTCGCTGCCCTAGTCCAAGAACTTCCAGGTAGAGCAAATCGGTAATGCTGACCAAACGTCGGTTTATCTGGATGTGCCATAACCTCTCATCGTGCTCGAAAAGGGCTCCAAACAAGTTTATGTCCGGTCCACTGGCAACGAGAAAACGGGAGTCACTGTCATGTTGTCGGACACTGCAGACAGACTCAAGCTCCCGCCCTATGTCGTCTTCAAGCGCAAGTGAGTGCCTAAAGGTGAGCTGCCGCCGAAAAAAATGTGGTCATGAGATCCCACGAGAAAGGCTGGATGAACGAGCATCTTGTGATTGACTGGATAAAGTCCGTCCGGTGTAGGCGGACCGGCGCGCTGTTGTCGTTCCCGTTCGTCCTCGTGCTTTACGTATTTCGTTGCCTTTTGAATGCCGTTGCCGTTGTCGAGGCTGTTGCGTGAATCCCGGGTGCAATCATGTCTCAGCTGCATCCTTTAGGTGTTTGCGTGAACAAACCGTTCAAGGACGCGGTCAAGCGGTGTTACGCAGATTGGATGCGCTCAGGTGAGCCTGCAGTGACGTCGTGTTGGCGGCTGAAGCGGGTTTCGCCAGCCACGCTATGCAAGTGGATTGTGGACGGATGGGTCTGCATACCATAGGACCTTGTGCGTCGCGCATTCAAGAAGTGCGGCATATCGAACGCGCTCGATGGCACAGATGATGGCACAGAGGTTCGATTGATTCTTCGACCGGTTACGATGGGTGTGTCCTCTGCGAGGTAAGGAAAATGCTGCCTAAATCAGCCTTCCACAAAGAATGCAGCATAGTCACATGAGAATTTTCAGCATGTGCAGTTCTCCCATGTTTCTCCCTGTCGATCAAGCCACTGTGCCGTTTTTCTCGCCAATCGTACAGAATGAATATGTGCCACCGTATGTGCCACAGGAACGCATCACCACAGAACGCATCACCAGTTCAAGAAATGTGGTTGTCTTTCAGAACTACTGTAATGCATCTTATCGGCAAATATATTCCACTTAGAATAATTCATCAGTCTTCTAACGCCCCTTGGTACAATAACCATCTCAAAAGATTATCCAACAAAAAATCCAGACTTTTTCGTTCCGCCAAAAGGTCATTAAACGCTGATCGATGGCTAGCATATACATCCGCTGCGAAAGCTTATACAAGCGCTTTAAAGACGTTCAAATTTAACTTCTTTAACTCAACCCTACCGTCTCTGTTGAAAACTAACCCAAAGCGCTTTTGGAACGTTATGAAATGTACCAAAGATAGCGCTATAAGTCTCATAAACGATTCAGGTGATCAAGTTCCGAATCATCTTTGCGCTTCTGTACTAAACAACACGTTTGCCCAATCATTCTGCACAGAAAATTTAAGCCACTATCCCCCTTTTACATCCCTTAACTTTCCAGCGATGGATCCCATTACCCTGGACCCAGCAGGTATCCGAGCCAGAATTTTCACGATAAAGCGGTCATCATCATGTGGTATTGCCGGTATTAATTCCAAGTTTCTCCAAAACACTGCAGAATACAGCTCCATCATACTTACCTTTATTTTTACTACATCACTTAACGACAGTGCCCTACCCATTGATTGGAAAACCGGTAAGGTTACCGCGCTTTTTAAATCGGGAAACCCACATCACCCTTTGAATTACAGACCCATCTCATTAACTTCGGTACCCTGCAAAATTTTGGAGCGCATCATTTTCACTCACCTTGTAAACTTTCTTGAATCAAACAATTTTTTAGCCCTTATCAGCACGGTTTCAGAAAATCTTTTTCTTGTGAAACACAACTAATAACATTCACTAATGACTTGCATGCGTTCTTGGACTCGGGTTTTGCAACGGACTGTATTTTTTTAGACTTTTCTAAAGCCTTTGATAAAGTTAATCACCAGTTACTTATCTATAAGCTAAGCCTTCTAAATATTGACCCATTAATATTCAAATGGATTTGCAGCTTTCTTTGTAATCGTACCCAATATGTAACCATCAATGACAATGACTCACCAGAGGTGCCAGTAGAATCGGGTATACCACAAGGCTCTGTGTTGGCGCCTTTACTTTTCCTCATTTACATTAACGACCTGCCTAATCAAATCACTAGCTCTATTTGTTTGTTTGCCGACGATTGTGTAATTTACCGAAAAATAACTAATGATACTGATATGCTTACATTACAATCAGACCTTGATAACGTTACAACCTGGTGCTCCCGCTGGCACATGAATCTTAACCCTTCAAAATGTAAATTCATGAGAATCTCACGCAGCCAAGTATCTTTTTATACCTACCATCTTAACAAAATGGCACTTGAATCAGTATCTTGTTATAAATATCTCGGAGTGCATATTACAAATAATCTCTCATGGAAACGACGTATCGAACACATTACATCAAAAGCTAACCGCATGCTGGGCTATCTTAAACGAAATTTTTCACTCGCACCTTCTTCCCTGAAAAAACAGCTATATGTCACCTACATTCGGCCAAATCTAGAGTATGCATCCTAAATATGGGACCCTCATCAATTAACATTAATTAACAGCTTAGAAGCTGTGCAGAATCGGTCCGTTCGTTTTATTCTTAACAATTACCAGCGCACAGCAAGCGTAACTAGCATCAAACTTGCCCTCAACATATCTCTCCTTTCCAAACGCAGAAAAATCGCTCGCCTTTGCCTGTTCCATAAAATATACCACTTAATTCCTACACTCAAATCATGCCTTATCGAACCAGCCTCTTTTACTTCTGCACGCTTGGACCATCGTCATAAGGTGAACATCCCATTCCACAAAACGTCTACCTATGGTAATTCATTTCTTCCAAAATCATGCCAGGAATGGAATCACCTACCGGATCCACTAGTCCGTATAACTAACACAGATAACTTCCGTAAGGCACTTACTAATATTATCTAGTATGCTTTGATATGAATGTATAACGAAGCAATTCCGTTTTCTCCTGAACAGTATTGTTGATAAGTTTTCTTTTTTTATTATCTACCTAATCTGCAAACATTGTATATTGTATTATACTTTATTTTCTATCATTCTGTGCTTATTGTCTCACTCTAACCTGTCCTATACACCATGTATTTATATTTAATCTGTATTACTGAAGTTTTCCGTTTTTCTTTGTATAATTATATTTTTACCGAATTATGCTTTTTTGTGTCGCTCTCGAGTTATTTATACGTTGTACCATGCATTGTAATCTGATTAATATTCGTGTTTCCTTTATCCTTTCCTGCATACTTATCTGTATTTATTAGCCCCTCCCCTCTGTAATGCTTCATTGTAAGCCCTGAGGGTACTATAAATAAATAAATATAAATAAATAAATGCCAAAACCATAATGGAATTCTCAAATGCACAAAGGATTCTGAAAGTGATATGTCCGTGCTATTCGTGACACGTCTCCCATTGCAGGTTCTTGTTATGAGCTCCACTTCTTTTTCTTTTAAGAGATAGCAGAGCTTTGGAAACGTTGTTTGACCTGCAGCATCTTCCACCTTCCAAATTATACTGTCGTTGTCAATACATCCTCATATACCATGTACATTAACGTGCGTTGTACAGTAAGTACAAACATGCAAATGCTACGTAGCTGTAGAGAACTAAGGTAATGTTTGCCCTCGCTTGGGCAGACTCTGATTATTTCTTGCATTCCGCCTAATTACATAGTATTAATTAGCTAACCAACTTCTGAATTATTACAATTGGAGGAATAATGTATTGCGGCGTGTTGCTTAAGTTGAATGATAGGAATATCGTGACACTCTGTGTAGTAAGCACTACATAATTCCTAAGGAGTTATTGAATTTGCAAAATTGCCGCCCGACAGGCCGCTCGAGGCGCTTTGCGCGTATTCGCAAGCTTGTTTCACGTAGCATATAACAATCTCATTGATATGTATCGGGAGTTTTTCACGTTGCTCTAGAGGTTTCTCACTTACACTTTCATTAAATTTTAATGTTTGAGTAGGTGAATAATTATTGAAGACTAATTAAGTAATCAGACGGAATGAAAAAAAAAACAAAACAAAATAATTTGAGCATCTCCTAGTGGCGGAAAACAATACTGACTCGCTTCTGTGCAGCTACGAGGCGTTCGCATACTTTTAAAACTCTGGCTCAAGTTAGCCGAGATACCCTGTCGTTATATTTAAATTAGGTTGTGGGGCTTTACCTGCCAAAACCAATTTCTGATTATGAGGCATGCCGTAGTGGAGGACACTGGAGAGAGAGAAAGAGAGAAACTTTATTGTGATTCCAAAGATTTGAAGGAGGGGTGGTCGGAGCCTCTCAGTCCAGGGCCCCACTGGCCTCTGCCGCCTGCCTGACCTGGCTAATTAAGGACTTTTGTCCTGCCAGATCGGAGCGGGCGAGCTGTGCCTCCCACTGCTCCATTGTCCTACTGGTGTTTGGCCTATGAGGGTGCTTAGTGCACTCCCAGGTTATGTGCATTAGGGTAGGTATGCCACCGCACCAAGGACAGTTGGCCCTATAACGAGTGGGATACATGGCGTTTAGCAATTTTAAATGGGGGAACACCCCGGTCTGTATTTTACGCCAATCGGCGGCCTCTTCCCCGTTAAGTTGTGGGTGAGGCGGCGGGTATTTTCTTCGGACTCCACGCTGATGAGCAAGGATGTCTTTGGCATTTAAATTGGTGGAATTTTGTGATGGGTAGTGCGGGTGGTTGGGGTTAGAAGAGGACGCCGTCGCTCGGTTAGTGAACCCTCGAGCTAACGCGTTAGCCTTTTCGTTCCCCTGTACCCCCGCGTGGCCCGGGCACCAGAGTAGGCGATGATAGTTGTTGAAGGATTTCGGGATTATCGCGAGCCTAGCCGCAGTCACGTGCCCCTTGAGAAACATGCGACATGTCTCCTGGGAGTCCGTGACCACGACCGAGTCCCTTTGCGAACGCTCCGCGTGAGCGAGTGCGATCGCCACTGCTAATATTTCAGCCGAGGCTGGGGATCCCGCCGTGGCCGACGCGGTAATTTGCTGTTGGCTGACAGCGTTCACGACTGCCAGGGCGTACCTCCTTTGGTAGCGCTGCCCGGTCGTGTGTGCATACAGAGCTGCGTCCGTGTAGTACGTGTTGTACCTATGGTTGTTAGAGTAGGCTGATTGAATGTGTTGTGCACGTGCTTTGCGCCTTTCTTTGTTGTACTCTGGATGCATATTCTTTGGAATTGGGGCTACTGTAATTTTGGATCTCATCGAAGGAGGGAGAGGTACGGCCTGCTCTGTGAGATAAATGGGGTATGCTGGGATATTGAGTCTAGCCAATATTGCCCTACCAGTTTTTGTGAAGCTGAGGCGCTCCCTCTGTCGCATCAGGGTGGCTTGCCTCAGTTCGAGGACACTGGAAGTTTTCAGCCCCTGGGGTTCTTTAACGTGCGCTTAAATTTAAGTATACATGGTTGTTTTCGCATTTCGCATTCGATCGAAATGCTGCCGCCGTGTCCAGGATTCGATTCCGCGACCTCGCGCTCAGCAGCCCAACACCATAACCACGGAGCAACCACGGCGGGTGCCCTGTAGTTCACTCGTAATGAATCGAGTATCAGAAAATTCGTGCCGCTCTGCGGTTTTTTTCTTCGCCGGCTCATTAGGCTAACTTTTTTTAGATAACCGCGGCTGCTCGTAATCAAAGAGTTGGTCTGTAGCTCTCGCTTAGAGCAACGCAAAACACACGAGTAAGAGGTACGCTAATATTGTTGAACTACGCAAAGGCACGACTAATCAGGAAACGCAGTCCTGTCCGGTGTCGCACTTTATGACAGCACAACACGAGGTGAAGGCCAAGGCACAAGCTTGTCACTAGCGCCACACACACCACTCCACAGTCCGACGACCACTCTTCCTCAAGCTGCCTTGGTTCGGCTTTAGTTCAACCCGAGCCATGCCTTAATTACTCTGATTCGGTAGAACGGGTCGTCTCGGTCTTTTTCGTTGTACTGGGCACACGGGCTCGTCGCTTTGTTCCTGAAGTCCCCGAGGTGGGCGTTGAGGAGCAGCAGTGACATGCCCGGACGCAGGAAGGTGGAATTGTCGGCCAACTTCTTGATGTGCGCGTGCAAGCAGAAAGGCGTTTTTTTTTCTTTTGTTTTACGGATAGGGCTCACTTCTGGAGCACAGCTTGCGCGCGTCAAAGTCAATTTGGAAGATGCCTCGGACAGGTTTTCACACTGTACAGACGAGACGCTTTCTGCAACGTTTCTACACAATAGAAAAAGAAAGAAAAGGAAACTAATTGAGCACAGGTCGGCAAAGCGCCGCGAAGTACCTCGTATTTTTCAGAAAAAAAATTTATTTCTGCGGAAGAAAAATTTGTCCTGGTAAGGGGATGGAACCCGCGAACAAGGCCTTTCCGTGCAGGTTGCTTTGAGTTCTATCTACGCAGCACGCCAGCTGATTGCTGGCCAATTTTTTAAGAAGTGCATTTGTTTGGGCGAGCATGCAGCAGTCCATAATAACTACTTGCTGCGCACTAACTGAATGACGAAGGACAGGGATTTTGACGAACACAAGCGAACAGTTGCGCTTGCGTTCGTGAAATCCTTGGCCTTCGTCATACAATGGTCGCAACAATAATTTATTATGGTGAATTATTCGGTACCCTAAATGTAGCCCGAACCCACAAGTAAGACACGGCTCCGAGTACCTCAGAAATAAAGCGTGCGATCATTTCTTTTTCATTGTGACACCCACACGCATGTCCTTTGTAAGTTCGCGTTATACTCGGGTCGAATACAGTTGTTTTCCTCAAGTTTTCCTCTCGTGTGTACAGACTCCGGCTTTTCGCGCCTGTCATGACGCCGGGAAAAAGCGCTCGGAAAATTCGTCATCCAATGCAGGTTGCAAACTAGCTGCGCCCGATGTAATGCAAATAAATATAAGCAATTGCTGCATTCAAAAAACTGAGAACGGTGCAGGGGCAAGAGAAACGAGGCTTCGTGACGTCTATGCAGCCGTTATTTCGTCACAAACGTCAGGAACAGATTTTAAAGTCTGCCCTTTCTGCTAATAAGCTGAAGTACTCCCGCCTACGGAAATGCAGGTTGAGTTTAAAGAATAGCATTCTTAGTGCTGGAATGGAATTTATGCTTTTCCATATTGCCCTGTCAACGATCTTATTTTCCAAGCAGAAAAAATAAATTAAGACTCCTGGTGCAGCAGGTATGTGTAACTTCACGCGCATCTTCGGTTCTGCCTTGCAAACGGTCTCATTAAATTGTGTCGTCTTGCTCGTCGATAATTCAGGCAAGAGTTGGTGAACCCGCATGTGGCGCCATCTGGCAGACATTCGGGGAAACGACTACTTTCGCCTCCGACGTTGGTCTCGGAGGCGCACGTGACATAAGAGGTTGCACAAAACTTTTCCAAAACTTACAATACCAAAATAGAACTTTCTATCCTGGGTAAAGGTGTCCTGTTATGCGTGAAACGAGAGGCAGGAAAACAAGAAATAAAGTTTATGCCCTCATAAAAGAAGGCGTCGAATGATAGTGGCACAGATACACCTCAATTATACAAAACCACGACAGGCGACGCCGTCAGAGGGACAGAGACCTTCGCACTCATGGCGAATTGTGGGATTGTGCGGGAATTTTACCAATGTACAGTTCAATCCTTGGATCCAGCTGTTTCTGTACTCGGTCGTGTATGTGCCTTGCAGGCGCGTCACTAGATGCCTAATTAATTTAACACTGCCGCGTCGGGATCTCAATGCTGCAATGGAAGCGGCATTACATCGCTGGCACGTGCGCCACAATAATGCTTCCGACATCATTTAAGTTTGTCACCCGATGGGAAGATCGATCGAATCTTCAATTCCTCAACCGGACAGCCTTAAGGAGCTCGAGTCGTGGAAATGCCAGCGTTGGTGGCGTTATGACGTGAAAATCCTGATTGATCGATAGGGTCGTGAATGCGAGTCACGTGGTGTCGTTCTAGGGAACACGACAGGTGATGATCACGCAAATGCGTGGCCACCTGTGTAAGGGAGGAACAGGCAAGAGTATAAACCAGCCAAGGGGCCGCCGAGTTGGTCTCCGCTTGGTGACGGAGTAATTTGACACTACAGGACTCGTCTGTCCGGAGTAGTGGACCGATGGAAACTTTCCATTCGTCGGCCCGGGAGTCTGCCACGCGGCGTTGCCACCCTGAAATTACTGTTCGTCTGTTGGGAATGGGTATACCGATTAAGTGCAGGCTGGGCCCGCTCTAGGCCGCCGAGAGAAAACACGTGTGCGATGGGTGCGGTGACGTCTACCAGTGCGTGGTGCTCTTTTGACTCGTCTTCTTCGGTGGGTTCTGATGGAACGCGTACTCCTGCTCGGCGGGGAGGTCGGCCACGTCAGACCGAAGCGGGGAAGGCGGGGATGAAGGCTGGGCACGCTGACGCGATGCGCCAGAATAGTTTCCTATAGGATTCGGAATATAGTGCGAGAGAGGCGGAGGCAATGCGGAATAAGCGGGCCAGGAATCCGGAGTATCGAGCAAAGGAGGCCCAAGCCAAGCGACTGAGACGCCTATCCGAGGAGCAGCCAGGAGCACGAGAGAGACTCAGCCGGCCTGCTCGGGTTCCGCTCGCGAAGGCGAAACTGAAGAGTCACCCAAGATGTTAATAAATACTATTTCAGTAGTGCCCTTCAGCATAGCCATGTTCTTGCTGCGGTTAAGCTAGGGAAGCACTGCAACACATTTTATTCGAGTGTGAAATTATCTACCCAGCTGTCGGTTTAGGCTCCTCTGGCCTCTTTGAAGCCTCTGGGTTCCGAGATAGCAGGGGTAAACATTTCCGCAAAAGAGCTTTGTAAGAGGCGCTTGGATGTTCGGTGGCCAAACAGCAGAGAGACGTAAAATAAGGGAGGTATAAAAACACAAAATTCCTAGTAGTGTTCAGAAAGTTTGATGCTGGGAATCCTTCGTGTCTGTGTGTGTTTGAAGAAGATTGGTAGGAGATTAGGCCAAATAAGAACAAGAGCTTGGTGGCGCAACCCACCACCCTGTTTGAGAGGGGTGATAATAGCATCCATCCATCGACCATTCCATCCGCGAATGAACCGCCATGTTCTGAACCGGGGGACTTCTATGAAACTTCGCTACCAGGTATATTGCATACCAAGGTACATTGACATCGCCATCATTATCATTATCATAATTTACGTCCACAGCACGACCAAGGCGTCTCCCTGCGATCTCCAATTACCCCTGTCCTGCGCGAACCGATTCCAACTAGCGCCCGGGAATTTCCTAATTTCATCACCTCGCCTAGTATTTTGCCGTCCTCGACGGCGCTTTCCTTCTATTGGCACCCATTCTGTAATCCTAAGCGTCCACCGGTTACCTAATCTGTGCATTACTTGACCTGCACATCTCAATTTTTTTCTCTTGATGACAATTAGAATATTGATTATACCCGTTTGCTCTCTGTTTCGAACCGCTTTCTTTCTGTCTCTTACCGTTATACCTAGCATTCTTCGTTCTATCGCAGTTTGCGCGGGCTTTAATTTGTGCTGGAGCTTCTTTGTCAGTCTTCAAGTTTCTGGCTTGTATGTCAGCACCACTGAAAGGTACTGATGGTACACCTTCCTTTTCAGTTAATGACTATCTTCCAGTCAGCAGCTGACATTTCGGCCGTGTGCGATGCAACTCATTATATTCTTCTGTGAATTTTCTTCTCGTGGTAAGGGTTTCACGTGATTGATAGCCCTAGGTAAACGTACTTTTTCAGTGACTCTAGAGGCTGACTGGTGATCTTGAACTCTTGTTCCCTTGCTCTGCTCTTCATGATTATGTTTGTTTTCTGCATAATAATCCTCAACCCCACTTTTACACTCTCTGTTAAGGTCCTCAATCATTTGTTGTAACTGGTCTCTGGTGTTACTGAACAGAACAATGTCATCTTGAAACCGAAGGCTTCAGGATATTCGCCGTCGATCCTTGCACCTAAGCCTTCTCAGTTTGTTTGCTTGAATATTTCTTCCAAACACGCAGTGAATAGCACTGGAGAGAGTGTCTTTGCCTTACCCCTTTCTTTATAGGCATCTTCCTACTTTTGTTGTCTTGAATTGAGGTAGCTGTGCAAACTCTTGTAAATATTTTTCAAGAAATGTATGCAATCGGCCTGTAGCATTATTTGCTTAATGCCTCTATGACTGCTGCTATCTCTACTGAATCAAATGCCTTTTCGTAATCTATGAAAGCCATACGGTGAAGCTGATTGTAGTCTGCGGATTTCTCGATGACCTGATAACATGGATGTGATCGATTGCAGAGTATCCCTTCCGGAAGGCAGCGTTTTCCATTGGTTGACTAAGTCCAGTGTTGCCCTTATTCTATTGCAGAATATCTTGCTGAATATTTTATATATTCATCGGAGTAAGCTAATGGGCCTATAATGTTTCAATTATATAATGTCTCCCTTTGTCTGGATCAGTATTATGTTTGCATTCTTCCAGTTTTCTAGAACCCTTGATGTCGATAGACACTTCGTGTAGAGTGTCACCAGCTTTTGAATCATTATGTTTCCCCCATCTTTGATTAAATCGACTGTTATTACATCCCCTGCCGCTTTACCTCGTTTCATGTTTCGCAAGGCCCTTCTGACCTAATCGTTAGTTATAGTTGGAGAGTCTCCAACCTGTTCATTACTGCTTCCAATGGAGGTAACGTGGCTCCTCTGGGTGCTGCACATTTCTGTATAGAATTCTTCCGCTGCTTTTACTATACCTTCGACATTACTCATGATATTACCCTGCTTATCTTTCAGTTCGCACCTCTTGGTTTGTCCTGTGCGAAGTTTCCTTCTGACTAATTTCAGGCTGAGTCCATTGGTTACGGGTTCTTGAGTCTTTTAAAGTTTAGTATATCACTTATTTTCGCCTTGTTGATTAGTTTTGACAGTTACACGAATTCTGCTTTATCTCTTGAGTTGGACACTCTTGTGCTTTGTCGTTTCCTTATTACGTCCTTTGTTACTTGGCAGAGCTTGCCTACTGGTTGCCTTGGTGCCTATCCTCCCACTTCCATTGTTGCCTCTCAAGGCAGCCTCGTTACGGTTTCATTCATTACCTCTATGTCATCATCATCTCTCTGTTCTAAGGCTGCATATTTGTTTACAAGTGCCAGTCGATATTTGTCTGCTTTTGCCCTTACTGCCTCTAAGTTGACCTGTTTCTTCACTAATTTTGCTCTTTCTCGGTTCAAATTGAAGTGAATCCTAGCCGTCGCTAACTTATGATCACTGATATTTACCCTACCTATCACTTCTACATCATATGCTATGCTGGGATGGGCAGAAAGTACGAAATAAATTTCATGTTTTGTTTCACCATTAGGGCTTTTCCAAGTACGCTTTGTGTTGCTTCGCTTAATGAAGCAGGTGTTCATCGTTCGCAGCTTATTTTTTTCTGCGAACTCCACCAGCATCTCTGTTCTAGGGTTCCTAGAATCGACGCCGTTGTTGCCACTTGCTTGTTCACCAGCCTGTTTTTTCGCCACTGTTGCATTGAAGTGGCCCATTACTGCAGCATACAGAGTTTGCACTTCTCTCATCGCTAATTCATCATCTCCATAAAACTGATCTACTTCATCACCCTCAAGGGTGGATGTTGGAGCGTAGGTAGGCTTGTACCACCTTTATTCTATACATCTTATTATGTCTGACTGCGACTACTGCTACACTCTCAATAATGCTGTAGAATTCGTCAATGTTGCCCGCTATGTCCTTATGGATTAGCAATCCTACCTTGTATTGCTTCTTATCTGGGCGAACTCTATAGCAGAGGACGTGGCCATTACTCAGTAATGTATAAGCCTCACCTGCTCTTCTAATATCACGAAAGCCGATGATATCCAAAACAATGTCTGATAGTTCCTCAAAGAGTCCTGCTAAGCTATGGTTACTCGACAGAGTTCAGGTGTTAGAAGTTGACAGGGTCAGTTTTCATTGGCCACCTGTCCGGATCCAGAGATTCTTGGTACACTCTGCTGCGTGCAATCTTATTGCCTTTCAGCCTAGCCACGTGCTTGCGGCGCTAAAGCCAGGGAAAGAATGCAACACATTTTATTAGGATGTGAAGTTATCTTCCCAGCATTGGTATAGCTCCCTAATAAAGCTGTCAATCGTCTTGTAGTTCCCCATGAAGCTGTAGTGGCGATTTACTTGGTAAACATTGCAACCACGTCAAATAACGGACAATGTATTTTTGCCCGACTGCCTCTCGACCCATATTGCTGGCTTCCTTGACATTGGGAAATGAATATGGCGCATCAAGCAAACAGGAGGCACGATGAATTGTCCCAGCCAATTTCATCGACTGCTGGCTTTGGGAGAGGGGACAACAGTACGGTAAAATATTGTGCCTGGCCAATGCACAGCAGGCCTTGTCCTGCAAATGCCCCATCATCTGAGATGCGCTACATGTGTGCGGCTCACACTTCGCTGTTCTTCACAAATAGCACGTGTCCGCCTGCATTTGGACGTCGCACACACGCCACGTGATCTGCTCGACAACACGGGTTCCGCAGTGCAATAACATCGCGCGGCGTTTAAAATTGAGGCGCGCAACACGGGGCGCACGCGTGCAGAAATATATTCGGGGTTCGCGCTTTAGGTGTGCAGGGAACTCACCTTGTAGAAGATGGTATTGTTGCTCTCGAAGAGTATGACCTGCGATATATCGGCCTCTGATTGGGCCACCTCGACGCCTTCAAATCTTTTGGCTCGGTTGGCCTGGATGTTTGCTAGGCAAGGCTAGAAAATAAGAAGAGCGGAATAGCATATCTTTGTAACAAAAGGTAGCGTAGGAAAAAAAAAACACGATCTTCTGAGACCGCACGAAGAACGAGCGATCGTTCTTCGTACCCCTTCAGAGGGTTGTAGGAAGCGAGCGGTTAAAGCGTATCACTGCAGGAAATAGACGCGGCCCGGCACGGGGGCACTTGTTGGCTTTTAGGATTTGTTGCTGCATACGTAGATCCTCCATACCCTCATACGTAGAACCGATTGGGGGATCAGTTCTCTCCTCTGAACGGTAAATGTTTTAGCTGTTCCAAGCCGCATTCTTGAATTTATGTATCTTTTGCGTAGTGCTAGGCGGACCTACTAATCTTTCCGGCGTCATGCGCATCGCACTTCAACTCTGGAGCCAAAGAACACAACTGTGTTCGTAAATGTAAGTTACAAATTACAGTAAAGTGTAAGTCGTTTACGTGCACATGCTAAAACTTTGAAATATCTTGCAACAAGGCACCTCGTATGACACGTGACGTCACGGACACATACTCTAAGATCATTTACGCCCTTAAAGATGAGTTGCTGTGTAAAACTGTTTTATTACTCGCTTCTTTATTTATTCACGTCGCCCCATTTGGCCTCACGGGTTCCAGAATCGGAGCAAGAACACGCTTTTTGTTGCGAAGGTGCGATTTTTAAACCAATATACGCCCTTATTCACATTTAGGTTTGTGCACAGTTGTACCGTGCAGTATTACCGCTTGGTCTAAGAATTTCGCGTCTGCAAGCACGCGAATTCGGCGACATTGTGGTGGTCCTGGACATCTTTCTTTCCTCCTCTCTTGACGTGAAAACCAATTTAGATAGCACAATGACACGACTAGTGTTGCCTACATGTATTGTCTACCTGTTGCGTAGGTAATTGCATATACCTGTTGCGAGGCAATTGCAAATAGCTTTCGTATTGCCAAGTAACGTGTTCGCAAAATGAGCTTGGGATCGCGAAAAATAATAGGAAAAGTTTACCACGACGTCGAAGTTGGTGACGTAGAGGCTCTTGCACGGCATGTTGACCAAATCTGAGTCGACACCTTTCTTTGCGGACTTTAGGGTGTAGACGAGGGTGCCCAGTTCGAAGGACAGCCCCACTTTGGTGTTCGAGGGGAATTGCTTGTCTCTCGTCATGAGCGTTGTAATGGTTTTCTGCGCGCAGAATGCAGAAATAAAATAAAAACCAGTAACCAAGTAATACAGGAGGCGGTTCTTTAAATGGCACATACCAACCTGGCAATATATCTATTGCCAAGCCTGTATATGCCCTATATATACATTATATATATATATATATATATATATATATATATATATATATATATATATATATATATATATATATATATATATATATATATATATATATGTATGATAGATTAAGGCCATGGAATTCTACCGTCATCTGCCACAAAACGATGCTGGGCTTTTAATGCGATATACTTATATTTGTCATGAGGCAAATAAGCCGACGTTGTCTGCAACGAGTGACAGCAAAATTATCCTCACATCGCCGTCTTGCACGACGTCATTAGTAATACAGAAGATGGGTGGTGCAAAGGCGAAGGTGAAGTACAATGGAGGTAGATGAGGGTGGAATAAAGTTGGTACGAATTAGAGCAAGTAGATTAAAGTGTACTAAGGAAGGCTTAAGGTTCGTACAAATTAGAGCAAGGTAGAATAAGGTAGAGTTGTGAAGACATACGGCTTTTGCATTCAAATCACGTGTAGATACTTAAGTGTCAATTTATTAGTTTGTCGAAGACGTCTGAGCTTTGCGACCTCTTTTGATTGCGCGGTGAACGTTATGTGCGCGTGCGCGCACATAACTTGTTCTCCCTTATCCCTTGCCGTTTCCTTTTTCTGTCCGCTTTCCCTTGTCCAAATGTAGGGTAGCAAACCATGAAGGTGCTGTCTTGTCAACCTCCCTGCCTTTCCTTTTTCTCTCTCTCTCAGTGGTTATCGTGACATCTGATTGATCTGATACTGTCTAAACCGACAACTTTTGAATCCGTCTTTTCCACAAATGCAAAATATTTGATGATGGCATAGCAGCAGTGGAGTTGACATCTAGTAACCAGCTATGGCAACCAGGAGATATCACCTGCATGTATGTTATGTCGACAGGCCTAAGCACCAGGGCAGTCAAAGCAAGTATGCCGATCGAGTGTTTCTACGAACACATTAATATTGAAAAATAGCCGTTTGGAATAAAAATACGGTTCATTCGGATACACGCCGTGAGTGGTGGCGACCGCTGCGCGACCTGTGATACGTGTGAGTTAGTCACTAATAAACGAAAATTCATTACATAATTTTTTATCCTTTTTTTCAGCGGGCTCATCGCAATTGAGAAATTGAAGCGAGCTCTCCGTACAAGCGATGTCAACTTTTGGATTCTGAAAAATGGGATCCGTGAAGTTCGGCTAGCAACAAACTAGCATCGGCACGGCAATCGAATTCATGAACTGTTTCTGTTGCCGCGAATCTCCTGAATTTAGTTTCAGTATGCTGACCTTGCTCAATTGAATCGGCGCGATGTAATGCTTTTCCACCAAAGTCATCCGAGAAGACACCTCACATCCGAACATATCCCCCTGCGACTATAAAAATTTAATATGCTACCGTCGCAACAAAATAGCAAGAAGCTCACCTCGGACACGGCTTTTTCGCCTTGCTGGCCACACATTCTGTCGATTCTGTGCAGCCAGCGTGGCTAAAGACAAACGAAGCTAACAACTTTCTTCCCCGCAGTACCTAGGCGAAGAGAAATCTCAAGGACCGAAAGTCCCCACATTTCTCTCTCGCAACCATTGCTCCTCGCGCATGCGCAGAAAGAGCGGAAATATCCAATTATGATGTGCTCGTCAACAAACCTCCTCCCTAGTGCCTAGGCAGAGTCACCTGTTCAAGGAGCAAAAGGCCCCAAATTTTCTCTCGCGCGCCTGCTCCCACTTGCGCCTGCGCAGAAACGGCGGGCGATCCCTCAAATTACCGTCTGATCAACCGGCCGAGTATTTTCAACTGCTTGTAGGTACAGCGGGACGCGGCACTTGCGGAGACGACGGACGTTTGCGCGCATGCGCGAGTAAAGGCGGGTGCGAGAGAGGAAATGTGGGGCGTTTTGCTCTTGAAAATACGACTCTGCCTAGGTACTACCAGAGTCCTTCCATGTAACTCTCACTCTCACGTAACTATTTTTAACATTGAATGTAAATAAATTACTGCCTGAGCGTGTATTCTGCGATGATATGAGCGCACGGGACGAAAAAAAAAAAGCCGCTCATAACATGGAGCTTGCGGCGGCCTCAGACCGAAAAAAAATAATGATCTGGAATTTTAAGAGCCAGAACCGCGATACGATTATGAGGTACGCCGTAGTGGGGGACTCGGGATTAGTTTTGACCACCTGGGATCCTTTAAAATGCACCTAAATTTAAATAAACGGGTGTTTTGCATTTCGCTTCCGTAGAAATGCGTCCGCTGTACACGGCTGGGCGGTCTCGGTCCGGATTGCTTCGTCATCACCGTTCGCCTCAACGCCTCCGTGGGCTCCGCTTTTAGAGCGCAGCTCTTTGGCGTTCGTTCCTGGGTTTCGCGTCGTCGTCGGCGTTGTCGTCGGCCTCGTAACCAGCCCCGCCCCCCTTTCATCCCCCCAGCTCTAGCAGCGACCGACTGATACCGCTGGATGCCGCTGACGCCGCTAGAGAGTCAAGATAACGTGACTGCATAGAACACCGTCGCCGCCATGCAGAAAGAGGAGGAAAGGGTCCCCCCCCCCCCCTGTTCTTGTGTGGCGGATAGGGTGCTCTTCAGTTGCCGACGCGCCGGTTATTTCACGTAGGCCCCGGCACGTCGACGAATACGTGACCACCTTCCCACGGCTAGACCTGGTTCTTAGCGCTGCGGACGCGAGGGTATCATATTGTTTGTGTCGGCATCGGCGGCGTTGTCCCTGAAACCAACTCCGCAGCTGGGGTTGACTCACTATCGGCGTCAGCGGCATCAGTCAGTCGCTGCT
The DNA here is from genome assembly GCF_038994185.2 of Dermacentor albipictus. Classification (NCBI taxonomy): domain Eukaryota; kingdom Metazoa; phylum Arthropoda; class Arachnida; order Ixodida; family Ixodidae; genus Dermacentor; species Dermacentor albipictus. The sequence continues at coordinate 247,651 of NW_027225617.1, forward strand.
ATCTCTTCCCTCCTCCCTTTATCGTGTTGTCCGCTTGCTGCGCGCGCTTCTGCCCCCATCGTTTGCCGCTGGGTGTACACGCCGCCCCCCTCCCCCCTCTTCCTGCGAGTCTCCGGTTGTCAAAGCGCCGGCTCGAACTTAATTCCTTTCTTCGCTCCTCCTCCAATGCAACCCCTGTGCGGTGGCAATCAGAGAGCCAGATCGGTGGCGGCGGATCTGTATATGTGCACCGCCCGAGCCGAAATTGCCGCTGCCGTTCGCCCTGTGCGGTGGCAATCAGAGAGCCATCGTAACGCGTCCCACGGCTGTGACAACCTCGCGAGGCACTTGTATAGATCTCGTCTTTGAGAATCAAGCATTGGTGTACCAAGTCGAACATATATCAGTCTATTTCTCCGACCACAAAGCTTCCTTCATGACTGTCAAGAACTGTTAGTGGAGTCTTTGTTATTGCAATACGTGTGAAAAATAAAAAAAAAATTCTGTGATAGCGCATACATGTGTTGCTCGATTTCTTTGGCTCAATCTATCGAAAAGGTGAAACAGCTTATTTGCTGCGCTCAAATTTCGCATTAGGAAGTAACGTAATCGTCGGTAATTTTTTTAATATTTGGCTTAAATTAAACACCGCACATTCGCAACAAAACGCCAGTGGTACCACTTATCACCAGATGAGTAAGCACCAATTCTCCGTTGCGCATAGCGCCAGATTGTTCGCCGAGCACAGCTGTTCAGTTTCTGTTAAACTGTGGCAGAGAAGGACTCTGTGGGCAGTATCTTATAAGAGATCAAAAGAATGAAATTGCTATTGCAAAGGGCTGCTACCGTAGAATAGTTAATGACAAAGAAAAGGGAACTGAGCTGCTCCATGCGCTTAAGATTTCTTGCGAAGCGATGCCATTTCTGAATAAGATTTAGGTAGAATTAATGCAAGACGAACTTCGCTACTAAATGTCTTCGGTGCGGCTTTTAACAACGGATTAAGGCGAACCTGAAGTGTTAGGACCTGCACAGTTGAAACTAGCTGTAATTAGGCAATTGCCTTAGCAAGCAGTCGTTTAGAAGCGTCGTAAGCCCAGCACTTATTTACGCTGCTCGTGGTTTCGACGCAGAAACGACGACACTAGGTATTTTGGTTCTTAATTCGCAACTATTTACAATATGTGTACAATACAGATAGCACAGAGGCGTCCGGTCATAAATGGTCCACCATTGACAATGCAAGAAGTTTGTTAAAAGCATGACATAATACGCATAAAGAAATAAAATCAAACGTGAGAGGTATGCATCGGGAGGCAGGAAACAAACACCAGCAAAGGAATGGCAATAAGTACAGAATGCATAGTCGATTGTTTCTATAAACAAGAAAGCATTTCATAACACACGGCTAAAGAACTCTCAAACGAACACAAGTAACCACATCACAAATACAACAATTTTTTTTTAAATGGATTGTTAGAGATACCACCTTTCTACTTCTTCAGCTGTTACTTAAACATGCAAACAAAACTTGCTCAGCAAATCACAATACAAATGTAGCTAACAGTGTGCTAATAGCCTTCTTACTCACAGCAGCTTATACACTTAAAAGTACGTGTAATTGAAGAATTGTAGCCCACCAATAGCCAAGACTAAAGGACAATGAAAAATAAAACAATGCATATTATTCTGTTTTAACACTTGCATTTAAAGGAATTCTAATGCTATACCTTTCATAGATGGTCGGGGTAAGGGCGCTATTGCTGTGAACTACTCTATCCTGGTATAACACAAATTGAGGTTGCAACAAAGCATAAAGCAAATGTGTTTTGTCATCAATGCCCTGATAAGATCTCACAACACCCTTATTCTTCTTTATCATCAGCATTGCAATTTTTTGTAAGTGGTCACCTTTACACGATAATCGTGATACCTACTGCGTCCCTTTAACTGGTACCGCTTCAACTGGTTGGTTTCCTACCACCCCCTGCTGGACATGAAGCTCGCCCCTTTGCTGTGACGATGTCCGAGGCATCAAAGTGTTTTGCGCACACACGTGTATACTTCGATTCGAAATTAACACCGCCACTTCCCTGCCGCGGTATGGCCCGCTTCCATTTCTCGCGCTGCTCCTTGTTATTAGGTAAACAGAACGACACCTTTTCGGTCCTGCCCTTGTTGCCGGAACGGCACCCAGGCACGCAACACGTGTTGGGCATCGTTGTCCCACCCCACCACTTCAACCGAACAGCCCAACACTCGAAAAATAGCACAGCACATGCACAGAACGCGCCCGATCAGTCAGCTCACCTCGCACTGCGCACGCATTTCGGTACGCGAACGATGCCCTCTGTGGCACAGTGGCGCCGCGTCGCGGCACCTTTGGGCAGCATATGAACCTCTCCAATAGCGTGACGGCGGAGTTTCGTGACCAGGAAAACATGGAAGGACTCTGGTACTAACGGAGGAGTTTCTTGGCGCGCGCGGTATGCGCTTGTCCCTGGGCGCGCCGGCAGAAGTCACGGGGTGCGATAGTGCTGAGCTTACCAGCGCAAGTTGGCGGCGCGAGGCAATTGTATTTATTCGATCATGTTTTTACTAATGAAAACAACGTGTCATTATTCAACAATATCGGCGGCGCCTCCAGGGCACCAAAGCGGCAACGGGGACATCAAAGCCGGACTTGTCCGTGGGTTGGGGCCTGTAGAGGGCTGAGCGTGCTAGGGAAGTATAAGATCGGCGGTCCGGTATCGTGTACAGCCAATTTGTTATGTGAACACCTTCCGGCACGCTTCAGCCTCTGCGGCCCCAACCCTCGCGCAGCCCTGCTTCAAGCTTTGATCCCCCTCACTACCGCTTGGGAGCCGCGGAGATCCTGCGCCACCTGTTTTAAGATAACCTCAGGTGCTCCCCTGAGGCCTCCGTCTGCCGGTTACATGTGCCCTGCTGGAGCAGTGCTTGTAAAAAATCCGATCTATCGCCGTGACGAGAGAAGCGACCCGCTACTTATACAACGCCAGTCAGAACATTGTCCCTTCAGACACTGCGATCGCGTCCGTGCCCACTGCCTCACTGCGCGGGCAGCCAGCGGCGGAGCGTATAAACCAACTCGACCGCACTCCGCAATGCCGGCATGTCTAGGGGACAAACGAATACGACGCCCGCTAAGAAAACTCCTCTGTAGTGCCTAGACCGAGTCATACATTCAAGGAGCAAAGGCCCCCAGATTCTCTTTCTCGCGCCTGCGCAGAAACGTTGATCTCCGTCAAAAGTGCCACGCCCCGCCGTACCTACTAGCAATTCTAAAAACGCCAACCCGGCCATGTCTGGCACTCGCTTGGAGGTTAGCGCTTTACGCGGCAGATGTCGCCTATATCGCGTTGCAAGCGATATATGCAAGCAGTGCGAACGACGCGAATTTTGGCGGCAGGAGAATCCCGTCCGCCTAGAAGCCGGATTCGCCAGTGCGAACCTGACGGCTAACCTGTCTTTCTTCAGGAAGTTCTTACCGCGCTTCTCAACGAACACCTCAGTGTCCACCGTACCACTGCGAGACCGTTACACCGTTCTGCGAGACTTCAACCGGACTTTCGATGGCACGCTTTCTAATAATGTCGCCGGTTGTGACCTACTTTGTGTACACTATTTCGACCAATTCGTTATCACTGGGCAAAGGTCACGTGGTCTTAAGGTACTGAGGCCTTAGTCTAACACCATCTTCATGTGCACTAGGCGTGTCTTGCACTGAACAATAACACAGCAGCCATCATAGTCTTCTATTTTTTTCTCTTTTGTATACTTCTCGCGTTTCTTTCGGCCCTGCGTACTCCTCATACTCTCATAATATCTGTCTCTTCATCGCACAAATGCAGTATACACATGGCGTTGTTCGTCTTACCGTCTCGTGTTTCGCGTAACAATATGAACCCGTCGTAAGTGGATTGAGTCTGCTGGTCAGCTGGAATCGGGCGGTCGATCTCATGTAAACGCAATCGGGATGCGTCGCAATAGCGTCGAGTCAGGCTGAGCCAGCCGAAATGCACGGCGTAGCTTCACCGAACCCGACCCATTTGCCACGCGCATGGAAACTCAGACGCGTCGGATCAGCAAGCGATGCGATTTGAACGGGTCCACTAAGACATCAGCGCTCTTTCGCGCCGGCATTGGAATCAGTATCATCAACATCATCATCATCAGCCTGGTTACGCCCACTGCAGGGCAAAGGCCTCTCCCATACTTCTCCAACAACCCCGGTCATGTACTAATTATGGCCATGCCGTCCCTGCAAACTTCTTAATCTCATCCGCCCACCTAACTTTCTGCCGGCCCCTGCTACGCTTCCCTTCCCTTGGGATCCAGTCTGTAACCCTTAGTGAGCATCGGTTATCTTCCCTCCTCATTACATGCCCATTTCGTTTTCTTGAGTTCAACTAAGATGTCATTAACTCGCGCTTGTTCCCTCACCCAATCTGCTCTTTTCTTATCCCTTAACGTTACACCTATCATTCTTCTTTCCATAGCTCGTTTCGTCGTCCTCAATTTGAGTAGGTCCCTTTTCGTAAACCTCCAGGTTTCTGCCCCGTAGGTGAGTACTGTTAAGACACAGCTATTATATACTTTTGTCTTGAGGGATAATGGCAACCTGCTGTTCATGATCTGAGAAAGCCTGCCAAACGCACCCCAGCCCATTCTTATTGCTCTGATTATTTCCGTCTCATGATCCTGATCCACCGTCACTTTGTGCCCTAAGTAGACGTATTCCCTTACGACTTCCAGTGCCTCACTGCCTATTGTAAATTTCTGTGTTCTTCCGAGACTGTTAAACATTAGTTTTCTGCAGACTAATTTTTAGACCCACTCTTCTACATTGCCCCTCCAGGTCAGTGAGCATGTATTGCAATTGGTCCCCTGAGCTACTTAGCAAGGCAATATCATCAGCGAATCGCAAGTTACTAAGGTATTTTCCATTATCTTTTATCCCCAATTCTTCCCAATCCAGGTCTCTGAATACCTCCTGTAAACGAGCTGTGAATTGCATTGGAGAGATCGTATCTCCCTGCCTGACGCCTTTCTTTATTGGGATTTTGTCGCTTGCTTTATGGAGGACTACGGTGGCTGTGGAGCCGCTATAGATATCTTTCAGTATTTTTACATACGGCTCGTCTACACCCTGATTCCGCAATGCCTGCATGACTGCTGAGGTTTCGACAGAATCAAACGCTTTCTCGTAATCAATGAAAGCTATATATAAGGGTTGGTTATATTCCGCGGATTTCTCTATCACCTGATTGATAGTGTGAATATAATCTATTGTTGAGTAGCTTTTACGGAATCCTGCCTGTTCCTTTGCTTGACAGAATTCTATGGTGTTCCTGATTCTTTTTGCGATTACCTTAGTAAATAGTTTGTAGGCAACGGACAGTAAGCTGATCGGTCTATAATTTTTCAAGTCTTTGACGTCCCCTTTCTTATGGATTAGGATTATGTTAGCGTTCTTCCAAGGTACGCTCGAGGTCATGAGGCATTGCGTATACAGGGTGGCCAGTTTCTCTAGAACAATCTGTCCACCGTCCTTCAACAAATCTGCTGTTACCTGATCCTCCCCAGCTGCCTTCCCCTTTTGCATATCTCCCAAGGCTTTCTTTTCTTCTTCCGCCGTTACCTTTGGGATTTCCAATTCCTCTAGACTATTTTCTCTTCCATTATCGTCGCGGGTGCACTGGTACTGTATAAATCTCTATAGAACTCCTCAGCCACTTGAACTATCTCATCCATATTAGTAATGATATTGCCGGCGTTGTCTCTTAACGCATACATCTGATTCTTGCCAATTCCTAGTTTCTTCTTCGCTGTTTTTAGGCTTCCTCCATTCCTGAGAGCACGTTCAATTCTATCGATATTCTACTTCCTTATGTCAGCTGTCTTACGCTTGTTGATTAACTTCGAAAGTTCTGCCAGTTCTATTGTAGCTGTAGGGTTACAGGCTTTCATACATTGGCGTTTCCTGGTCACATCTTTCGTCTCCTGCGATAGTTTGCTGGTATCCTGCCTAACGGAGTTACCACCGACTTCCATTGCACACTCCTTAATGATGCCCACAAGATTGTCGTTCATTGCTTTAATACTAAGGTCCTGTTCCTGAGTTAAAGCCGAATACCTGTTCTCTAGCTTGATCTGGAATTCCTCTATTTTCTCTCTTACCGCTAACTCATTAATCGGCTTCATATGTACCAGTTTCTTCCATTCCCTCCTCAGGTCTAGGCTAATTCGAGTTCTTACCATCGTGTGGTCACTGCAGCGCACATTGCCGAGCACGTACACATCTTATATGATGGCAGAGTTAGCGCAGATTATGAAGTCTATTTCATTTCTAGTCTCGCCATTCGGGCTCCTCCGCGTCCACATTCGGCTATCCCGCTTGCGGAAGAAGGTATTCATTATCCTCATATTATTCTGTTCCGCAAACTCTCCTAATAACTCTCCCCTGCTATTCCTAGTGCCTATGCCATATTCCCCCACTGCCTTGTCTCCAGCCTGCTTCTTGCCTACTTTGGTATTAAAGTCGCCCATTAGTATAGTGTATTTAGTTTTCACTCTACCCATCGCCGATTCCACGTCTTCATAGAAGCTTTCGACTTCCTGGTCATCATGACTGGATGTAGGGGCGTACACCTGTACAATCTTTATTTTGTACCTCTTATTAAGTTTCACAACAAGACCTGACACCCTCTCGTTAATGCTATGGAATTCCTGTACGTTACCAGCTATATTCTTATTAATCAGGAATCCGACTCCTACTTCTCTTCTCTCCGCTAAGCCCCGGTAGGACAGGACGTGCCCGCTTTTTAACACCGTATATGCTTCTTTTGGCCTCCTAACTTCACTGAGCCCTATCATATCCCATTTAGTGCCCTCTAATTCCTCCAATAGCACTGCTAGACTCGCCTCACTAGATAACATTCTAGCGTTAAACGTTGCCAGGTTCATATTCCAATGGCGCCCTGTCCAGAGCCAGTGATTCTTAGCACCGTCTGCTGCGTCGCAGTTCTGACCGCCGCCATGGTCAGTCGCTTCGCAGCTGCTGGGGACTGAGGGCCGGGGTTTGATTGTCGTTTGATATAGGAGGTTGTGGCCAAGTACTGCACCAGGGTGGCCAATCCTGCTCTAGTGAGGGAGTGCGTTACCGGTTCTGGTCACCGGGATCAGGCCACACTCCAGGCCTGTTTGTGCAATTGTATCAACACGCGGATTTTTTTCTTTCTTTTTTTTCCGGTGGAAAATTGCCGGCACCGGGCTTCGAACCACGGACCTCTTGCACGCGAGGTGGGTGTTCTACCTCTACGCCACAGCTGCAACCGGAATCGGTATCGGGACACGGCAAGCACAAGAACCGTGAGGTGAAACGTCGTCCATCTGTTAGGCGGCGTGAAATTGAGCTGTTGGAAACGGCTGGTTCGCATCGAATGCCTCATTAAGCCGGCGTCTGTAGCAGCGAAACTGCAGCTCAAATCCCGTTGGCTGCCTAGTCACGTGACGAGCACGACTCGATGGAGTTTCCATCAGCTGAGACGCCATGACACGAACGCGCCTCGATGGAGTGGAGCGTGGGAAAGCGGACACTTACTGCCGCAGTAGCACACCAGGTGTTGTGTGAAGGGAGAGGACATCACCGCGACGCCCAATTACTTGCAAGCTTGTGTTATGAGTGCGTTCCTTGGTAGCGCTAGTTCACGCCTGTATTCTAACTGCGCCTCGGTAAGGCCAAATTAAAACGTGCCAAGCGTTTCAGGGCGGTCGCTTGCCTGCGAGAAGTTCTTTACCCCAAGGACAGCTCAGTGGCGTTGAATTGGACATTAATGCTTTCGCATTCACAATTCGTAAGAAGTGCTTAGGTATCCTCATGTTTTTTGACATGACCCTCTCGCGTTGTGTTTATGCAAATGTAGCAGTTCTAAACCTTAGTTTGTTATTTTATTGTTATTTTAGTGAAGTTCGCGTCTCAAGAGATATCCGTAGTGCAGCGCCATGTGCCGAAGTGTTAATGCAAGAGCATTAAACCACGCAGCTTTACTCACGATATCTGGTGCCCGGTCGACATTTAACCGAGCCGGGCCTTTCAGGTCACTTCGTTGAAATACAGATGGCGGGTGGCTGTAGCACTCGCTCTCTCGCTCGATCCAGCCCACAGAGGAGTAGGCAATGACCGTGTCCGCAACGTGGTTGCTGCAGCGAGTGATACATGATGCCCCTCGTTCAGTAAACACAGGCATACAAGCTTTGTTCGTTAGCAAAGCAGGTCGTACACACACACACACACACACACACACACACACACACACACACACACACACACACACACACACACACACACACACGCACACACACACACACACACACACGCACACACACACACACACACACACACACACACACACACATATATATATATATATATATATATATATATATATATATATATATATATATATATATATATATATATATATATATATATATATATATATATATATATATGTATGCAGACTCCCGTGCGCTGTCGGTCACGGTCGGAGATTGGGTAACCGACCTTATCCTACATTCCTCCTCGTTTTGTGACAAAATGCGCAAACATGGACACTCGCACGTTTACCTTAAAGATGTTCTGGAGCTTCTTTCACTGCCCTGATCCCTTTCCCGCCTCTGGGATTAGTCTTGGAGTTCACAGTTGGACGGCGCCCCGGCAAAACAATCCATGAACGAATCTCCACTATGTCGCGGATGTCGCGCTCTCGCGACCGACTTCATTCCAGCTGAAGAGTGGCCGGAGGACTACACTTAACTAAATCCAATGGACTTCTGTGTGTTTGCTATTCTTGAAAGCAAGGCATCAGATTAGCATGCCGGCCCTGAAAGCATCCCTGACGGGATCACGGAACAAAATTCTTCTGGGGATGCCTTGCGGGCCGTGATGGAAGCGCATCCAGTAAGCTTAAAGGCTAGGATAAAGGCTCAGAGCGGATAGTTTCAATAAAATGTTTCGCGTTGCATTGCCTATATGTCGGATGAATTTTCCGCGTAGCATTTCCTGATATTTCTTTTATGCTCAGGCTAAATACTTGGTGTGAACCTTGTGACAGAATTTAAGGCGCATCCTACTATACAATACAGCCTATACAGCCTCGCCCGTTGTTGCTCGGGTCAGGGTCAATCCCACAGCAAGGCTGTGAGATTGGTCAAGCACATGTAGAGGTCACCTCATAAGGCGAGCATACGATCGGCTTCACTGCAACCCTCTGTATAGTCGTTCCCCCTTTTTCTAAATTTTATTATACAAAACTGACATTCTCAAACAACTCCAAAGATGAATTATAATTTAGTCTTTTTTAATGCTCCAAAATATGGCATGCGACTTCTGCAACCTCGCAGAATGGCAGCACGATTTCGAGCGAAGCTGTTTCCTTCGAGCTATTTTGAGAACTTCTGCTGAGTAATTACTATACTGGGGAACTTTAAAAGGTTTTCTATATATGACTATAGTTCTCATCAAACTTCTCGCGAATTTTTTTGGCGCTCAGGAAATTCAGTCATGCGCGCGTTGAAGTGCATGATTATGCAACTAAATGCGCAGCTCCTTATTAACGAAAACGCTTAAATTTTTTCTACACGTAACCCATACCTTACACATTATTGTCGACTAATACAAATTTTTGGGCACGCAGTTCTCCCTCCTCGACGCTGGCAAATGAGCGTAGACGGGCCATATGCAACGCCAACGCTTACTTGGCCAAGAAATTGTTCCGAAAGGCTATATTTGATCAACGTGCAAGTACCTTTGCTCACAGGTGTGACGTAGCTTTCGCGCCATTTTGGATAAATTTGATATTGGTAGGATTTAGAGTCCTGGCAGAGAAATAGGGTAAAATTAGACGGTTTTTAAGACGCCCTTAAATCTCCGGAAAGCTGGCAAGCATAATTTAATGGACATGGCGTGAGAAACCCACCTGCGATCACCTCTGCCTACATGTTACCTATGATCCAGCTCCTACATTGACCAAACATGAACAAGCCGCCCCAATTAGTTACTGAAGTGACCAGATAAACCTTGTACAACGCATGGAGGTACCGACGAATTGGTATAATAATGACTTGTAACGCGGCTAATTAGGGAAGAGGCGTTAAAACTGCGCGATACAAAAGGCTTAAAATGCTGCCCATTACTGTTAAGTATGAGCTTGCTGTGGTCCAGGGATTCCTCGGGAAACCGAAACATAGCTGATAGCGGACGTGTGACACTCGCTTTCGAAATGCTCTACCGAAGCTGAATTTCGACGGACGCTCTGAAGTAGCGTTGTCGAACATGGCGGCACCCATGCGCCTGCTTCAGAGGGAATTCTCTCGCGATGACTGTGCTCTGACCCCCGTTGATCGTCAATAACTATTGAAATGAGCTTTCGTTTTTTTAAAACTAACCGGAAACATTAGTTATGAGTGCGTAACGTATCCAATTTCTGAGGTCGTCTTGCGTACACTGCGCCCGTAGTACAAACGAGACGCGTGCGCATGGCAGCAACCGCGTGCGTCCATTTGTCGTACAAAAATCCCTCACGTGACCTGATCCTAGGTGCCTAGGGATCACATCCTTTAGGGATTTTTGAGAAGGCGCGATGCTGGCGCCGAGCGACGCCGTGGCGTGTTCGTGCTCGGCGTGGTCCTTTTCTGGACCGCGCGTGATGCAGCATTGCTCATGTGATTGTACGTCCGTTGCTTGTATGTTGGTTGTAGGTTCTGTGTTACTTGGCGGAAAGCCGTGAGTAGTGGCAGTGTGGCAGTGCGGCTTTGGCCTCGGTGAGCTCTGGCAGTACAGAATCTGCGTTGTGTGACCCATGCTTTCCTGAGAACACGGCGGTGGTAACAATTGAAATATCGAAGTAGCCTAGCGCCTCGGCAGCGAAGTTCTGCGAACCGCGATGTGGCTTCGCCGTGACCGACTTTGCTTAACGGACATCGAGGGATGGGCTGCTCGCTGCAAGTCATGTAAATTCAACAGCGTCGACCGCGCACTGTTCAGCGCTGAGTGTGTGTTTGGTATGCTGTGCTTGAAACGAGTGGTGCAGTCGTGCAGCGGAGGTGTCGGAGAGGAGCAGAGTAGCTTAGGGGCTCCGTTTGCGCGTTCACAGACATGAGCTCCCGTCTTGGTCTCATTAATGGCTGTTGTGGGATTGTGGTGCGCTAGCTCCTTGTCTAGTATGAAGTTTACGACGCCAACGCAGAGCATGTTCACGTTTTTCCTCGCTATCTGTCATTTGCATGACGGCCGAGTTGAAAACGAGACGTATGTCCGTGTTCTTTGCGTTTGTGTGTTGTGATTTACTTTCTATTGTGGAAGTTCTGGGAGTCTTATTACGCAAGGAGTGCGAACGTAAACATTAACACGTGTGTGTATGAAATTTTGAATTACCTATAATACCCTTTACGACTAATAAGTGGGCTACACGGCCTGTGCGAATCAGCTACCGTATGTTGCGACGCTCTTCTGTGTGGTAGACTGATGCATGGTGCACGTTTATTTTTGTACTGTTGTAAAAACCATTTGTTTATTCATGCAATACAAATGTACGGCGTCTTTGCCGCAGTACATTTGCCGCAGTACATCAGCACGAATTAAAAACAAGGGTCCTTGTTTAGTTGAGCTGGCACGGCGCAAAGAGAAACTACGAACCATGTTTGAGGCATGAAATATGGGAAAGGCGGTGGTTTACAAATTATTGGCAACGCTGTTATTTAGGCCAAGGTTGTGATGGTTTCGCCACACATGGCTCATAACGTTCCATTTATTTTCTCTGAAGCAGAAGTTATGCCTTTCACAGTCATTTTATGGTTGCGAGAAGGTTTGCGGATAACCGCAGTGTGACGCCCTGTAAAACCTGCATCTTCTGCAAAAATTTGTTATTGACTTACACTTACACTGCATAATTTATTGTTCGTTGATCACAACACATTTGCTGCTTCAACGAAATAGAATGAGGTGCCTCGCATAATTCACTGAGTAGACTGCCAAAAGGTTTTTTTATGCTGCATAATAAATTGGGAGAGCTGGACTGATTGTTTTAGAGCGCATTATTAGCATAAGCATTTCAAGCTTTCGATAGCAATTAGGGAGTGAGTGGTCCTCATTTCTTGCTAATATGAAATTTCTACCATTTTTGGTCCTCCTGAAGAAGCGGGTAAACTCAGTAAGCGTGTCATATACCGCCTCGAAAGACGCCGAAAATGGGGGCATATCAATTTTTATTTACCCTCTGGTTAACTGACACAATTTTCCTGTGTACTGCCCTTCAGCTTCCCCACATTTTCTCACAGTATATACTTGGTGAGTGATTTGATTTTTTTCTTAGAATAGTGTAAAAAAGAAACATGCATATAAAGTTTTGAAGTGCTTTTACTTTTTATAAAAGCTTTGCTGTAATACACGATGGGAAATGATATGTTCAGACATTCTATACTTACGTGACAGCATCGTTGAACATATCGCCGAGGACGCCCACCGCGTTACCGCTGCGATAATTGAATATGCCGAGAGCAATTAATGTTTTCGAGTTGATGGCGTTTGTTGACACTTGTAGAGCCTTCAAATTCTGAAAAATCAAAATAAAATTGAAAGAAAAGACGAAATGATTGCGTGGGTCAGTGGTAAATCTAAAGAGCGAAAATGACAAGACAAACATACAATTGGTAATGATCGTTTCTTTTTTAGGCGTGTTTATTTCTTCTTTTTGCGTTTTTGGTTGACATAAAGAAATCAGTGGCATTTGATCACGAGGTTCCATGTTCGAGCGTGAGTTTAGGGTCGGGGAGGAGGGCAGGTGGACACGCATCTCTTCTAGCCCGGCCGCGGCTGTGCATGCATGCACATGTAGCTGTGCGCATATGCTGCCCGTAAGCGTTACCTGTGGCGGGTGCAAACGTGGAGCGAGCCGAGATGGCTGATGGCTGCATGTGCGTTGTGAACCCATGCGCCTAGGGCTGCTGGTCGCGTAATTTCACGTTTCGGAGACGTGCTGAAGCGAGAGGCAGCGGAAGAGTTTGCTTCTTTCTGTTTGCACTCATCCCGCCATTGTTTACACAGCGTGCGTTCGCGGTTATCGAGTGAGTTCGCCTGTGCCGGCGTGAAACCGTGTTTGCTAATTTGAATATTAAGGGAAATGTTTGCTCCAGTACGGTTGAAAACATACGGTTGAAAAAGGAACCTATTCTTTGCATAGTTGCCTAATGCATTTGTTTGTTCATCAATGGTTCGCTTTCGTGCGGATTGATGATCTTTCGTTCTTTTTTTTTAGCTACACTAGGACACTTAGCTTTCTTCAGGAAGCTAGTTGAAATGTCAGATTTCCTGACAGCTCGCAACCTTGGACGCTGTCTACAAGCAACACTTACTAAATGGCTAACGAGAGTGCAAAATTCTACATTCGCCTTTTGGTTTTAGGGTTACTGTATTCTTTGTGTTGTGGTTTGCGAATATTTGGATATGCCATAAGTAGTAAAGTTAGAGCTCTTTAACGATCATGTCTTAAAACGAACCCTTGATGATACTGACAGATTTGGCGGTCTCTTCAAGTTCGCAGCCGCAGCCTAAGGTATGTGCATAAATTCACAGCTTTCAGTTAACACTCTTCTGTTTTTTTTTTGTGTGTGTGGTGGTGGTTAAACTTTCATTTCGAAAAGTATCGTGAAGGAGCGCAGAACACATTTATCACCTGTTTAAGCCGCATCCTCATATCGCATGGGAAGTGAATATCGGGATTGCTGTTTTCCTCTTTTGCTTATTTTCGCACTTGCTTTAATCCGGCAGCTACACTACGTGCCGTTCATTTTCTATGTTGTCTGTTTACGTAACCTATGCCATGCTTCATTCGCGATCCTTGACTTCTCTCACTCGGCTTTGTTACGCACATTGCTAACAACAACAACAACAACAACAACAACAACAACAACAACAACAACAACAACAACAACAACAACAACAACAACAACAACAACAAAAAACACCGACAAATACGATGCTCCCTATTGCGAAACTTGAGCGAAGCTCTACTCTATACGTGTTCTCGTTTCTCGTGTCCATATTTTGTATTATGATTATATAGGTAGGTGGTTTATAATAACAAGAAAATGCTGCCAGTAGCACGTATTGTTTCCATACTGACGAAGCACGCTACTGTGGCGCCATAGCGCAGGCATGGTCGGCGAAATGCCTGTCTTGCGCGGCACTGTGCTTTCTTTCTCACGGTTTCGTTCCACAAACGAAGAGAGCGGGCTCTCGGTCGCTGCAGAATCCTGCCGCCGGTGTCAGCGGCGACAACACCCAAGAAAGCGTCGCATCGAGCCTTGCCCATAGCCGCTCGCCATCGAATCTTTCAGGGGTGGCGATACCAGCCACACGCAGTGGCATACCGTAGTCCGACATGAGCAGCTGACGCCTCGAGCGAGCGAAGCACTCCCCACCTCATGACACCGTGGTGACGCAATAACGCGACGGCTAGTGATACTGGTCAAGTGGAGGTAGCGCACAGTGAACTGTTTGCTTGTCCACGTGACACGAAATCGCACTCACTGGCTCTCATATCGTGGAAAACTGGTCAGTGAAACAACAAAGGCCTAAAATTTACGATTTCTCGAAGTACGAAAGTTCAGAAACGTGTTACAATCGTGGAATATAGTTTTTTCTTTAAATTTGTGTGTTGAAACCGGGTGCTCGTTACAAACGAGGGTGCGTAAGACCGGAGTGTTAGTTGTACCAAGTACTCCAAAGGGTGATGTTCCTGCGGAAGCATTCACACGTATAGGTATTATGTAGTCATCCACTGCACGTGTGTTTTATTCTGTCCGTGAAGCGGACTTGATTAATGGGTATGGCTGGTTAACCAGAATTCTCATCCGACCAACGCCTGTCGAAACGCTTATTTTACGGAACAGAGCAACCGCACCGTCAAAAAGCATTAGAATGCGATGTGACACGCGGACCAGGAGTAACGATGCACTTACTGCTAGAATCACTTTCGCCTTGTCGTATAGACCCTTTACTTTTGTTGATGTGTGCAACACGTTGAACACGCCGTAGTGCTTGAGGTTGTTGTTCCTCGAATGATCTTGCAGGTTCTGTTCGGTCGTGGCGTTCATACTCGTCGGGGCCGAGTACCTAAGAATGAATGAACGTAGTCAAATGTTATACACTTTTCGTGGAGCGTTTTGCAGAGATCCTAAAGCATAGCGGTGGTTTCCACGGCGGAATGTAACAATAATTATGTACACTTTAGACGCCTGAGTAGGTTCGGTAGGCGCAGCCCTTTTTGCGAGCCCCTCCGAACTTTCTTCACTGTGTCTGTCGGCAGGGTGCTGCTGCTGCTGTCTTGCCGAATTGTTCACACTCAAAGTTGCCTACCTCCAAAGCAAATTTCCCCGTGATTCGGATAGAAAAAATTGCACATATTTCTCCAGATATAGGGAAAATGCAGGTGTTTAATGAGTTCTCTGTAAGATAAGGCCAGTTCGTGCTTTGCAAATACATTGCAGATTTTAGTTTTGATACTTATTTATGTATTCGTATGATGGGATTTATTCAATCAATGTTATTAAGCTAAAATGATGTAACCAGTGCAAGTTGCAATGCTGGCTACGGCAATTTATTCGTGGACAGCCTCGACATTGTCAAACGTAGGAGCGAAATTATTCGAATGTTAAAACACATGCACACATCAAGGAAAAATGCAATAAATGATAAAATTAATGAAGGCTCTACGGCCCGTTTGGAGGAATACGATCGCTCCCACCCGTGTGTCGCGTAAGATGTTGCAAAAAAAAAATTGGTTGAAGGCTTAGCGTGGTTAAGCCTGGAATATTGCGAAAGCAATAGCGTTGGCTGCGCCTTGCTTCGGCTGGTGTGGACATGGTTGCACTTTGGTAAAGTTATGGCTATACATCATCCGACATAGCGCAAGGCAGCGCGCCGACCACTGCGAGGAGCCGAACTGTAGTCTCATTTATCCTCTTAGCGTGACGTCACACCAGCCGGTGCCATCTCTCGTTAGCGCCGCAGCAGCGGCGCGCAAGGCTTCGCCTCCACCGTCGATGCCGCGAGCTGGGGCCCCATCTATCGGTCTGGCGTGACGTCACACCAGCGAGCGCCCCCTCTCGGTAGCGCCGCAGCAGCGGCACGCAAGGCTTCGCCTCCACCATCGATGCCGCAAGCTGGGGCCCCGCATCTCTCGGTTTGGCGTGACGTCACACGGTTACGTGACACAAAGCTGTGTAAGGAGGCGCCACGACCACTGATGGGCTGAAAGTGCGAGGAGTATTGCTTTCGCAATAAAAAAAAACGTTTCAATGTTGGATAGATCGTTCATCGAAGTTGTACATGTCTTTTTCCATGAGATCCATGTGCCGTTGGATGGATGGATGGATACAGCTTTCTTGTACGTCCGGCAAGGTTTAACGCGACCCGGGCTCAGGTCTCCCACGGAGGAACGTCAAGGCCCTGCCTCACCGCGGCCTCACGGGCTTGCTGGACTGCCCACGTCTGGATTCCGAGGTCTGAGCTGCGCAGAGCGGCGGCCCACCTCGACGACAGGGTCTCCGGAGTAACTGCCATCCCTCCTATAACTACATTGCACTCCCACAGCATGTGTTTGAGTGTTGCTGGTCCTTCTTGGCACAATTTGCACGTGTCGTCCTGATGCTTATCTGGGAAGATACGTTTGAGACGGAATGGATTAGGGAACGTGTTTGTCTGGAGTTGTCGCCAGGCGACGGCCTGCCTCCTGTTCAATTTAGGACTCGGCGGTGGGTATATTTTTCTGGCGTTCAAATATGCACTGGTGATGTTGTTGTATCTTGTGAGCCTGTCCCGTTCTGCTCGAGAAGCGTTCGCTATCGTGCAAGAGGCGTTGCCCTGTTTGGCGCGGCGGGTCATGTCTCGCGCCGTCCGGTGCGCCGTCTTGTTTAGGTTCGGGAGCGCGTCGCCATCCGTGGGGACGTGCGCGGGGAACCATATGATCCTCGAGCTCGCGGTTTTGGATCTGCCCGCTTTGGCCAGAATGGGCATGGCTTCCTTGGAAATTCGACCTTTGGCATAATTCTTTACTGCCGTTTGCGAGTCACTTAGTACGACTTCGCATTCCTGTTCTGTGAGGGCCAACGCAATCGCTACTTCCTCCGATATTTCTGAGTGTTTAGTGTATACACTGCATGTGGTTCTGACTTTTGATTCTGCGTCTATGACTACGGCGGCGTATGTTTGGCCGTTCGCATATTCGGCTGCGTCGACAAAGCGCGCGTTTCTGTCCCTGCCGAATGAACGGAGCAGAGCCTCGGCTCTTTCCTTTCGTCTACTTCGGTTGTAATCGGGGTGCACGTTTCTTGGGGTGGTTGCCACCGTAATGGTCTCTCTGATTTTGTTGGGGATTTGCATATTCTGGCCGTGCTGGTTGTGGTACGTTTTGTCGAGCGTGTTCATAATGTGTCTTCCCGTCGTGGTGGTCGAGAGGCGTTCGAGCTGCGAGCTGCGAGATGCGTTGTGCTTCGGCTATTTCTTTTATGGTGTTGTACATGCCCAGCTGAGTCAGGAGCTCGGTGCTCGTCGATTCCGGTAGGCCCAGGGCTATCTTGTACGTTTTCCTTATGAGCGTGTTAATCTTGTTCTTTTCCGCGACGTGCCAGTTGTGGTAGGCGGCTACATAGACGATGTGGCTGACAACGAATGAGTGGATCAGTCGAATGACGTTGTCTTCCTTCATGCCCGCGTGTCTATTGGTTATTCTCTTTATGAGTCTCGTGGCGCTGATGACTTTGCCTTCGATCTTCCTCACGGTTTCACCGTTAGCTCCGTTGGCCTCAATGATCATTCCGAGGATTTTGATCTTGTTTACTTTGGGGATTGCGTTTCCGTCTTGGGTGTACAGGCCGATTTCCTCGTACTCCCGGGGTCCTGTGTAGCTCTTTGGTGGCATGCCTTTGCGCGTGGGCTGGTAAAGGAGTAGTTCGGACTTGCTCGGGGAGCATTTGAGGCCCGTTCCTTGCAGGTACTCTTCCACTTTGTTAATGGCCGTTTGTAATGCGTGTTCAATTTGCCCATCATTGCCGCGGTCTGCCCATATCGTTATATCGTCTGCGTATATAGCGTGGTGGATTCCTTCGATTTCGCGTAGTGTGCTGGGGAGACCCAGCATGACTAAGTTGAAAAGGAGCGGAGACATAACTGAGCCCTGGGGGATACCTGCACTTCCCTGGGCTCTTTCTTCAGACTCGAGGTCGCCAACCGTGAGGGTGTCTTTGCGATCGTTTAGAAAGTCCCTCACGTAGTTGTAGGACGTTTCCCCAGCTTCAGATTAGACACTTGTTTAAGGATCGACTCGTGAGCGACGTTGTCGAATACTTTCTCCAGGTCTAGTCCTAGGATGGCTGTGGTGTTTCTTGTCTTGTCGTCAAGGATCTGGTTTAGTTGTAACATGACGTCCTGTGTGGACAGGCGGGATCGGAAGCCTATCAGGGTGTGGGGGTAGGCTTCCGTCTCTTCTAGATGGCTGTTGATACGGTTCAGGAAGGCGTGTTCCAAGACCTTACCCATGCACGACGTGAGAGAGATTGGGTGTAGGTTCTCTAAACTCAACGGCTTTCCGTGCTTGGGTATGAGGATAGCCTTGGACCTCTTCCACTGCTCCGAGATGCGGCCTTCTCTCCAGCACTTGTTCATATATCCCGTGAGTTTGGTAACAGATTTGTCGTCCAGGTTTTTGAGCGTTTTGTTGTTAACCCTGTCCGGTCCTGCGGCTGACTTGCTGTTGAGTCCTTGGAGTGCCATTCTGATTTCTGCCTCACTGAAGTTTTCATCTAACTTGGGACTAGGACTGCCAGAGTACCGGCCGTGCTCGACCGTCGGTCGTTGCGGGAGGTATTTGTCGCAGAGTTTCATGACGATTTGCTTCTCGCTCGCCGCTCCTTTTTCATTGTGCAGAAGTCTCTGCATGTCAGCTCTTTGCTTGGATTTGCACTGGGTTTCGCCCAGCAGGTGCCTCAGCAGTCGCCACGTATTTCCGTTGTGGAGTTGGCTATCCGCGGCATTGCAGACTTCGTCCCACTGTTGCTTGCTCAAGGTGTTGCAGTGCTCTTCGATTTGTTTGTTTAAGTCGGCTATCTTTTTTCTCAGCTTTCGATTGAACCGCTGGCCTTGCCATCGGGTTTGCATGGATTTCTTGGCTTCCCAGAGGTGGGCGAGGCGACTGTCCATCTTCTCCGTCAGGAAATCGGGAGTGATGGTTTGCGTGGCCTCCCCGACATCCCTGGTCAAGTCTGCGATCCATCTGTCAATGTCACCGATTGGCTGGTCGTCTTGCCTGATATCCCGGTGCTTGCGGAACTTGTCCCAGTCTGTCCATTTGAAGCTTTTGACTGGGAGGGTGGTTCCCGCTCGGGGGTTCGTGATCTCGATGATCATGTGGTCGCTACCTAGGTCTTCTAGGGTGTTTCTCTAGATAGCCCTCTCGATGTTTTTGACTATTGTTAAGTCCGGTGTGGTATCTCTTGCAACCGAATCGCCAATACGCGTTGGGGCGCTGGAATCCGTGATGAGCGTGTATCCCAAGTCTTGCGAGTC
This sequence comes from Dermacentor albipictus, assembly GCF_038994185.2. Lineage (NCBI taxonomy): Eukaryota > Metazoa > Arthropoda > Arachnida > Ixodida > Ixodidae > Dermacentor > Dermacentor albipictus. The sequence continues at coordinate 267,275 of NW_027225617.1, forward strand.
CTGCCATAACTGTTTGCCCTTGGTTGTGGTGTGGCCGTATCCCCAGGCATGGCACGGCGCGTTGAAATCCCCACCCACTATTAGCGGGTTCAGGCCGGCGAGCTCGGCTGCCTTTGTGAGCAGGGAGAGAAAACGCTGCCGTCTTTTGGATGGGCTACTGTATATGCTCAATACGAAGGTGCTATTCTTTTGCGTTCTGTTAGGAATAATTTCTATCATTATATGCTCGGCCTGCGGGCCTGTAATCTCATGTTTAATGGGAGCTAGACCCTTTCTGATTAGTGTGGCGATGCCCCTATCGTTTTGGAATTTAGGCACGAGGGCGTGGTAGCCCGGGATGTTGGCCGACGCGCCCACGGTTTCTTGTAGCATTATCACATAGGGTTTGGGTTGGATGTTTCTTACGTATTCTTGTAGTTGGTGCATAGAAACATCTTAACCGTGGTCTCCTAACAAATCTTGCTTGGCATCAAGGGTCGCCTGCAAGGTTGCTGCTTCCAGTTTTTTCTTTGTCTTTGCCTTGACAAGGTTAATTTGAAAGGAAACTCTCTGCACGGTAGCGCTTCAATGAGGGGGGCACAAGAGTGCTCACGAAGTCACTCAGTGTTGGAAACATGGGGACACGTCACCTTGAGTGGTTTGTGGCACGTACTTCCGAAAGTGTTCCACACTCACATCTGCAGCCAAACCTGGGTCTGCGTTTTCGAGATGCCTCAATTAGTTGTCGAGCTTGTTGATGTTCTCTGCCGTAAACAATCAGGGCAACGAAGAAACAAGAGGAGCAATCGACGCAACACGTATCTACCACAGAGCGGTGATCGATTGCCTACAGCCGCGTCATCTATGAATTGACTAGCGGAAATCTTTTGATGATTTGACTTCGCCTTCAATATAAAATTCAAAACATTTAAGGCGGAAGTTGCGCACAGCTGTAGTGTGCGCTTCAAGAGGCTTAGATAGCTCTGACGTTACCATGCCACCAAAGTAGACTTCCTCGAGTGGGACGAAGTTAGTTCGGTCTGTGTAACGCAATCGATCGAGCAGCGTGTCACGGATGTATGCAATTGTTTTAAAGATAGTAGAAATGCGGTCACTCAGCTTGTGGATCCTCGCTCTTTCCGCCCTGCATTTCCTCGTTCAGCGTTGTGAAGAGCGGGTGAACATATTGGTGTAAATACAGGTATAGAACTTAGTTGTCGGGCCTTTCATTTTGGCGAGTATAGAATCCACGGATAAGGGTCGGTCCGCACGACTCGGTCGTACCGACCGACTCTTAGGCCATGGTCGCAGGACCATGGCCTAAGAGTCCATGCCTTGGTCCAGCGACCATGGCCATGGTCGCTGGACGAAGGCGATGTCCTGCGGACCATCGGGCGCCCGGTGAAGAAGCCCAAGTGGTGAATCCGAAGCCATCCACCATGGCGTGATCATTTCACCTCTTGCTCTTTCTTACGAAAACGCCTATTTTACATTTTAATGCTGTTGCGGGAAGTTTTCCTTCCCTTCAGCAATTTTCTCTTTGAAGGCGATTGAATTTTTCTGGTAGCTTCTATAGTGGCTAGAAAGAGAAGCCTTATCAGTGAGTTGGCAGTGATAAAGGTTTCGTCTAAACCTGTACGCATGCTAAAGCCGCTAAACTACCGCTGCGTACAGCACGCCTCAAATTGGATATTTCTCGGTGCCAGGTGTTTCCCGTTTTCCAATTTACAAAATGCAGCAGTTCTTATCAGCTGCACTGCTTTTTTGACATAGCGAGATAACTAAAAATCACTAACCGGATATCGAATCCGATGCCACCGGAAGTCTTTGTGAGGTTCTTCATTACCAGCTTGAACGTTGCCCAGCTTTCTTCAGTTTCGATGCCGTGCAAGATGCCATGAACCACCGCGACGTTGGTGTAGTAGATGGAGTCGCACAGCCCGTCAGTCGGGATCATTTCGGGGAAGATGGCCTTTCCCCCCACCGTGCAGACGAGCTCGTCTACAGAGACTGCAAACAGGGCGTGAAGAAGGGGTTCGGGCGGGAAAGAGAAGTGCCTAACCTGCTTCATCCGACATTCTCGGTCGATGTAGATCTAGTTGAAAAAAGATTAAACACCGCGTGAACCTCTGAATGCAGATTGTTACTTGGAACGAAATTTGCTTCCTCGTTTTGCGGTGTCCGTGTGATATTCAAGAATATTGCCGTGACATCCTAAGCTCTATTTTCACAGCGTTTCGTGGAGCATATCGAAAAATGTAAAGCAACTAGGAACTACTTTGTTCACATTATGAATAAGCAACCCTTTTTGTTGCCAGTAATTCTGCAATACTAAACATGAATCACTGTTATTTGTGTACAGACTATTAATTATATCCCTAGGATTTACTTTTTGCACATTGGGTATAAGTGACCCTTTCTTTTTGCCACTATATACTAAATGTGATTCACTGTTATTTGTGTATAAACTATTAACTATATCCCACCCCCTACATTATTCGACTCGCCCTCCTGCTCATAATACGTAAGAGTAATAAATTGCAGAAACGGTGATAATCAAGAGCATGTTTCAGTTTTAAAGCTCTGTACTGCAAGTGACGCGGCTTGTGTCTAGTACGATCAATGGTGCTGTGTGGCAAGACCGAAACTGATGCGTGCAGCTTCGCAGAAACACATATTTAGTCTGTTTTCAAATTGTTAAGGACTAACCAGCTGTGGCCACCCAGCGACTGTTGGAAGGATAGAAGAAACACTTGGTTGTGCGAAGTCGTCCGTTCGTCGGATTTTGACTGGAATTTTTGAAGTGAGAGAGGTTTGTGCCGAAACTGCTCACACCTGAGCAAAATGCGCGGCGAAAATAATGCTGTGTGAAAAGCGAGAACATTAGACGACAGGCATGAATTCTTGCAAATGCTCGTCGTGGGCAACTGAACTTCGATTTACGAATGTGACATCGAATCGATGCCGCAGAGCAAGGACTGGAAAAATAAAAATGAGTCATAGCCGATAAAACATATATCATCATCATCATCATCATCATCATCATCATCCTAGGTACGCCAACTGCAGGGCAAAGGCCTCTCCCATACTTCTCCAACAACCCCGGTCATGTACTAATTGTAGCCATGTCGTCCCTGCAAACTTCTTAATCTCATCCGCCCACCTAACTTTCTGCCACCCCCTGCTACACTTCCCTTCCCTTGGAAACCAGTCTGTAACCCTTAATGACCATCGGTTATCTTCCTTCCTCATTACATGTCCTGCCCATGCCCATTTCTTTTTCTTGATTTCAACTAAGATGCCATTCACTCGCGTTTGTTCCCTCACCCAATGTGCTCTTTTCTTATCCCTTAACGTTACACCCATCACTCTTCTTTCCATAGCTCGTTGCGTCGTCCTCAATTTAAGTAGAACCCTTTTCGTAAGCCTCCAGGTTTCTGCCCCTTAGGTGAGCACTGGTAAGACAGCGCTATTATATACTTTTCTCTTGAGGGATAATGGCAACCTGCTGTTCATGATCTGAGAATGCCTGCCAAACACACCCCAGCCCATTGTTATTCTTCTGATTATTTCCGTTTCATGATCCGGATCCGTCGTCACTACCTGCCCTAAGTAGATGTATTCCCTTACCACTTCCAGTGCCTCACTACTTATTGTAATTGCTGTTCTCTTCCGAGACTGTTAACATACCTTAGTTTTCTGCAGATTAATTTTTAGACCCAGCCTTCTGTTTTTCCTCTCCAGGTCAGTGAGCGTGCATTGCAATTGGTCCCCTGAGTTACTAAGCAAGGCAAAATCAGTGAATCGTAAATTATTAAGGTATTCTCCATTACCTTTTATCCCCAATTCTTCCCAATCGAAGTCTCTGAATACTTCCTGTAAACACGCTGTGAATAGCATTGGAGAGATCGTGTCTCCCTGCCTGACGGCGTTCTTTATGGGGGTTTTGTTGCTTTTTTTATAGAGGATTACTGTGGCTGTGGCGCCGCTGTAGATCTCTTTCAGTATTTTTACATACGGCTCGTCTACACCTTGATTCCGTAATGCCTCTATGACTGCTGAGGTTTCGTCTGAATCAAACGCTTTCTCGTAATCAATGAAAGCTATATATATGGGTTGGTTAAATTCCGCACATTTCTCTATCACTTTATTGATAGTGTGTTCACTCATAGTGACAAGGCCTTTAGCCTAAGAATCAGTCGTGTTGGTAGTGTGTATACGGTCTATTGTTGAGTAGCCTTTACGAAACCCTGCCTGGTCCTCTGGTTGACAGAAGTCTAAGGTGTTTCTGTTTCTATTTGCGATTACCTTAGTACATAATTTGTAGACAATGGACAGTAAGCTGATCGTTCTATAATTTTTCAAGTTTCTGGTGTCCCCTTTCTTATGGATTATGTTGGAGTTCTTCGAAAATTCCGTTACGCTCGAGGTCACGAGGCATTTCGTATAGAGGGTGGCCAGTTTTTCTAGAGCAATCTGCTCACCATCCATAAAGAAATATGCTGTTACCTTATCCTCCCTAGCTGCCTCTCCTCCTTGCATAGCTCCCAAGGCTTTCTTTACTTCTTCCGGCTTTACTTGTGGGATGTCAAATTCCTCAAGACTATTCCGTCTTCCATTACCGTCGTGGGTGTCATTGGCACATTGCAAATCTCTATAGAACTCCTTAGCCGCTTGAGCTATCTTATCCATATTAGCAATGATATTGCCGGCATTGTCTTTTAACGTACACATCTGATTCTTGCCAATTCCTAGTTTTTTCTTCACTGCTTTTAGGCTGCCTCTGTTCCTGAGAACATGTTCAATTCTATCCATATTATACTTCCTTACTTAAGCTGCCTTACGCTTGTTGATTAGCTTCGAACGTTCTGCCAGTTCTATTCTGGCTGTAGGTATAGAGGCTTTCATATATTGGCGTTTCTTAATCAGATCTTTCGTCTCCTGTATTAGCTTACCGTTATACTGGACATAGTACAGTCTGAAGAAGTGGGCCGATCCCGAAGGTTGTGGCGTCAAAATTATGTGGGCCGCTCCGGTGGGTATGTACTGTCTAAAAATGGACCCCCCATCCCGAAGGTAATGCAGCTTAAATATGTGCGCTTTTAGCGTGGTTTACGTGCAATTTAATGATGTTGGAAGATCCCGAAGATTTCGTAGTGGAAAAAGTTTAAGCAGACATACGATCCTTCTACTTCCTTCAAAAGAGGCCTAACGTGAAACAGTGCCGTGCACAGTGACACCGCCCCAGCCTCACGCCTAACTCCCCAAGGAGGATATTTTGTATCTGCGTCATTTGAATGTTATATTGCCTGGTAAATTTGCTTTTTTTAATTTCAGAGCTGTGTAGCCACTTTCAATGTTCAGCCGTGCTTTTGGCTAACATGAACATAGCATCGAATAGTAGTGCCGTAGCAATATATATTTAAACGGGAGTCTTCTCGTCAACGCTTACGCCATGTTAAAAGCATTTAAGCTCATGTAGGTAAGAAGACTCCCTAGATTGGTGCCGAATGGAGCACCGGACTGCGTAAAAGGGGTAAAGTTTACGATGCCAGGTCTTACATGCTTTCGTAGTTGTCGTAGGAGTTGTCGTGGGCCGTGGAGTAGGCGTTGGAGTGGCCTTTGGTGTCGGTGGTATAAAGGGAGGTGGTGTCGGTGGCGGAATGGGAGGTGGTGCCACACGTGGTATAGGAGCCGGCGTAGGTGTTCCAGTAGGCGTTGGAGTTGGGGTTGGAGTAGGACTGAGTACTGCAGCTGGGCCAATAACTGGTGGGGCTCCGGTTGCTTGCTCAGGTGTTATTGGACCAGCAGACGTTGTTCCTGAAGAAATTACCTTTTATTCGAAACCTTTCGGACAGCAAAGAGAGGAATTAGACGGACTTAGGTACATAAGGGTTAAATTTCAGATTTGCTACATGTGAGCATAGCGCGAGTTAGTTAAAGGTAATCAGTAATTTTAAGGAGGAACCTGGGGATATGGGGATTTTTCTCGCGAGCAACAACTACTGCTTTAGATAATCTACCTGACTGACCGAGTTGCAGTGCTTAACACAGGTGGCAAGATATAACTCAGTAATTTGGAAAAAAAAAGACCTGTGGTATATGCAGTATGTCACCGCTATCTTGCCCTGAGTTTAAAAAGAAAGGAAAGCTTTTCATGACAATGGAAATAACTGCATCGTTTTGGTGTCCTTCGTCATTATTATTACATTTCCATCAAACATGATAACAGTTTTGGTGTTTGATCGCCTTCGAAAAGACCAATTTCGATTGCTTTCGACACGCTCTATATTGAGCGGCTTTTCTGTCCTCGCTTTAAAAAAAAGCCTACGAAATAATAAATTGTATTACGTTACAAAACGTGGGCGCGCAGCGACGACAATGTTATTTAATGAGCTGAGTACGAAAGTAAACATGCTGCCTCTACAGCATCAGCCATCACATCGCATCGCGTTTGGGATTGTTTTAAATTACGTGGCGTGCGCTGGCTACTCATCGTCGAAAAATAACGCGCACGCATGAACACGATCACGGCAAAGCGATAACAAGCGTGAAGGAGCAAACAAGTTAGCTAGAGCTATATTATACTGCGTACCATTCCTTGCCTAATTCTTGGGACTTTGCGGCAGGTACCTGGTTGCTAGTTAGGTTCTTGCCTTGCCTTGGTAATAAAAAATGAATATGTGACCACCGTTGGAATGCAACCTCGTTCTTCTAGCAGAACCAGGTGCACTAACCATCGGGCAACGCTCGCTTTTTTCTTTCTTACCTTGTTCGGAAAAGTACGTGCATACGTACAAAGCAGGGAATTCAGTGCTGAAAAATGTAATAAATCGTCTCGCTAGACTACTAATCTCAACAATTTCATAGAGGTCATGAGACACCAAACTGACGAGTTGCTGAAATCACTGTGGCTAACCAATGATTTACTTTAGGGTATCCTGCATACATGAAAGACTTTGAATTAGACATCGACTTTGTAGTTTTTTTATCTACGCCGGTATGTATACCATCCATACACGTTTCCCACGTGGTGCATAAAAAGAAAAGCATTATCATGCAATGTCATGCGTCAGTGTATGACGAGAAACTTGTATCGAAAGGCCTTAACGCAATTTTTTTCTAAGGTGAAAGCTTTAATAATGGTATTGGTACAGAAAGTCATGTGAGGTCGCCTTGCGCAGATACGCGCTCGTGCTACTGCTCGCGCGTTCGTCGTTGTTTTCTTCCACAGCTTGCTCATATGCCGCTCATCACGCGAAAAATAAAGGGAAAGTGTTAAAATAAAGGCATGGATAGAGTTAGTTCAGGCACTCAGACCCATGACATTCGGTGGGAGTCGAGCCCTGGTGCTTATGTGGAAGTCGAATCCGTGACGTTTAGTGATAAGGCCAATATAATTAGGACACAGGTAATAAGTATAGACTTTATTAGGGCACTAGAACCCGCGGTCTTTGCCGAGAGTCGCATTCTTGGCCTTTGGTGATAGTCGACTTCACTTCCTTTGACGTTAATTAGGGCGAACTTGATCAAGGCACAGTTCATTAACGTAGTGTGGTTTCTCCCTCATCAGAACATGAATTGTCATCGCTGGTGCAGTATCCGGCCACTCCCTCCCAAATTACTCAGTGGATCAACCAATGGCCCTCAGTCCCCAGCCGCTGTAGAGCACGTCACCAAGGCGGCGGTCAGATCTGTAACGCAACCAAAGCTGCTAAGGTTCTCTAGACTCGGACAGGCCGCCAATGGAAACTGACCATGGCAGCGCCTAACACCCGAACTTTCTCGAGTGAAGCTAGTGTGGAACTATCGGACATTATTGGGTATGTCATCGGTCTTCGTGAGGTTAGAAGAACTGGTGAGGTTTGAAGAACTGGCAATAGCCATGTCCGTTTCTATAGAGGACTTCGAGGTAAGAAGCAGTACGGAGTACGATTCCTAATCCATGAAGATATAGCGGGCAACATTGACGAATTTACAGCAATAATCAGCGAGTATCGGTAGACGTAATAAAACCTTATGTTCTTCACCGAATGAAACAAGCTGCACCGGGTAGTTCGTTCTTTTTTAGTGTTTCCACGGTATACAGGGTGCCACATAATTACTGGCACACATCTTGATCGATAATTTCGGATTTTATTATGCGAAGCATACTAGCCGCACAACCACGCTCTTCCTTGCTGCGCCGCGCGCGGCCGCGTAGCTACCATTGAGGGTATGAGCCAGTGTTCATTGCTGCACGTCTCATATGTGGGTCTATTCTCTTTTATGTTTGCTATGTTTGTTATTAATTTGATTCTAATATGCGAAGCATACTAGCCGCACAACCACGCGGCCGCGTAGCTACCATATGACGTCATAACAGCTGCAAAAGCGGAGGCTGAACTCGTGCGCTCGCTTGCGGCCGCGTAGCTACATAGCCGGGTCTCAGCTAGTGCGCTCGCCTGCATGAGTTGTTTCTTCGCCTAGCCGAACCAAATATAGCTAAGCAACAGCAGTTCACCAGGCTAAGCAGTCGTTCAACAAATAAAATAAAGGCTAGTATGCTTCGCATCCTGGCCTTAACCTTAGCTAAGCCACAGCCATTTCTTTAAACATATCTTCACATCGTTTCGTCAACCATTGTTTATATCTGCCATATTTCGAGTGTTTCATATCGAAGCTGCATATAACTAGCATCCCGGCATTTCTCCGAATTCGTCGAGAGAAAACTGAACCAATCAGAGCAGAAGGCTCGCTCCGCATGTTCCACTGGGTTATCTGCAGTACCACCAGCTTGCGCTCACCTCCGTGCATCCGCGGCAGCGGCGATGCCGGCCGTGCACAAGAAAGAAAAAGAACCTGAATGCTCGCCTTCGCGCATAGCGTTCCCCGCAAGTGCTTCCCGGTAAAAACTACGCTCACATAAGCTGCCTTTGCTGGGAAGCTCTAACTGTGGCACACGAAGCAGGTATTGATGCCCCTACATTTTCGTATGTATAAAGGAACCCGCCTAGCAAATGATTTAATTTGTGTTGTCATAGCGTTATGGGGTGGCCAGGCATACTTAGGACTCCAGAAGAGCGGTGCGAAAACGAGTGACAACAGCAACAGCAATGTCAACATGCACAACGGCGTTTTTCTCAGGCTCGGCAGGACTACTACCATGGCTACGTCACATTGGCCTATTGCATCAGGTGATACCGCAGGTTCGCTGGCCAGCGACCTTCACAGAATGGATTTGAGCCCATTTTTTGTTTTGGTTTATTTATTTTTCGGAGAATGCAACGCCTTCCTTTACTCCCATCCGCAATGTCGTCATTGAATGATGCCGGGCACTCTTTCTGAGGTCGAAAAAAGATTCTAACAATTCACCGCAAGGTTCCCCATTGCGCTCTCAAACGTGGCCCTCATAACGACATAACCCGCAATGGTCATCCTGTCTCCACTGCTTACAATAACACAATTGTCATCAAGACAATCGAATACCAACAGCGGAGAATCATCAAACTCTGGCCTTGGAGCTCAGCGTGTGTTGCAACAATGAGATAAGCGCTGCCTAAGGATCTGAATTTTCCTACTTTAAGCTCCGGAGAAGACTTGGACTGACAGAGGTACAAAGAAAGTGTAGATGGGGAATATATGGGCTGCTGTTGGCACCGGCCGCGAATGGAGAACACTTGGTAGCTCTTTTTATCGATGAGAAAACGGTCACGTTAGAGGGCTGTAGCGACAGTCAGAACAGCTGTGTACTTGTCCCGACGTCAGAGCTCGCAGGTGCAATGAGATGAACAGTTTTAAGGAACTCGCGTGCGGTGACTGTCGTGGTTTGAGCTGAGTTGAACAGCTGGCTGCATTCCTCTTGTCTTTGTGGCGAAAGATGCGATGATTCACGCTCACACACACTTTAAAGATATTGTAGAGACCTGCTTCGCTGACCCTCATCCTTGCCCAACCTTTGGGCAGTAGCATTTTTTTTTACATCGCAGAAGGACAGCTCCCCAGTACAGCAATCGAAGCGTAAGTGACACCAAAGTACTGAGGTGTATGTATTTATGAGGTTTGTGCACTCAATTTGTAAATACTTTCTATGTGGCAGTTAGCTGAATGAATGCCGGCATTCATTTGAAACGCCAGAGATGAAGTATTGCTGATATAAACTCCATACCAGATGAGCGTGAAGTTGTAGAAGCGGGAACCGGCACAGAGGCGGGCACCGGATAAAAAAAGAGGCATGTACATTTTCAAGAGGCTTTTGTCTCGGCTCCCTCTACCGTTGTATGGTGGTTAATAACTGGTAAAGGAACTATTCAGAACATTCTTATACCTGCCTCGGGAAGGGCTGGTGAACTACCTGCTGTAGATGGGAATCCATCAAACCTTGGCGCTTTCAGCTGCCTCAGCTGTTTTAACTAGGGACAATGCTTCTTAGCCTTGTTTGTTTAAAGACATTTTAAGTACTCTTTCATGTTCATGTTAAACATCTGCATTGACCATCGTTGACGCGAGCAGTTAAGCTGCCTTCTTTTTACGGTTTCTTTGGACAACTGCTTTCAGAAAGACTTGTGCCAGTTTATACTGCATCGCGTTCTTACAAAGAATGCCAAAGTCTTTGTCAGCGTCTTTGTAGGGTAAAATCGCTCATTTATATCGTTCGCGTATAATATTTCGGTCGCCGTAGGGGTACGTCGTGCTGTTTTATCTACAGGTGAAATGATCTTTCTTTTTTAATCTAGCTGGGCTAAATATCTAAAAATGACTTTACCTGACAGTTTCATTTTTGCGCGAATTTGTTTTGTCAGTGGCTGTTTTTCCCTTTACTAGTGCAAGTTACAAGTATTTAGACCAACTGCCATTCAATGGATATGCGTCTAAGTATTTTTGCTTGTTTTTCTTTCCTTCATCTAAATAGAAAAAAATTTAAAGCGCAAGATGACGAACACTCACCGGGCATCCGAGCTGTATGTGGTGGCAATGGCACAGCTGGTGGCAGCGAGCCCCCTCCACTTCCTCCTCCACCTCCACCACCTTCACCACCGCCGCCACCAAAAATGTCCGCTTCTTCCGGCTCTTCAGCTGCACACAGAGGGAAAATGTGAAGTCAACGAACGGTATGAACCCTATCTTTGAACCCTATCTTTGTCGAGTCCTCGTTGAGTGTAATGCTACGAACTGTACTACAAAAAAAAAAAACCATCCAACACGTTTCAATTTTCGCTACGTCTAAGGCAGATGGGAAGAGTAGCAGCAAAGTATATGGTTGGGTGAGTTGTGTAATGCTGTTAGTTGAAAGAGCGCACGCGGTATTAAAGACACGGGAGGAAGTATAAGCAACAATTGGTTGTCCTGGTAAGTCAAGGGACAAGTACGCTGGTAAATTGCTTGTCCTCAAAAGACGCGGGACAGGTGCACGGGGCAATTTTTTGTCCTCGAAAGACACGGCACACGTAGGTGGTATAATCTCTTGTCCTGTATACGCTTTCTCTTTCCACATCTTTCGGCCTATGTGTGCTGCTTGAAATATGATTGCAGACGATACGCGTATTTACGTTATTTTGTGGCCATCATGTCCGTCGTTCATTAAAAAGGAGCTTCAGCTCGTAGCCAACGCCAATTTTATCTTTTTTTTTTGCTGAGACAGAAGAAAAACTCATAAATTGTTTTATTAGAGAACCACTAGATCGATTTCAATGAAATTTGATGCAATTTAGAGAGAGACATAAATTATGGCTGCTCGTCATGCGCCTTATTCTGGACCAGAAACAAGTACTGCATTTATGTAGAATGCACCTGTTGTATGTAGCCGAAAGAAAATAATTGAATGCACAGCTTACGTGAGATTGTTACAATGTTAACGAGGGTTTTTCAAAACTCCTAATCACGAAATATGGGCACAGTACAGAGCGGTGCATAATATATTAAATTTGTAAGTTCTAAATGTAATCTTCCACAGAATTTGCGCAAGTGTGATGCGAGTTTTTTTCTCTCCGAGTTGGAATTGTAATCATCATAATAGAGTTGTCTTAAATTTTAAAAATTTTCTATAGTGTTTTCTAAACTAGCGACAGCCTAAAAAAGAAGTTGGGAGGCGATTGAACCTCCATGTGAAGTTCATGAAAGACTGCCTTCGTGAGCGAGTTCCGGGTGAAATAGGAGTGGAGTCACTGCTCATGGCACTCTATCACGTCACCGCTAGACCGAAAAGACTAGGAGGGGTTTTGGACGGTCATATTCTTTTTTGCAGCAGTATCTTAGGGATGGGCCTTAAGTTGGACGTATGACGATGTGTCAGTTATTTTAAATAATTTCCGGAGATCTGCATAAGAAAACAGGGACTGCAGTATGATGCACTCTGTTGTAGGAGAACAGCGTCCGTTGGGTAATGGCATCAATATGCGGCTTCTGCGCTAGAGGTCTGCTGTTGAAATCTGGCCGTCGGGCAATTTTATTAATTAATATATTTGAAGCTGGCAGTTTGGTTCGAAGGGCGAAACATTGACAGAAGGAAGGCGCCGTTTCACGCGAAAGGCGAATAATCGATTGCGATAGCGAATTAGTAGGCAGCTGTCTGAAGTAAGGATAGTAGCTTTATTGACTGTGTAAGCTTGGGAACAATCGCTGCCTAAATGATCTAACAAGCATGGCGTTATCACGAACTAGCAAACATGATCACATCGCACTCGATGGGCGCGGACACTCGCTATGAAAACGCTGGTGTGAGCAAAAGTGGCAGCTGTAGAGAGTGAACTGACCTTCTCGCGGTGTCTCACTCCAACGCAAGAGCTAGCGCGCTCAAAGGTGCGTAGTACGCACTTCTCGGCGGAGTCGAACCTCCACTCCCCCCCCCCCCCCCCCCGTGCCTTCCGCGCTGCCTCCCTGCTTTCTGCCGTATCACGCGCGAGATTGAACAGCGATGGCCGTTTGCTTCCGGAGCACAACGCCGCCCCTGCTCCCTGCCTCCGTCCTTCCGCGACGGAACACAGCGCGTTGTCTCTCCGCTTTCTTCCTTCGCGTGCGCCGGATTGAGCCATGATAGTCGGCTTCCCCCGCGTGCTTTCACTCGCACACACAGCATACGACGCGCGGCGACGGTGTTATCGCCCTTGGACTGCATTGGGAAAACATCGCGGCGACATCGACGGTGACGACGAAAATGCGCCAGGGGCGCTATAACGTAAAACTGGTCGAAACTTTTCTATTCCAATTCTGCAATCCGCCCTCCGCGATTGGTCAAAAACTTTTTGGGACCACCCCCATATCACCTATCTGTCACGCGACGTCACGAAAACTGCGATAGCTCCCCATCTGATATAACATGTTCACACGGATTATGCATGATTTGACCGAACAAAAGAAAAATGGTTATTTCTGATTCGACGCCTCTTCGTCATTAGCCCTCGGCTATTGGTCAAATGTTCTCGGGCTGCGCCCGCTTCACCTGCCTCTCACGTGACGTCACAAAACTGCAAAAACTCACCACGTCAAAGTTACGTGTACGCGATAAAGATGCATTAATATGCCTAACAAAACTGAATTTTCTTCTCAATAGCCGCAGGCTGCCCCGTTCCGAAAGTAATAAACGATGGCTGCCGCCGATCGCTCAGGCACTGGCTGCTCGCTCCTGTCGGAGAGCATGGGCTTATTTTCGTGTAATAAAACATTTTGCGTGGCCGCGTAACGTTTTCGAGCACTTTCGGCACGTTTCGGACATGGCTCTGCCAACTCTTCTTTGCTGAGGATCCGTTTTAGCGTCATTCTTAAGTATCCATTGTATGCCGCCGCGATTGTCTACGACCCGCCGCAAGCCAAGTAAGGGAGAGCGGACCAATCGCAGGCGCCGGCGCCACCCTCGTCATCCGGTTATCGATTTTCAGTGCAGTGGCTCGGCCCTATCTAATCCCTCTCCACTTGAGCGTGCTGCTCACCTCTTGTCAGCCAATGTGATAAGACAAGCCGCTCAGTGTAGACAATGTTATTTGTTTTTTAAGGAAACAAAAGTGACCTCCTATGAACGAGGAGAGCGTTTGACTGGTCTGTTCAGACAACCCTGCGGGTGACCGCCCGATGCTTGCGTCGGCGGTTACGCAAATTTGACGTCAGGAGATTGGAATAACAACATATTGGAACAGTTTTACGTTATAAGGCCCCAGGAGTGTCCATGTAATTGGATCGCAATAATGACAAAGTTGAGCGCTGTGCTTTGACTGCCCGTACGGTTTTCATTTCATACGCGGCTGCGCCATGTCGGTCCGGCGCGCCACTTCGTTCAGCTGCTCCTGGATAGGAGTAACGCCGCCCTGCCAGCTACAAAGCGAAACGTCTCAAAGAACGTTGGCATGGTTATTAGCTACGCCAATGGTGTCGGAGGCGTTGCACGTAAATGGTTCTCTAGGTGAAAGCGACGGGCAGGGGAAAAAAGTTTCTTGAGAAAAGAAGTCTCACATTCTTCGGTATACGTGCTATGCCTTGATTTAGATAATATAGATATTTGGTTGAGAAAGTCACTGAAGCAGCCGCTCACACATATATTTCTTTCAATGGCAATCTTTCGAGGCATTCGCAATCAGCCGCGATTCTCAAGGACATCCATGGTTGCCTGCCATTCCACTGCGATTGCGTGTACGAATTTGCTTTTCACTTACCATCCGCTGATCCCAGCAACATGTAGCCCATGAAGACGGCAAGAAGGACGAAGCAGCATAGACCGATGGCGGCCAAGATCATCGACGTTTGTTGGGAATCCTCGCTGGAAGTTTGGATGGTAGTTTCCGCATTCACAATCAGCAGGGCGCGAAAAACAATGCCACTAAGACGCTTCAGCTGATAAACATAGCCGTGGTCGAAAGGGCGATCGCATAGCGATACCTCGTGTACACTGTAGGATGAAGGCCACTCACAGTTGCTCTTTCTTATACCTGCGTCTTGTGTCAGTCGACGCTGTCTTGTGCCTTCAAACTTATCACACCGCGCACTTCTCTGCTATGCACCACAGCGCTTCCCTTCGTTACGGTTTCTCTATTGAAACACATCTGATCTCTTCTGTACATTGAACGATTTGCGCAGCGTTTCTTTGGTTCTCCTCTAGCTCAGCAGAAAGAACCATTATCGTCTAATTCCATTTGTTGTTCTGAATGTGAACTCTCCTCCCGCCTGCCCTTTGATAATCCACACTCCCTCGTTCTTAGTTTTTATTCTCCTAGACGTCAGCTGCTCCCTCAATATCATCTGAAATTTTCATAAGAACATCTGCTTATTAGTCGCCCATGTGTCACTTAATTTTGTTATTCTACGTGTTATAGCCCCATGGGTCAATGCCATTAAAAAAATTCTGTGTATGTACATTTCAAGGATATTAGTCAGCTGCGCTTCACAGTTACAAAAGCAGAAATCTTGCTAAAGATTTGGGTTACTATCGTAACTTTTGGATTACATATAACTTTGCCGCATGTAGAATGAGCGGAAATACTTCAATATTTTCTTCCCAAACGTATTGAATAAACTGTGTCAGGCTTCGAATCAAAGTACAACCGTAAAAGAGTAACTGTGTCAGTGAGCTCTTGCGATCACGCATTAAAAATTAAAAAATCAGTAGCGAACCATAATTTTAGTAAATAATAAGATACTTGAGTGAACCAGATCACCACAAGAAATGGCATGTGGGGCCCAAACTGACGCGCCAGCTGTGGTTACCGCTGTGAAACGGAAAAAGATCTCGAAGGCTACGCCGTTGCTGGCTTTCTCATTTAAAAAAAAATTAATAAATGCAGTTTTAGAAACGAAACTTAGCATGTAGCACAATTCCACGTCTTCATGTTGGTCACATAGAGGAGGACAATGTCTTCCCGGGAAATCGAAATGAATATCTAATAACCCTGTTTCGCTCGTTCACATTTAAATTATTACTTCGCAGCAAATACTGCAGATGACGAATTGTAGCCGGTGACTTCAAACGTCATATATGCTACGGACAAATTATGGGCATGACATCAGTTTCTATATGTGTGTTCCAAAAGTGTGGGATGAAATGCTTCCAGTAATTTTTGCGCAAAGGCGTTTTTATTTGAAAAGACAATGGAAAAGCAGTGAATTTTGATAGTGAAATTGACTGGTGCTCTTGTGATCTCCAGATAGTGATCTCCAGACTGGTGCTAGTTTTAATATTCGAAACCAAGTCAATCTTCCTTGAAATCACTGGCTTCAATTTGTCAGTTACGTAAAGTGTTGATAAGTGAAATTTTTGTTTATTTGTCAGGTATGAATGTTGTTTTTAGTATAATGTCCAACTCTCTGCATAATCCAGCTCAATGAATAGATATCTGCTATATGGTATAAGCGATTTCGAAAAATCCTGTTAACCTCAAAAAAAAAAAGGAGTTGCACATTCGCTCGAAAGGCACAGCGTAGATAGTAATAGTTCAGTATTCGACAACCACACATAGTGAGGTTCGCAGTTTTATTCGTTACACGTCGCAGAAATTGCAATAAAGATTCGCTGATTCAATCACCAAGCATGGTGTCACGTGAGCACAGGCAAGCATGAACAGAGCTTGCTCGATGAGCAGGAACACTCTCTGTCACAGCGCAGGCGTGATAAGCGAATACAGAGCGGGATCGAACGCTTGTACTCCGTCTCGCATCAACACGAGACGGCAGGTAACGAAGTGGCGTGATGTGATGAAATTAGGAGATTTGTAGACATGAGATTGCGTCTGATTGGACAAGACAAAGGTAATTGTATATCTCTGGGGAAGCACTTCATACTGCAGAGGACATATATTGGCTTAAACTAGGAGATATTTAACCAGCCCAGCAATGTATTTTTGATTAGACCAGAATTACCCTGAGATGAGTATCGTAAGTTTATTCATTCAAGTGCAAAGGAATTATTCAGGCACGAGCACTAGGAGGCACGTCTTATTCTACTCTTATACATAAGGTGTTCTTGTATGAAAGCTGCCATACCACCCTGCTTTATTAATACAACCGGAATAAAGCTGTCGGTATTCAACTAGACAATCCGTTCCAAAGGAACAAATTACGCCAGCATTGAAAGAACTGAAATAATTCTGGCAGTGCGGTTGTTTCTCAGCATAGTAGCTAATGTTTAGTACCTGCTGGCGCGAACATATTCTCTCAAGTGTATTCAATGTTTTCACGGGATGGTTTTAAAGGAAATTTTGATGGTCGAGCAATGTGTGGTAAGATTAGGACTTATGTAAAAAAATAAAGCTTTATGTTTAATTTAGAATGACTATTGTGTCAGACTATGAGTACTACGACAGCGTTCGAAACACTGCATGCTTGTTTTCGGGCTCTGCAGCTCCATTCATAGAAAAAAGGAAACGTTTGGACTCAACAAGTCCTAAGCTATATATATATATTGACTTACGGGCCAGAAGCTGGAAAGAACAAATATGAAAACCGTAAGTATATAAGTGTATTTTCATTTCTCATTAGCGGAGATAGTAAACAGTAGTGCAATCACACAGTAATTATTATATAAGTTTTGTTTAATATTGCATGAATTGTACTGA
Source organism: Dermacentor albipictus (assembly GCF_038994185.2). Lineage (NCBI taxonomy): Eukaryota > Metazoa > Arthropoda > Arachnida > Ixodida > Ixodidae > Dermacentor > Dermacentor albipictus. Next base: position 284,767 of record NW_027225617.1, read on the forward strand.
AGTCATGTATACTGAATGCGTACTGAGTGAGCATTCTTCCTCTTGTTTCGCCGCGATCCCACACTACTTTTCGACACCATTCTGCATGCTAGCCTGAATTCCACGTGCGAGTACGCCCGTGAAGCCATACTAAAAGCTCAAGAAGCGCGCCATATTGCCCGACGTCGACTTGTGGAGTCGCAGGACAATCAGCGGCGCTTATATGACGCCCGCCATCGTGACGTCCATCACACACTGGGCACCCTGGTTCTCCTTTTTTTGCCGTCGCTACGCGTTGGCCTCTTGGGGAAGCTACTTTAACGCTACTCTGACCCTTACCGTGTGTTGTGTAAAGTAACTGACGTCACGTACGAAATCGCCCCTCTTGAGCCAACCGTGGCTCAGCATAGCTCCGACGTGGTCCATGTCGCGCGTCTTAAGCTGTATCACTCGCCCGCCTTCTAACCAGCCCCGAGCCGGTGCTTCCGCCGCCGGGGGTCATGTGACACGCTGGAGAAGATGTCAGCTTGGTCGTCGTCGACGTCGCCGTCGTCGTGAGATCGCAGCGTCAACATCTAACAGGGAGCATCTGCCGAATTTCGCGTTTGTATTTCGGCATAGCTTGCGAAAGGGGTATAGTGAATGAGCGTAGAATTGCATGAGATTAATCTTCAGAGCTGTACTCCCGGTAGACATAAACACTGTATGACATTAGGCGTGCCACAGCATGAAAGTAAACAAAGTTGCCGTTATGTTTGATAGCATTGAACCCCTTAACGAAAGATTGACTTTGAATAGCTAGCAATATGTGCCTTTTATCGGTACCTTTCCCTTTTTTTTTGCAGTCATGCTTTTGTTAAATTTTGCGGCTTGCCTGTTGGATATATCGAACTGAATTAAATTCCTTGGTTTTGCGTGCATAAACCACAATTTGATTAGCAGGCACGCCGTGGTGGAGGACTCGTGATTAATTTGACCTATCTAAATACATGTAAAAGGAGAATTCGTTTTTCTCGGCAACCAGTGCACCAAACTCGACGAAGCTAGTTGCATTTAAAAAAAAAAAACTTAAAATCTAGTGACGGTTGGTCTCAAAATTTTAAATTAGGCCGTCATTTTCTTAAATAAAATTGGGAAAAATCGAAAATTTTAAGAAAACAAAACTATATAGTTTCCAACTCTTTAACTCAACCATGAAAAACGTTAACATAATTCAGTTTATTGCACCTAATAGTACATCTAAAGTGGACAAAATTGATATGTTGCACATAAACCTCGAAAAATTTTGTAATATGGGAATACAGCTTTTGCAGAACCCTTGTACTCAACGTAATAAATTCACGTAAGATACAAACTGACATATCGAAATTGTCCGCTCTGAATGTTCTAATAGATAACGCTTACAGAACCGTGACATCTATTCCTAATCGAGAGCTATTAAGCAGAAAACGTCGTGCTTCTATATTTTTTGAAGTTTCGAATTGTTAAAAATCATTGTAACGAAATTCAGGCCCTAACTCGAAATTCCGCATCCAACAGTCACTAGAATTTAATCTTCTCTTTTAAATGCAACAAATTTCATTAAAATAGGTCTAGGAGGTATTTCAGAAAAGCGTTTTTGCGTTTTACATGTACTTGAATAGGCCGCGTCAGAGAATAGGCCGCGCCTCTAATGCACGAGGCATGGTATTTGCATTTCGCCCCCATCGAAATGCGGTCGTCGAAGCCGGCATTCGATCCCACGACCTCGTGCTCAGGAGCGCGATTTCATAGCCACTATGCCACCGCGGTAGGTGTTGAACATATTGCCTTGAGTGCAATAAACCTGGCAGTTGGTAGTGGTCGCTCCGTCCTTGGAAGGTTTTTTTTTTGTTGTTGTTGACTGTTCACATTGCATTTTTTTTTTCGTGATGACCACTTAGAAAGAAGCTCACTTGTATGTTCTGTAAATATATTTGGGCAGTTTTCCTTCCTTAATTTCGACAACATGTGTGCTTGTTCTCATATCTTTCGTTAGCCATTTACACACCCTACTCCCAATATCCGTTTTTCATCCACGGAAATCCCATTTTTGTTCACGTCGTGCTTCTTGATTAAAGGGACACTAAAGGGAAACAATAAATCAGTGTAGACTAATAAAGCATTGTTTGAGAACCCTGCAGGCAGTCATTTCAAGAAAATAGTTTGAATATTAGATGAGAAAATGAAGGTCCAAGTATCAGTATTTGAATTTCGCGCCGAAACGCCAGCGCCGGTACGTCAGCGTGACGTCATGGATTCCAAAGTTTGTTTTCGCATTTGGGCCGCGTTGGCTGAATAAAGGTTCCCGAAACTTGGCGTGTTTAATATTTGGTTCCTTTAGAACACAATGTAGTCAATCTGTACCGTTATATATAATTAGTAGGCCCTAGAAGATGCCATCAAAATCCATGACGTCACAGCCCCCAGGTGCGGGAACTTAAGCAGGCGTCGCCACCCGTATTTCGTTCTTGCGCTTTTTCTCGCTTACCAAACGTCCTATCGTTGTAAGGGTGGTGTTTTTGGTGTTGTAGAACGGTGATTTACTGATGCAGAAGAAATCACTTTTCACTTTAGTGTCCCTTTAACGTTCGAGACGAGGTATTTACTGCTTATTATTAATTTTTCATTCTCTCCATATCGATTTTCTGCCCTCACAGTTTCTAGAAGGTTAAATAATTGCCTCCCTAGGTGTACTAGTAAAACTATATGTACCGCTGACCTCGCGTCCTTGTTCTATTAAACTATCAACGCTAATGCTTCCTTTTCAACATACCCAACACCATTTCCCGTCCCTCACATTGTTCAAGCCTAACAACTTATGTTTGTTATGTTGTTATGCGTGTTAACAAATCCTGCCGTAGCAAATAAGCTGGCCTAGCCTAACAAAGTCTTCCTGTCAAAACGTTGGCTCCGAGCCGAGGCTTCTCTTGTTCGTCCTACCTCTCGTCACACCGTTGTGGATTGTGCCTCTATGAAAAGAGTATGTAATAAAACCACTGTGTGAAACTCACAGGATATTCCACTGGCGCTCATGGCTGCAAAACAAGAGAAGCACAAGGAAGGAGGCATCAGAACATTACTTCTTCGTCACTTCTATCTCGTATGCGACTTCTGAGGATGGCACCAGTTTCGAGATATGCACAGTCCAACTCGCGGTACAAATGCACTGCTGTGTCACGTAAAAAAAAAAAAATACTCTGCTTCACGCATTGCAGCACAAAAATAGCTGGAACGCCATTGTGTATCGTGGCATAACTGGAAAAATCTCGAAACTGGTGTCGTCCCGAGAATTCGCTACAAGTGAATGCAAGATCGCCGGCTACAATTCCTTAATTGCAATAAGTGCCGAAAGGTCATGAATTACACAGTTAGCCAGTGGAACAATGCTAAATATTCAATAAGGCTAGCCTTTCTCTCGCAGAAATGATGTATGCCTCATCGATTAATGTATATCAAGGGTTAGAATTGCGCTGGCTACCACAAAAGTAAAAGAAAAACGGTGCACTGTATTAAAAAAACTGGTATGACTCGTGCCACCTGATATGCAATTGAAATTTTTTAATCACATTTTTATTCATCCATGTGTATAACGTGCCCAAGACATGCGACAAAATTAGGCAAGCGTTGGGTGCCTCCTGACAAACTTCAACGTCCCGGGTGGTCTGCTGGATAGTCAGCGCTTAAGAGATGAACCAATACAGGTACTCGAGACCACCAGACACACACTGATGTGGCATAACTATCGTACACTGTTTTTCAATGAAATTATGAATAGGTGAAATACATGCAGCATTGACTCCGAGCGGAGGGTTTCCTTGTTCGCCCGCTGTTTATCAATTTGTCTTCCTTCTTCGCGTTAACCCGTTGTCAGCAACAGACATAGCTCAATCTGATCTCCGAGGAAGTAAAAAACAAAGGCATTTAGCAGAAATATTAACGAGAATACATAAAACATTTGAATGGAAAATAATGAACGATACGCCATCTCAATGAACGAACGAACCTGAACCGTAAAATACCTTCCATCCTTATAAATGTGCGCAGGTGTAAATCAATCTCTAACTTACACCCCACACCCAAGCGGTGTAAGCGTGTTTGTTATAGACCCATTTACACGCTTATTCAGTTTCAACGTTGTAAATTATTTTACATAAATACTTTGAAAAACAAAGCCTTACCAGTTCCCAAGTTTCCAAAAAGTTTTCAAGCATCGACACCGATAGCAAGGCCTACGTTAGGCTTAATCTCCTCGAGGGCGCGCTCACAATACACAGGTGGCACGTGTTGGCTTGACGCAGCCGTCGGGCAGGAACGCACGACAACGGCGGTGACGGCGACGACGGCGTGAATGCGCCTATCATCATCATCATCGTCGTCGTCGTCGTCGTCGTCATCATCATCATCATCATCATCCTGGTTACGCCCACTGCAGGGTAAAGGCCTGTCCCATACTTCAACAACCCCGGTCATGTACTAATTGTGGCCATGTCGTCCCTGTAAACTTCTTAATCTCATCCGCCCACTTTCTGCCGCCCCCTGCTACGCTTCCCTTCCCTTGGGATCCAGTCCGTAACCCTTAATGACCCTCGGTTATCTTCCCTCCTCATTACATGTCCTGCCCATGCCCATTTCTTTTTCTTGATTTCAACTAAGATTTCATTAACTCGCGTTTCTTCCCTCACCCAATGAGAAGAAGAAGTTGCCAATGGGAGGGAACGCACTTCACGTCGGCTCCGTTTTCCAAGAATTTCGCTGTGATTATCGCTCATTCGCCTCATGAATGTAACACCAGCGTATGCAGGAAGTCACCAAGATTCTACTGGCACCATATTCAAGGTGGGAAACGACTTCCTTCCCAATCACAGAGGCTTTTGACCAGCTCGACGCTAACCCTCACCGGAGCTCGCTTCGCCGGAGCAGTGATGGAAGTTCAAGTGAACGGGGAGGACATCTCCCCTGAAGAGTTTCTCCAAGGCAACGGTTGGTGCACCATTCGATACAAGACCCAATTCAACGGCGAGGCCGCGCAAAGCAACACCCAGAACGGAACCCACTCCCGCACCGGCGAGGGAGCGAACGGCGACTGACAGCGTTCGCGTCAAAGACAGCGTAACGTCAAGCAACAAGTCATCAGGAACAGTAAAATGCCACTACTCCCACGAAGTGATTTCAAGGTCGTGATACGACCAAGAGGAAGCCTCGACGTTGCCGCCACCGGAACCGTGCTCCTCGCATCGGCCATTTACCGGGCGGCCAACGTACCGGGGCGAAAAGCAGGGGAGGACACGGTGTGCACCAAGAACCGCCAAAACATCATTGTCGTGAGTACACCTCACGCTACTCACGCCGCTAAGTACAGGCAACTAGAACTATACGTACCCCCATTGCCTCGCAACATGCACCCCCAACACCACACAGGAAGGCGTAAAGCCAGGGCAAAACACATGACCAAAAGTTACTCTAACAACAAGGAGGCGGTCTTCACCGACGCAGCCCGCTATCGAGACAGGAAGAGTTTCGTGGCGGCAGTCACTAGCCACCGAGGCAACCACCTCACGAGCGTCACCGTGAACACGGCACATGCCGAAGCGTCAGAGGAAGCGGCCATAGCACTGGCCCTCACACAAACCAAAGCTACATACGTGATCTGCGACTCAACGGCAATTCGCAATTTTGCAAATGGGCGCATCTCGCAAGAGGCGTATCAGATACTCCAGTGACATCCCATACACCAGGAAGCAAGGGAGAGGCCGACGTTGATAACAGAAGGCATTTGCTCATTTGCGAAGGCATCCCGGCACACACTGGAATGAGCACCCCCAACGAAGCGGCTCACGGCGTTGCTCGAGGCCTGACTCACCGAGCAGCGTCGGAGTAAGAGCCCCCGCGGGGTACTGCAAACGTCTGGGCATGGGAGGATCGTATGACTAGTTTTCACGACATCACGGCACACTACCAATTACAAAGACGCATATACTCATTCCCTCACGCTAGGTTAGACAGGACGCAAGCAGTACACTTCAGACAATTACAAACAGACTCTTACAGAAACCCCAGACTCATGCACGCCATGTATCCAGACATGTACACTACAAACAAATGCACGTCGTGTGGCGAGGTTGCCACACTAAATCACATGTTATGGGAGTGTTGGGACCTAAACAACAAGTCGGGCAGTGCCGACCCCTCCGTCTCTTCCACCGCCAGTCTCCGGTCACGCTGGATGACCGCACTGCTCAGCTCTGAACTGACAGCACAACTCTGGGCCGTCCAGCGAGCCGAGGAAGCCGCTTCGAGACAAGGTCTCGGAACCGCGTCCGCGGCGGGTGCCCAGACCCACTAAAAAGACGCCGGACTCAAATCTTGTTGATTTGAAATAAAAGTTTACGCTCTCTCCCTCACCCAATCTGCTCTTTTCTTATCCCTTAACGTTACACCCATCATTCTTCTTTCCATAGCTCGTTGCGTCGTCCTCAATTTGAGTCGAACCCCTTTCGTAAGCCTCCAGGTTTCTGCCCCGTAGGTATGTACTGGTAAGACACAGCTATTATACAATTTTCTCTTGAGGGATAATCGCAACCTGCTGTTCATGAATGTCCCTATAGCTTCCGCTTAATTGCTCTTGGGATACTTTTTGTTTGCGACAAACACAAGGAGAAAGCTAACACGAACCAATGACGACGAAAACTTTCTGATGTGAATACACACCTTTTTTTTTTACATGTCAACACGGTAAATCAGTGCCCTCGATTTCGGGAGCAACCGCAGACCACGCGCATGTTAACACGCTAAGCGCGCGAGCTAGCAACGGTGGCTGCTGTGCGGGCTTAGTTACAGATCAACCATTTCTGTTTAACATGTTTTCTGTAACATGTTTTTAACACGTTTGATTTCTGACATGTTTTTGAGATCTCCAAACCGGCAAGCATATCGGCGTCTTCACTAATTTAACATAATCGCCTTTCTTTTACAGCCAGTTTTTTTTTCTTTCTGTGAAATTATTGGTTCATGACGACGCAACGCATAAGTCACGTGAGACAGCAGTGTATGGTGACGCTGCCGCTACCGCTTGCACAGTTCTCGGCCACACTGCGACATCGGGCCTCACAAAGCGAGCAACAGTGCATGAGGCTTCTTTGACCACGAAGGGAGGGAGATAGATTTCACAGCATCACACTCGCCTGCGCTCGCTTATGCAGGAAAGAACCTGTCGCGTAGGGTACTTCATCGAGGTGAATTAGTTTGGAAAAAAACACCGGACTAGGTGCACCTATAGGACACAGTATCTGTGGTACAGGCGGGAAAAAAAACGGACGCAGCTTGCACATGTCTTGGAACCTAGACCACTACCCCGCTGTGCCACCAGTTTCTACGCATTCCTTCAAATATCCGTGATTCGAAGAATCCCTTATGCGGGCATAAGACGCATCTTTCTCAGTCGCGGTGTTGCATTGGCGATCGACTTAAGGAAGCAGAAGAAAGAAAGGCGTTGCCTTTAACAGTAGTTCTTACCCGACGACTCAATCCCGGAGACTTCGCCTGGAAATGCGAAAAAAGCAAAATTACGACAGCAAAAATAAAAGATTAAAAATATCAGCATCGAGGGAAATTGGATCAGCACTGGTCCAAATAAAAGTAACAGCCAAACCTACAACATCAACGCCAGTTTGTCAAACGCCGCAATTGGACGCCTAACACAGGAACTGCAATGTACTATTACATTATCATAAAATCTTTGCTGCCAGTTCGTGTTACATTCAGACATAAAAAAAAACATAAAACTGTGACACCCAGCATGGCTATTCAAAGATGCATGCAAGCTTTCAATGTCAAAGGGTGCACTTAAATGAAAACTGGTTCCGTTAGGTCGATTCGGAGCTGCACTGCGCCAATTGGCACGCCAACACACGGGGCCGAAAACAAGGACGAAAACAAAAGTGACTCTGAAAAGAGGCATGCGCTCGACGAGCAAACTCACCGCCTGAAATCGTTGACATCTCAGACATCTCAGCTGTGGAAAAAAAGGGAATCGGGTGTTAAGCACGTTGGAGCTCGTTACGGGCGAATTCATTCCGGAGCTGGTAGCGGCTACCGGGACTTACTCATGGCTGGAGTTGATTATTCGCTCGAAGTCGGAGAACGGTCCAGGAACAGAGGCAGAGGATCTTCAGCAGGGGTGCACTGTGAAGAGTTAAAGCAAAGCGTATGAGATCGAGACCAGAACGCATTAGCAACAACGCCCCTATAGCCTTCTGCACAGAAGTTGTTAAATTGTGTGTCCAGCAGCGCACGCACACGCAGACAAGCCCACATGCGTCGTCATTCACGAGAATTCTCTCTATATTATGGCATTGGCCGTCACCAATCAAGACATTAGGGGCTGGAAGCTAAAACGAGGGTAAGTGGAGGTAAGCGGAGTAAGTCGTTTGCCGAGTGCACCTGCAAGAAACTGCTTGCGGGTAGATAAGGGTAGCAAGGTCGGCACGACGTCTGGAAGTTCTGCAACCGCTGTAATGGTCAAACGGGACTGCCTAAGGTAAACGGGCTACGTTATTCCATGAGTGATATTTCCCCTGGCGCAGCACCGTTCGCGCTTACCGAATTCACTCGCACAGCTTACGGGTTTCGACAGCACGCGATGCTATCGCAGCGCGACATCGAGTGTTGCCCACGACCGGCGTGGGCAGCACTCGGGGCAGAGCGGAGGCCTACTTTCTTAGCGCTGGAAATTTCCGGACGTGAAAGGAGAAAAAGGCGACGTTAAGAGGCGGTGACGCTCACCGTGAGAGGTCGGCTCTTCCCGAAGAGCGTACACGTCCGCTCGGCTGCACACGTCACCGAAGGAACGAGACCCAACGGACGGGGGCACGCGACGGTCGCGTGAAATGCACGCGCGGTGGCTGCCGTTAAAAGACGGCGTCGGAAACTGTGGTGCATACCCACTGTGAGAGATCGGCCGAGAATCATTGTCAGCGTTGACGCGTTTTGCCCCCTACGGCAGACAGCAGTTATCGTTAGTTTTGATTCTTCCAAGTAGTGTATTTTTTGCTCTAGTGGTGACTCGAGCCATGGTGACATCGGCGACTCTGTCTTAACGGTGGAGTGAGCGCGAAATTCAAAGAGCTAGAGTTGTTTTGACAACTTTTCTTCATGCTATTGGGTTATCCATTTTCACCAAATAAATTATACCTCTGTCCCATTCCAGCGATACATAGCAAACAATTTTCTGCGCTCTACTGTACGTCTCTCAGTGAAATCGGGTGCTGAAGGCAAGGCTAACCAACCTCTTTTTGTAAAGAAGACAGCGAGGAAAATCCTTGCACATGCGTGTCCGGCACGTTGAGTTTCGCACGCGCATAACTCATTTGGTGGCGCCACCTCGCAGCGGCACACGTTTGTACGCTTTAGAATTCTGAATTTCAAACCCTCGCTCGCTCGGACGACTCGTACCCCGTGACTGTCCATTCATCAGATATGTTTTGATCGCCCTGCTCCAGCCGAGGTAGACGGAAGGCTTGAATCAACGAAGACTCGCGATTCAATTCTGTTAAGTGGGTGGGTTTAGGAGGAGCAGGAAAGAGAAGGGGAAGGCAGGGATGTTAACCAGAAGAGCATCTGGTTGGCTGCGCTACGCTGGAGGACGGGAAAAACAGAATAGAAAGATGGAATGGAGAGATAGAGTGAGAGAGGAAGGAGAGACGGCGGCGAATTCTCGCACGCGCGCTTACGAATCCACTAAGTGAAAGTCGTTCAAACATGTCAGAGACAAATGTGACAAGCCTGTGGAGGCATTTTTTGTTTCTTGAGGGGTAACTTCATGGAGTGCAATGAAAACTAACCGGAAGCCTAAATTTCGAAATCTGCTTGTATTGGGCAGTATTTTGAATTATAAGTGCTTTTACGCGCGTAGTGGACCATTCGCTGAAAACGACTGTGGTGATTTAGACATATATTTAAATAAATAATCAATAATTGCAGAATAACCCTAGACCAGGAGGAAAAAATGCTTAAGTAGCACCAGCAGCCGGCAAATACAATATGCACGCATGGTACAACAGTACGGGTGACAATGTAAAATGACTCGTGAGAGAATTCCAAGAGAAGCAAAGGAGGTACGGAAGGTACATAAAAAGCTATAGGCGTTGTTCAATCAAAAACCACCATTTTTATGCGCTAAACCATTTTTATCCTTCTGTAAATTTCCTTCTTATGATCAGGGTCCTCTGTGAGTAAATGACCTAGGTAACCGTACTCTTTATTTATTTATTTATTTATTTCGTGTACCCTCAGGGCCATTGGCATTGGAGAGGGGAGTGGTTACAGACTCTAGATGCTGACTGACGGTCTTGAACTCTCGATCGCTTTCGAGGCTATTATTAATTATCTTTGTCTTCTGCATAATAATGTCCAGCCCCAGTTTTACACTTTCTCTGTCAACGTCCTCAATGATTTGTTGCAACTCGTCCCCAGTGTTCCTGAACAGGAAAATGCCATCACATTTGCCATTGATCCTTGCTCCTATAGTCATCCCAGTTTAACAGCTTATACTGATGGTTCGGTCACGCCATCTGCCACAACGGCCGCATTTGTCATCCCACAACTTGGAATTACTCAACGATTTCGATTAGACCACAAATCGACATCTACGGCTGCAGAACTTGTGGGAATACGACAGCCTGTCCGTTTTATGAGAACGCAGACACCCCATAAATGGACGATATTGTGCGATGCCAAATCAGCGCTACAGGCACTAAAATACTTTTTAAAGTAAGGACCATACTATCTGCTCGTGCTGGAAATCGTCGAACTTTGTCATAGTGCCGAGTTATGTGGCCACGTGATTACCTTTCAATGGATGCCTAGCCATTGTGGTGTCTTTGGTAATGAACTCGCTGACAGTGAGGCAAGATCGGCCTCCTCTTCCTCTGATGAAGTACGGATTGCCTACTCGCGACCTGACACCAACTCCATGATCAAGCCACTCATGCTGGACCTTACAAAGGCTTACAGAGCCCATTCTGATAATATTAACAGACGTCTAGATACGATTGACCCAAACGGTAAATTCTGTTTGCCCCCGAAGCTTACACGGAGCAAAACATCATTGCTACACAGGATTCGGCTCGGTGTTGCTTTCACCCGTCGCTACGCACACCTCATCGGCCAATCGAACAACCCCGATTGTGTACACTGCCAGATGCCCGAAGCACTGCAACACGTACTGTGCGACTGCCCAGCATATATGCTGGAGCGAAGGACGTTAGACAGTTTCCTAGCCAGCGTTGGCAGACAACTACGGTCGGAGGAAGCTATCCTCGGCCCATGGCCCGACACTGCAATTTCAGTGCGTGCAACAAAAGTATTGTTGAAGTTCCTGCAGGACACCAAGCTCGACGAGCGGCTCTAGCGAGGCAACTGTCTCATGTATACATAAGCACTCACCACTTCTCTTATCATCATCATCCATCCCAATACTTTCACTCCCCTTCCCTCTTCCCCAGTGCAGAGTAGCAGACTAGAGCGCACTAGCTCAGGTCGACCTCTCTGTCTTTCCTATCAATAAATTCTATTCATTATTAGCTTGAATACTGCTTCCAACCATGCAGTGAATAGCATCGGATAGACTGTGTCTCCTTGTCTAAACGCTTTCATTATAGCTATCTTCCGACTTATAGAGAATTAAGGTTGCTGTGCAGTCTCTGTAGATAGTTTCCAAGGTATTTACGTAAGCCTCTTGTACTCCTTGATTATCGAATGTCTGTTTGACTGTTGGCACCTCTACTGAATCAAATGCATTTTCGTAATCTATGAAAGCCATATAGAGAGACTGGCTGTAGTCTGCTAATTTCTCTATTACCTGATTGATGACGCATGTGATCCATTGTAGAGTATCACTTCCTGAAGCCAGCCTATTGTCTTGGTTGACTGAAGTCCAGTGTTACCCTTATTCTGTTCGAAATTACTTTGGTGAATATTTTACACAGTACTGGACGTAAGCTAATGGGCCTATAATTTTTGAATTCGTTAACGTCGCCCTTTTTGTGAATAAGTATAGTGTTGACATTCTTCCAGTTCTCTGGGTTCCTTGAAGTCGTGAAACAGTTCGTATAAAGAGCCGGCAGCTTTTCAAGCATTATATTTCCTCCATCTTTGATTAAGTCGACGGTTAGTCCATCTTCTCCTGCCGCTTTTTCCCATTTCATGTTTTAAGGCCTACTAATTTCATCGCCATTTACAGAAGGATCCTCTATACACAGTTAATTTTTACTTTGAATTAAGTATCGTGGCTCCTCACGGTACTGCACAGGTCATTAGAGAATTATTCTGCTGATTTAACTATATCTTTGTAATTGCGGATGCCGTTAGCCTGCTTTTTTTATTGAAATGCATATTAGGAGCGTTTGGCGCCTTTATAGTGGCACCGGCTACTCCTTGTCACTTGGCAAAAGAGACAAATTTGCGTAAAAAGGGAGAATAGCGACACAATATATGGCACTCACTAGAACATTTGATGAATAAAAAATATACGGTCCAACAGTACGTGACAAGCTAAGTCCTGTGCATTAGTTCAGTCCACGTACGCATATATAAAGTCTGATATTCTGAACAGCCAAAACACACACCACATTTAATACACTGCAAGTACAGAACAGATTTATACATATTGCGTAAAAGTTGCGATCACCAAATAAACCGATTATGAACCACGAACAACGTTTGTGTTCCTCATTTAGCGTATGCGGATCATCTGATACTTAATATTTTCTGGAAATGTTGGTGTCTGCTAAAAACTTTTTCAGAGCGAGAAGCGCTCTCTTGAAGGCCCGCAGTTAGCCATAGGCCAAGTATCTTTTTTAGAGTGAATGGTCTTCTGTCTAATATCAACACAATTTGCTTGCAGTACCCTTCTTTGTGGATCGTATTTCTTGCACTCAAGGAGAAGATGATGCACATATTTGTCTGGATGGCCACAAGAACACTACGGACTAGAGACACGCTATATCCTGTGCAAGAAGTGTTTCGTAAATGCAGTACAAAGACGTAGGCGGTGTACCAATGTTTCAAATTTTCTGTTGTCTCTTAGATTTTCCGGCATTGATAAGTTTATACGTAGGTCTATAAAGTATAACTCCGAGTTTTTACTTTGCTGATAAAACCAGGTAGTTTTGCTGAGGCGACAAGAAATCTCTCTCAGGAGCAGACGGACTTCACTACGCAATACGCGATGATTGGTTGTCTCTCCTTTATTGTGCGCCCGATTCGCAGCTGCATCCGTTGCAGTATTACCAGGAATATTGCAGTGCCCAGGTATCCACTGAACTGCAATTACGTGGTTTATTGCGCTTGCTTTTGTATGTTCTTTGAGTGTCTCATACAATAGCAAAGTGTTCAAAGAATTTTTCTTACTGCTCTGTTGTAATGTGAGAGCGGCTTGCGAATCGCTAAGGATAACCCATTTTTGCGAATGTTTTTCTGATGTTATGAAACGGAAAGCACACAGGCTTGCAAACAGTTTTGCCACGGTGGAAGATGTCTCTCCGAATAATTTAAATGGTTGCTCTAGCGCTAAATGTGGAATGACGAATGCTGAAGTCAAGGAATATTTATGAAACGAACCATCTATATAAACGTGGATGTACCCTGCTTTGTGCCTTTACCCTGCTTATCTTTGAGTGCATACATCTTGGCTTGTCCGGCGCGAAGTTTTCTTCTCACTGATTTCAGGCTGTGTCCATCTTTCACTGCTTCCTCAGTCTTTCTCACGTTGTAATTTTGAATATCCCTTATCTTGTTCTATTCTATCTGATATCTTAGGTTGGACACTTTCATTCTTTGCGGTTTGTTTATTAGATGCTTTGTTACTTGCACAACAGACATTTCAATACCCTTATGGGTGTTAAAAAGGTGTTTCCTGCATTTACACCCATGTCTACACCCTTTCAGTACCGTTTTCGGCCAGAAGACCCTATAAGGGTGTACACCACACATAAGGTGTGACTTTGCTCAAATAAGGGTGGTAAATCGAAGACTGAAGGGTGTTGAACGGATTGATGCATAAAATCTCGGTAATGTGTACACGTCCGTGCATTGATAAACGTGTTCATGTATTGCATTTTAAATGCGAAAGCATTTTAAGTCCTTTCAGGTAGAAACGGTGGCGCTCTCCGCAACAACAATCCATATGGGGCTTTGCTCATGCCAATCTTGCCATTTCCTTTGAAAGCATTCAGAAAGCATTCAGAACCGCGCCGCCCGTTTTATTCTCTCAAATTATTCACGTCATTCTAGCGTCACGTCCACGAAAAGAACACCAGGTCTACCTGACCTTTGGTAGCGTCGCAAGTACTTTCGTCTGTCTTTTTCATAGAATATGCTACTTTAACGCTTCTCTTAAAGAAAATCATTTCACCACACCAAATTCTCGTCTCGCGTCGACCATCAACAGAAAATTGACGTGCTAGTCTTCCGTTTTGCCAAGAACAGCCTCTGAATGGAACCGCTTTCCCGCCTCCACAATCTCAATTTGTGACACCACTAATTCAAGATCGCCGTTCAAAGTGTCATAGTTTGATTTTGTATTCTTGCCCTGCACTGCAAATATTGTATATTTTCGCCACGTCTTTCTGTTGTGCCTGCTAAGCCTTGAATATATGTATAATAAATAAATGAATAAAATGTGACGTCATCACCGTCTTGTATGACGTCATTAGTGATACCAAAAAGTAGTAAATAGAACGTAAATTCTGAGAAATTATAGGTAAATAATGTGGAATAATATGAGTTAGGGTGTGAGCGTGGAGCTTATGCATGGAAAAGCTAAATAGCTTGCAAGAGAAAAAGGGCTACCGAGCTCCGCCTTAAAATCGAGCAAGCACTCGATTTATTGCTACATGTGCCGTTCTGGAGTTTCCTTACGCCGCCGAACTTTGATTTCGCGAAAACTGCCCCAACCGTCCGAAGAGCTGCGTGTGGCTTTCCAGGGCTACGTTATCTCGCTGCCCTAGTCCAAGAACTTCCAGGTAGAGCAAATCGGTAATGCTGACCAAACGTCGGTTTATCTGGATGTGCCATAACCTCTCATCGTGCTCGAAAAGGGCTCCAAACAAGTTTATGTCCGGTCCACTGGCAACGAGAAAACGGGAGTCACTGTCATGTTGTCGGACACTGCAGACAGACTCAAGCTCCCGCCCTATGTCGTCTTCAAGCGCAAGTGAGTGCCTAAAGGTGAGCTGCCGCCGAAAAAAATGTGGTCATGAGATGCCACGAGAAAGGCTGGATGAACGAGCATCTTGTGATTGACTGGATAAAGTCCGTCCGGTGTAGGCGGACCGGCGCGCTGTTGTCGTTCCCGTTCGTCCTCGTGCTTTACGTATTTCGTTGCCTTTTGAATGCCGTTGCCGTTGTCGAGGCTGTTGCGTGAATCCCGGGTGCAATCATGTCTCAGCTGCATCCTTTAGGTGTTTGCGTGAACAAACCGTTCAAGGACGCGGTCAAGCGGTGTTACGCAGATTGGATGCGCTCAGGTGAGCCTGCAGTGACGTCGTGTTGGCGGCTGAAGCGGGTTTCGCCAGCCACGCTATGCAAGTGGATTGTGGACGGATGGGTCTGCATACCATAGGACCTTGTGCGTCGCGCATTCAAGAAGTGCGGCATATCGAACGCGCTCGATGGCAGAGATGATGGCACAGAGGTTCGATTGATTCTTCGACCGGTTACGATGGGTGTGTCCTCTGCAAGGTAAGGAAAATTCTGCCTAAATCAGCCTTCCACAAAGAATGCAGCATAGTCACATGAGAATTTTCAGCATGTGCAGTTCTCCCATGTTTCTCCCTGTCGATCAAGCCACTGTGCCGTTTTTCTCGCCAATCGTACAGAATGAATATGTGCCACCGTATGTGCCACAGGAACGCATCACCACAGAACGCATCACCAGTTCAAGAAATGTGGTTGTCTTTCAGAACTACTGTAATGCATCTTATCCGCAAATATATTCCACTTAGAATAATTCATCAGTCTTCTAACGCCCCTTGGTACAATAACCATCTCAAAAGATTATCCAACAAAAAATCCAGACTTTTTCGTTCCGCCAAAAGGTCATTAAACGCTGATCGATGGCTAGCATATACATCCGCTGCGAAAGCTTATACAAGCGCTTTAAAGACGTTCAAATTTAACTTCTTTAACTCAACCCTACCGTCTCTGTTGAAAACTAACCCAAAGCGCTTTTGGAACGTTATGAAATGTACCAAAGATAGCGCTATAAGTCTCATAAACGATTCAGGTGATCAAGTTCCGAATCATCTTTGCGCTTCTGTACTAAACAACACGTTTGCCCAATCATTCTGCACAGAAAATTTAAGCCACTATCCCCCTTTTACATCCCTTAACTTTCCAGCGATGGATCCCATTACCCTGGACCCAGCAGGTATCCGAGCCAGAATTTTCACGATAAAGCGGTCATCATCATGTGGTATTGACGGTATTAATTCCAAGTTTCTCCAAAACACTGCAGAATACAGCTCCATCATACTTACCTTTATTTTTACTACATCACTTAACGACAGTGCCCTACCCATTGATTGGAAAACCGGTAAGGTTACCGCGCTTTTTAAATCGGGAAACCCACATCACCCTTTGAATTACAGACCCATATTATTAACTTCGGTACCCTGTAAAATTTTCGAGCGCATCATTTTCACTCACCTTGTAAACTTTCTTGAATCAAACAATTTTTTAGCCCTTATCAGCACGGTTTCAGAAAATCTTTTTCTTGTGAAACACAACTAATAACATTCACTAATGACTTGCATGCGTTCTTGGACTCGGGTTTTGCAACGGACTGTATTTTTTTAGACTTTTATAAAGCCTTTGATAAAGTTAATCACCAGTTACTTATCTATAAGCTAAGCCTTCTAAATATTGACCCATTAATATTCAAATGGATTTGCAGCTTTCTTTGTAATCGTACCCAATATGTAACCATCAATGACAATGACTCACCAGAGGTGCCAGTAGAATCGGGTATACCACAAGGCTCTGTGTTGGCGCCTTTACTTTTCCTCATTTACATTAACGACCTGCCTAATCAAATCACTAGCTCTATTTGTTTGTTTGCCGACGATTGTGTAATTTACCGAAAAATAACTGATACTGATATGCTTACATTACAATCAGACCTTGATAACGTTACAACCTGGTGCTCCCGCTGGCACATGAATCTTAACCCTTCAAAATGTAAATTCATGAGAATCTCACGCAGCCAAGTATCTTTTTATACCTACCATCTTAACAAAATGGCACTTGAATCAGTATCTTGTTATAAATATCTCGGAGTGCATATTACAAATAATCTCTCATGGAAACGACGTATCGAACACATTACATCAAAAGCTAACCGCATGCTGGGCTATCTTAAACGAAATTTTTCACTCGCACCTTCTTCCCTGAAAAAACAGCTATATGTCACCTACATTCGGCCAAATCTAGAGTATGCATCCTAAATATGGGACCCTCATCAATTAACATTAATTAACAGCTTAGAAGCTGTGCAGAATCGGTCCGTTCGTTTTATTCTTAACAATTACCAGCGCACAGCAAGCGTAACTAGCATCAAACTTGCCCTCAACATATCTCTCCTTTCCAAACGCAGAAAAATCGCTCGCCTTTGCCTGTTCCATAAAATATACCACTTAATTCCTACACTCAAATCATGCCTTATCGAACCAGCCTCTTTTACTTCTGCACGCTTGGACCATCGTCATAAGGTGAACATCCCATTCCACAAAACGTCTACCTATGTTAATTCATTTCTTCCAAAATCATGCCAGGAATGGAATCACCTACCGGATCCACTAGTCCGTATAACTAACACAGATAACTTCCGTAAGGCACTTACTAATATTATCTAGTATGCTTTGATATGAATGTATAACGAAGCAATTCCGTTTTCTCCTGAACAGTATTGTTGATAAGTTTTCTTTTTTTATTATCTACCTAATCTGCAAACATTGTATATTGTATTATACTTTATTTTCTATCATTCTGTGCTTATTGTCTCACTCTAACCTGTCCTATACACCATGTATTTATATTTAATCTGTATTACTGAAGTTTTCCGTTTTTCTTTGTATAATTATATTTTTACCGAATTATGCTTTTTTGTGTCGCTCTCGAGTTATTTATACGTTGTACCATGCATTGTAATCTGATTAATATTCGTGTTTCCTTTATCCTTTCTTGCATACTTATCTGTATTTATTAGCCCCTCCCCTCTGTAATGCTTCATTGTAAGCCCTGAGGGTACTATAAATAAATAAATATAAATAAATAAATGCCAAAACCATAATGGAATTCTCAAATGCACAAAGGATTCTGAAAGTGATATGTCCGTGCTATTCGTGACACGTCTCCCATTGCAGGTTCTTGTTATGAGCTCCACTTCTTTTTCTTTTAAGAGATAGCAGAGCTTTGGAAACGTTGTTTGACCTGCAGCATCTTCCACCTTCCAAACTATACTGTCATTGTCAATATATCCTCATATGCCATGTACATTAATGTGCGTTGTACAATAAGTACAAACATGCAAATGCTACGTAGCTGTAGGGAACTAAGGTAATGTTTGCCGTCGCTTGGGCAGACTCTGATTATTTCTTGCATTCCGCCTAATTACATAGTATTAATTAGCTAACCAACTTCTGAATTATTACAATTGGAGGAAAAATGTATTGCGGCGTGTTGCTTAAGTTGAATGATAGGAATATCGTGACACTCCGTGTAGTAAGCACTGCATAATTTCTAAGGAGTTATTGAACTCGCAAAATTGGCGCCCGACAGGCCGCTCGAGGCGCTTTGCGCGTATTCGCAAGCTTGTTTCACGTAGCATATAACAATCTCATTGATATGTATCGGGAGTTTTTCACGTTGCTCTAGAGGTTTCTCACTTACACTTTCATTAAATTTTAATGTTTGAGTAGGTGAATAATTATTGAAGACTAATTAAGTAATCAGACGGAATGAAAAAAAACAAAACAAAATAATCTGAGCATCTCCTAGTGACGGAAAACAATACTGACTCGCTTCTGTGTAGCTACGAGGCATTCGCATACTTTTAAAACTTTGGCTCAAGTTAGCCGAGATACCCTGTCGTTATATTTAAATTAGGTTGTGGGGCTTTACCTGCCAAAACCAATTTCTGATTATGAGGCATGCCGTAGTGGAGGACACTGGAGAGAGAGAGAGAGAAACTTTATTGTGATTCCAAAGATTTGAAGGAGGGGTGGTCGGAGCCTCTCAGTCCAGGGCCCCACTGGCCTCTGCCGCCTGCCTGACCTGGCTAATTAAGGACTTTTGTCCTGCCAGATCGGAGCGGGCGAGCTGTGCCTCCCACTGCTCCATTGTCCTACTGGTGTTTGGCCTATGAGGGTGCTTAGTGCACTCCCAGGTTATGTGCATTAGGGTAGGTATGCCACCGCACCAAGGACAGTTGGCCCTATAACGAGTGGGATACATGGCGTTTAGCAATTTTAAATGGGGGAACACCCCGGTCTGTATTTTACGCCAATCGGCGGCCTCTTCCCCGTTAAGTTGTTGGTGAGGCGGCGGGTATTTTCTTCGGACTCCACGCTGATGAGCAAGGATGTCTTTGGCATTTAAATTGGTGGAATTTTGTGATGGGTAGTGCGGGTGGTTGGGGTTAGAAGAGGACGCCGTCGCTCGGTTAGTGAACCCTCGAGCTAACGCGTTAGCCTTTTCGTTCCCCTGTACCCCCGCGTGGCCCGGGCACCAGAGTAGGCGATGATAGTTGTTGAAGGATTTCGGGATTATCGCGAGGCTAGCCGCAGTCACGTGCCCCTTGAGAAACATGCGACATGTCTCCTGGGAGTCCGTGACCACGACCGAGTCCCTTTGCGAACGCTCCGCGTGAGCGAGTGCGATCGCCACTGCTAATATTTCAGCCGAGGCTGGGGATCCCGCCGTGGCCGACGCGGTAATTTGCTGTTGGCTGACAGCGTTCACGACTGCCAGGGCGTACCTCCTTTGGTAGCGCTGCCCGGTCGTGTCTGCATACAGAGCTGCGTCCGTGTAGTACGTGTTGTACCTATGGTTGTTAGAGTAGGCTGATTGAATGTGTTGTGCACGTGCTTTGCGCCTTTCTTTGTTGTACTCTGGATGCATATTCTTTGGAATTGGGGCTACTGTAATTTTGGATCTCATCGAAGGAGGGAGAGGTACGGCCTGCTCTGTGAGATAAATGGGGTATGCTGGGATATTGAGTCTAGCCAATACTGCCCTACCAGTTTTTGTGAAGCTGAGGCGCTCCCTCTGTCGCATCAGGGTGGCTTGCCTCAGTTCGAGGACACTGGAAGTTTTCAGCCCCTGGGGTTCTTTAACGTGCGCTTAAATTTAAGTACATGGTTGTTTTCGCATTTCGCATTCGATCGAAATGCCGCCGCCGTGTCCAGGATTCGATTCCGCGACCTCGCGCTCAGCAGCCCAACACCATAACCACGGAGCAACCACGGCGGGTGCCCTGTAGTTCACTCGTAATGAATCGAGTATCAGAAAATTCGTGCCGCTCTGCGGTTTTTTTCTTCGCCGGCTCATTAGGCTAACTTTTTTTAGATAACCGCGGCTGCTCGTAATCAAAGAGTTGGTCTGTAGCTCTCGCTTAGAGCAACGCAAAACACACGAGTAAGAGGTACGCTAATATTGTTGAACTACGCAAAGGCACGACTAATCAGGAAACGCAGTCCTGTCCGGTGTCGCACTTTATGACAGCACAACACGAGGTGAAGGCCAATGCACAAGCTTGTCACTAGCGCCACACACACCACTCCACAGTCCGACGACCACTCTTCCTCAAGCTGCCTTGGTTCGGCTTTAGTTCAACCCGAGCCATGCCTTAATTACTCTGATTCGGTAGAACGGGTCGTCTCGGTCTTTTTCGTTGTACTGGGCACACGGGCTCGTCGCTTTGTTCCTGAAGTCCCCGAGGTGGGCGTTGAGGAGCAGCAGTGACATGCCCGGCCGCAGGAAGGTGGAATTGTCGGCCAACTTCTTGATCTGCGCGTGCAAGCAGAAAGGCGTTTTTTTTTGTTTTGTTTTACGGATAGGGCTCACTTCTGGAGCACAGCTTGCGCGCGTCTCAGTCAATTTGGAAGATGCCACGGACAGGTTTTCACACTGTACAGACGAGACGCTTTCTGCAACGTTTCTACACAATAGAAAAAGAAAGAAAAGGAAACTAATTGAGCACAGGTCGGCAAAGCGCCGCGAAGTACCTCGTATTTTTCAGAAAAAAAATTTATTTCTGCGGAAGAAAAATTTGTCATGGTAAGGGTATGGAACCCGCGAACAAGGCCTTTCCGTGCAGGTTGCTTTGAGTTCTATCTACGCAGCACGCCAGCTGATTGCTGGCCAATTTTTTAAGAAGTGCATTTGTTTGGGCGAGCATGCAGCAGTCCATAATAACTACTTGCTGCGCACTAACTGAATGACGAAGGACAGGGATTTTGACGAACACAAGCGAACAGTTGCGCTTGCGTTCGTGAAATCCTTGGCCTTCGTCATACAATGGTCGCAACAATAATTTATTATGGTGAATTATTCGGTACCCTAAATGTAGCCCGAACCCACAAGTAAGACACGGCTCCGAGTACCTCAGAAATAAAGCGTGCGATCATTTCTTTTTCATTGTGACACCCACACGCATGTCCTTTGTAAGTTCGCGTTATACTCGGGTCGAATACAGTTGTTTTCCTCAAGTTTTCCTCTCGTGTGTACAGACTCCGGCTTTTCGCGCCTGTCATGACGCCGGGAAAAAGCGCTCGGAAAATTCGTCATCCAATGCAGGTTGCAAACTAGCTGCGCCCGATGTAATGCAAATAAATATAAACAATTGCTGCATTTAAAAAACTGAGAACGGTGCAGGGGCAAGAGAAACGAGGCTTCGTGACGTCTATGCAGCCGTTATTTCGTCACAAACGTCAGGAACAGATTTTAAAGTCTGGCCTTTCTGCTAATAAGCTGAAGTACTCCCGCCTACGGAAATGCAGGTTGAGTTTAAAGGATAGCATTCTTAGTGCTGGAATGGAATTTATGCTTTTCCATATTGCCCTGTCAACGATCTTATTTTCCAAGCAGAAAAAATAAATTAAGACTCCTGGTGCAGCAGGTATGTGTAACTTCACGCGCATCTTCGGTTCTGCCTTGCAAACGGTCTCATTAAATTGTGTCGTCTTGCTCGTCGATAATTCAGGCAAGAGTTGGTGAACCCGCATGTGGCGCCATCTGGCAGACATTCGGGGAAACGACTACTTTCGCCTCCGACGTTGGTCTCGGAGGCGCACGGGACATAAGAGGTTGCACAAAACTTTTCCAAAACTTACAATACCAAAATAGAACTTTCTATCCTGGGTAAAGGTGTCCTGTTATCCGTGAAACGAGAGGCAGGAAAACAAGAAATAAAGTTTATGCCCTCATAAAAGAAGGCGTCGAATGATAGTGGCACAGATACACCTCAATTATACAAAACCACGACAGGCGACGCCGTCAGAGGGACAGAGACCTTCGCACTCATGGCGAATTGTGGGATTGTGCGGGAATTTTACCAATGTACAGTTCAATCCTTGGATCCAGCTGTTTCTGTACTCGGTCGTGTATGTGCCTCGCAGGCGCGTCACTAGATGCCTAATTAATATAACACTGCCGCGTCGGGATCTCAATGCTGCAA
The DNA here is from genome assembly GCF_038994185.2 of Dermacentor albipictus. Lineage (NCBI taxonomy): Eukaryota > Metazoa > Arthropoda > Arachnida > Ixodida > Ixodidae > Dermacentor > Dermacentor albipictus. The sequence goes on from NW_027225617.1 coordinate 307,499, forward strand.
TGGAAGCGGCATTACATCGCTGGCACGTGCGCCACAATAATGCTTCCGACATCATTTAAGTTTGTCACCCGATGGGAAGATCGATCGAATCTTCAATTCCTCAACCGGACAGCCTTAAGGAGCTCGAGTCGCGGAAATGCCAGCGTTGGTGGCGTTATGACGTGAAAATCCTGATTGATCGATAGGGTCGTGAATGCGAGTCACGTGGTGTCGTTCTAGGGAGCACGACAGGTGATGTTCACGCAAATGCGTGGCCACCTGTGTAAGGCAGAAACAGGGAGCAGTATGAACAAGCCAAGGGGCCGCCGAGTTGGTCTCCGCTTGGTGACGCGATAATTTGACACTATAGGACTCGTCTGTCCGGAGTAGGGGACCGATGGAAACTTTCCATTCGTCGGCCCGGGAGTCTGCCACGCGGCGTTGCCACCCTGAAATTACTGTTCGTCTGTGGGGAATGGGTATACCGATTAAGTGCAGGCTGGGCCCGCTCTAGGCCGCCGAGAGAAAACACGTGTGCGATGGGTGCGGTGACGTCTACCAGTGCGTGGTGCTCTTTTGACTCGTCTTCTTCGGTGGGTTCTGATGGAACGCGTACTCCTCCTCGGCGGGGAGGTCGGCCACGTCAGACCGAAGCGGGGAAGGCGGGGATGAAGGCTGGGCACGCTGACGCGATGCGCCAGAATAGTTTCCTATAGGATTCGGAATATAGTGCGAGAGAGGCGGAGGCAATGCGGAATAAGCGGGCCAGGAATCCGGAGTATCGAGCAAAGGAGGCCCAAGCCAAGCGACTGAGACGCCTATCCGAGGAGCAGCCAGGAGCACGAGAGAGACTCAGCCGGCCTGCTCGGGTTCCGCTCGCGAAGGCGAAACTGAAGAGTCACCCAAGATGTTAATAAATACTATTTCAGTGGTGCCCTTCAGCATAGCCATGTTCGTGCTGCGGTTAAGCTAGGGAAGCACTGCAACACATTTTATTCGAGTGTGAAATTATCTACCCAGCTGTCGGTTTAGGCTCCTCTGGCCTCTTTGTGAAGACTTTGGGTTCCGAGAAAGCAGGGGTAAACATTTCCGCAAAAGAGCTTTGTAAGAGGCGCTTGGATGTTCGGTGGCCAAACAGCAGAGAGACGTAAAATAAGGGAGGTATAAAAACACGAAATTCCTAGTAGTGTTCAGAAAGTTTGATGCTGGGAATCCTTCGTGTCTGTGTGTGTTTGAAGAAGATTGGTAGGAGATTAGGCCAAATAAGAACAAGAGCTTGGTGGCGCAACCCACCGCCCTGTTTGAGAGGGGTGATAATAGCATCCATCCATCGACCATTCCATCCGCGAATGAACCGCCATGTTCTGAACCGGGGGACTTCTATGAAACTTCGCTACCAGGTATATTGCATACCAAGGTACATTGACATCGCCATCTTTATCATTATCATAATTTACGTCCACAGCACGACCAAGGCCTCTCCCTGCGATCTCCAATTACCCCTGTCCTGCGCGAACCGATTCCAACGAGCGCCCGGGAATTTCCTAATTTCATCACCTCGCCTAGTATTTTGCCGTCCTCGACGGCGCTTCCCTTCCGTCGGCACCCATTCATGGCACCCATTCGCCTAATCTGTGCATTACTTGACCTGCACATCTCAATTTTTTTCTCTTGATGACAATTAGAATATTGATTATACCCGTTTGCTCTCTGTTTCGAACCGCTTTCTTTCTGTCTCTTACCGTTATACCTAGCATTCTTCGTTCTATCGCAGTTTGCGCGGGCTTTAATTTGTGCTGGAGCTTCTTTGTCAGTCTTCAAGTTTCTGGCTTGTATGTCAGCACCACTGAAAGGTACTGATTGTACACCTTCCTTTTCAGTTAATGACTATCTTCCAGTCAGCAGCTGACATTTCGGCCGTGTGCGATGCAACTCATTATATTCGTCTGTGAATTTCCTTCTCGTGGTAAGGGTTTCACGTGATTGATAGCCCTAGGTAAACGTACTTTTTCAGTGACTCTAGAGGCTGACTGGTGATCTTGAACTCTTGTTCCCTTGCTCTGCTCTTCATCATTATGTTTGTTTTCTGCATAATAATCCTCAACCCCACTTTTACACTCTCTGTTAGGGTCCTCAATCATTTGTTGTAACTGGTCTCTGGTGTTACTGAACAGAACAATGTCATTTTGAAACCGAAGGCTTCAGGATATTCGCCGTCGATCCTTGCACCTAAGCCTTCTCTGTTTGTTTGCTTGAATATTTCTTCCAAACACGCAGTGAATAGCACTGGAGAGAGTGTCTTTGCCTTACCCCTTTCTTTATAGGCATCTTCCTACTTTTGTTGTCTTGAATTGAGGTAGCTGTGCAAACTCTGTAAATGTTTTCCAAGAAATGTATGCAATCGGCCTGTAGCATTATTTGCTTAATGCCTCTATGACTGCTGCTATCTCTACTGAATCAAATGCCTTTTCGTAATCTATGAAAGCCATACGGTGAAGCTGATTGTAGTCTGCGGATTTCTCGATGACCTGATAACATGGATGTGATCGATTGCAGAGTATCCCTTCCTGAAGGCAGCGTTTTCCATTGGTTGACTAAGTCCAGTGTTGCCCTTATTCTATTGCAGAATATCTTGCTGAATATTTTATATATTCATCAGAGTAAGCTAATGGGCCTATAATGTTTCAATTATATAATGTCTCCCTTTGTCTGGATCAGTATTATGTTTGCATTCTTCCAGTTTTCTAGAACCCTTGATGTCGATAGACACTTCGTGTAGAGTGTCACCAGCTTTTGAATCATTATGTTTCCCCCATCTTTGATTAAATCGACTGTTATTACATCCCCTGCCGCTTTACCTCGTTTCATGTTTCGCAAGGCCCTTCTGACCTAATCGTTAGTTATCGGAGGAGAGTCTCCAACCTGTTCATTACTGCTTCCAATGGAGGTAACGTGGCTCCTCTGGGTGCTGCACATGTCTGTATAGAATTATTCCGCTGCTTTTACTATACCTTCGACATTACTCATGATATTACCCTGCTTATCTTTCAGTTCGCACCTCTTGGTTTGTCCTTTGCGAAGTTTCCTTCTGACTAATTTCAGGCTGAGTCCATTGGTTACGGGTTCTTGAGTCTTTTAAAGTTTAGTATATCGCTTATTTTCGCCTTGTTGATTAGTTTTGACAGTTACACGAATTCTGTTTTATCTCTTGAGTTGGACACTCTCGTGCTTTGTCGTTTCCTTATTACGTCCTTTGTTACTTGGCAGAGCTTGCCTACTGGTTGCCTTGGTGCCTATCCTCCCACTTCTATTTTTGCCTCTCAAGGCAGCCTCGTTACGGTTTCATTCATTACCTCTATGTCATCATCATCTCTCTGTTCTAAGGCTGCATATTTGTTTACAAGTGTGCCAGTCGATATTTGTCTGCTTTTGCCCTTACTGCCTCTAAGTTGACCTGTTTCTTCACTAATTTTGCTCTTTCTCGGTTCAAATTGAAGTGAATCCTAGCCCTCGCTAACTTATGATCACTGATATTTACCCTACCTATCACTTCTACATCATATGGTATGCTGGGATGGGCAGAAAGTACGAAATAAATTTCATGTTTTGTTTCACCATTAGGGCTTTTCCAAGTACGCTTTGTGTTGCTTCGCTTAATGAAGCAGGTGTTCATCGTTCGCAGCTTATTTTTTTCTGCGAACTCCACCAGCATCTCTGTTCTAGGGTTCCTAGAATCGACGCCGTTGTTGCCACTTGCTTGTTCACCAGCCTGTTTTTTCGCCACTGTTGCATTGAAGTGGCCCATTACTGCAGCATACAGAGTTTGCACTTCTCTCATCGCTAATTCATCATCTCCATAAAACTGATCTACTTCATCACCCTCAAGGGTGGATGTTGGAGCGTAGGTAGGCTTGTACCACCTTTATTCTATACATCTTATTATGTCTGACTGCGACTACTGCTACACTCTCAATAATGCTGTAGAATTCGTCAATGTTGCCCGCTATGTCCTTATGGATTAGCAATCCTACCTTGTATTGCTTCTTATCTGGGCGAACTCTATAGCAGAGGACGTGGCCATTACTCAGTAATGTATAAGCCTCACCTGCTCTTCTAATATCACGAAAGCCGATGATATCCAAAACAATGTCTGATAGTTCCTCAAAGAGTCCTGCTAAGCTATGGTTACTCGACAGAGTTCAGGTGTTAGAAGTTGACAGGGTCAGTTTTCATTGGCCACCTGTCCGGATCCAGAGATTCTTGGTACACTCTGCTGCGTGCAATCTTATTGCCTTTCAGCCTAGCCACGTGCTTGCGGCGCTAAAGCCAGGGAAAGAATGCAACACATTTTATTAGGATGTGAAGTTATCTTCCCAGCATTGGTATAGCTCCCTAATAAAGCTGTCAATCGTCTTGTAGTTCCCCATGAAGCTGTAGTGGCGATTTACTTGGTAAACATTGCAACCACGTCAAATAACGGACAATGTATTTTTGCCCGACTGCCTCTCGACCCATATTGCTGGCTTCCTTGACATTGGGAAATGAATATGGCGCATCAAGCAAACAGGAGGCACGATGAATTGTCCCAGCCAATTTCATCGACTGCTGGCTTTGGGAGAGGGGACAACAGTACGGTAAAATATTGTGCCTGGCCAATGCACAGCAGGCCTTGTCCTGCAAATGCCTCATCATCTGAGATGCGCTACATGTGTGCGGCTCACACTTCGCTGTTCTTCACAAATAGCACGTGTCCGCCTGCATTTGGACGTCGCACACACGCCACGTGATCTGCTCGACAACACGGGTTCCGCAGTGCAATAACATCGCGCGGCGTTTAAAATTGAGGCGCGCAACACGGGGCGCACGCGTGCAGAAATATATTCGGGGTTCGCGCTTTAGGTGTGCAGGGAACTCACCTTGTAGAAGATGGTATTGTTGCTCTCGAAGAGTATGACCTGCGATATATCGGCCTCTGATTGGGCCACCTCGACGCCTTCAAATCTTTTGGCTCGGTTGGCCTGGATGTTTGCTAGGCAAGGCTAGAAAATAAGAAGAGCGGAATAGCATATCTTTGTAACAAAAGGTAGCGTAGGAAAAAAAAAACACGATCTTCTGAGACCGCACGAAGAACGAGCGATCGTTCTTCGTACCCCTTCAGAGGGTTGTAGGAAGCGAGCGGTTAAAGCGTATCACTGCAGGAAATAGACGCGGCCCGGCACGGGGGCACTTGTTGGCTTTTAGGATTTGTTGCTGCATACGTAGATCCTCCATACCCTCATACGTAGAACCGATTGGGGGATCAGTTCTCTCCTCTGAACGGTAAATGTTTTAGCTGTTCCAAGCCGCATTCTTGAATTTATGTATCTTTTGCGTAGTGCTAGGCGGACCTACTAATCTTTCCGGCGTCATGCGCATCGCACAACTCTGGAGCCAAAGAACACAACTGTGTTCGTAAATGTAAGTTACAAATTACAGTAAAGTGTAAGTCGTTTACGTGCACATGCTAAAACTTTGAAATATCTTGCAACAAGGCACCTCGTATGACACGTGACGTCACGGACACATACTCTAAGATCATTTACGCCCTTAAAGATGAGTTGCTGTGTAAAACTGTTTTATTACTCGCTTCTTTATTTATTCACGTCGCCCCATTTGGCCTCACGGGTTCCAGAATCGGAGCAAGAACACGCTTTTTGTTGCGAAGGTGCGATTTTTAAACCAATATACGCCCTTATTCACATTTAGGTTTGTGCACAGTTGTACCGTGCAGTATTACCGCTTGGTCTAAGAATTTCGCGTCTGCAAGCACGCGAATTCGGCGACATTGTGGTGGTCCTGGACATCTTTCTTTCCTCCTCTCTTGACGTGAAAACCAATTTAGATAGCACAATGACACGACTAGTGTTGCCTACATGTATTGTCTACCTGTTGCGTAGGTAATTGCATATACCTGTTGCGAGGCAATTGCAAATAGCTTTCGTATTGCCAAGTAACGTGTTCGCAAAATGAGCTTGGGATCGCGAAAAATAATAGGAAAAGTTTACCACGACGTCGAAGTTGGTGACGTAGAGGCTCTTGCACGGCATGTTGACCAAATCTGAGTCGACACCTTTCTTTGCGGACTTTAGGGTGTAGACGAGGGTGCCCAGTTCGAAGGACAGCCCCACTTTGGTGTTCGAGGGGAATTGCTTGTCTCTCGTCATGAGCGTTGTAATGGTTTTCTGCGCGCAGAATGCAGAAATAAAATAAAAACCAGTAACCAAGTAATACAGGAGGCGGTTCTTTAAATGGCACATACCAACCTGGCAATATATCTATTGCCAAGCCTGTATATGCCCTATATATACATTATATATACATATATATATATATATATATATATATATATATATATATATATATATATATATATATATATATATATATATATATATATGTATATATATATATATATATATATATATATATATATGTATGATAGATTAAGGCCATGGAATTCTACCGTCATCTGCCACAAAAACGATGCTGGGCTTTTAATGCGATATACTTATATTTGTCATGAGGCAAATAAGCCGACGTTGTCTGCAACGAGTGACAGCAAAATTATCCTCACATCGCCGTCTTGCACGACGTCATTAGTAATACAGAAGATGGGTGGTGCAAAGGCGAAGGTGAAGTACAATGGAGGTAGATGAGGGTGGAATAAAGTTGGTACGAATTAGAGCAAGTAGATTAAAGTGTACTAAGGAAGGCTTAAGGTTCGTACAAATTAGAGCAAGGTAGAATAAGGTAGAGTTGTGAAGACATACGGCTTTTGCATTCAAATCACGTGTAGATACTTAAGTGTCAATTTATTAGTTTGTCGAAGACGTCTGAGCTTTGCGACCTCTTTTGATTGCGCGGTGAACGTTATGTGCGCGTGCGCGCACATAACTTGTTCTCCCTTATCCCTTGCCGTTTCCTTTTTCTGTCCGCTTTCCCTTGTCCAAATGTAGGGTAGCAAACCATGAAGGTGCTGTCTTGTCAACCTCCCTGCCTTTCCTTTTTCTCTCTCTCTCAGTGGTTATCGTGACATCTGATTGATCTGATACTGTCTAAACCGACAACTTTTGAATCCGTCTTTTCCACAAATGCAAAATATTTGATGATGGCATAGCAGCAGTGGAGTTGACATCTAGTAACCAGCTATGGCAACCAGGAGATATCACCTGCATGTATGTTATGTCGACAGGCCTAAGCACCAGGGCAGTCAAAGCAAGTATGCCGATCGAGTGTTTCTACGAACACATTAATATTGAAAAATAGCCGTTTGGAATAAAAATACGGTTCATTCGGATACACGCCGTGAGTGGTGGCGACCGCTGCGCGACCTGTGATACGTGTGAGTTAGTCACTAATAAACGAAAATTCATTACATAATTTTTTATCCTTTTTTTCAGCGGGCTCATCGCAATTGAGAAATTGAAGCGAGCTCTCCGTACAAGCGATGTCAACTTTTGGATTCTGAAAAATGGGATCCGTGAAGTTCGGCTAGCAACAAACTAGCATCGGCACGGCAATCGAATTCATGAACTGTTTCTGTTGCCGCGAATCTCCTGAATTTAGTTTCAGTATGCTGACCTTGCTCAATTGAATCGGCGCGATGTAATGCTTTTCCACCAAAGTCATCCGAGAAGACACCTCACATCCGAACATATCCCCCTGCGACTATAAAAATTTAATATGCTACCGTCGCAACAAAATAGCAAGAAGCTCACCTCGGACACGGCTTTTTCGCCTTGCTGGCCACACATTCTGTCGATTCTGTGCAGCCAGCGTGGCTAAAGACAAACGAAGCTAACAACTTTCTTCCCCGCAGTACCTAGGCGAAGAGAAATCTCAAGGACCGAAAGTCCCCACATTTCTCTCTCGCAACCATTGCTCCTCGCGCATGCGCAGAAAGAGCGGAAATATCCAATTATGATGTGCTCGTCAACAAACCTCCTCCCTAGTGCCTAGGCAGAGTCACCTGTTCAAGGAGCAAAAGGCCCCAAATTTTCTCTCGCGCGCCTGCTCCCACTTGCGCCTGCGCAGAAACGGCGGGCGATCCCTCAAATTACCGTCTGATCAACCGGCCGAGTATTTTCAACTGCTTGTAGGTACAGCGGGACGCGGCACTTGCGGAGACGACGGACGTTTGCGCGCATGCGCGAGTAAAGGCGGGTGCGAGAGAGGAAATGTGGGGCGTTTTGCTCTTGAAAATACGACTCTGCCTAGGTACTACCAGAGTCCTTCCATGTAACTCTCACTCTCACGTAACTATTTTTAACATTGAATGTAAATAAATTACTGCCTGAGCGTGTATTCTGCGATGATATGAGCGCACGGGACGAAAAAAAAAAGCCGCTCATAACATGGAGCTTGCGGCGGCCTCAGACCGAAAAAAAATAATGATCTGGAATTTTAAGAGCCAGAACCGCGATACGATTATGAGGTACGCCGTAGTGGGGGACTCGGGATTAGTTTTGACCACCTGGGATCCTTTAAAATGCACCTAAATTTAAATAAACGGGTGTTTTGCATTTCGCTTCCGTAGAAATGCGTCCGCTGTACACGGCTGGGCGGTCTCGGTCCGGATTGCTTCGTCATCACCGTTCGCCTCAACGCCTCCGTGGGCTCCGCTTTTAGAGCGCAGCTCTTTGGCGTTCGTTCCTGGGTTTCGCGTCGTCGTCGGCGTTGTCGTCGGCCTCGTAACCAGCCCCGCCCCCCTTTCATCCCCCCAGCTCTAGCAGCGACCGACTGATACCGCTGGATGCCGCTGACGCCGCTAGAGAGTCAAGATAACGTGACTGCATAGAACACCGTCGCCGCCATGCAGAAAGAGGAGGAAAGGGTCCCCCCCCCCCCCCTGTTCTTGTGTGGCGGATAGGGTGCTCTTCAGTTGCCGACGCGCCGGTTATTTCACGTAGGCCCCGGCACGTCGACGAATACGTGACCACCTTCCCACGGCTAGACCTGGTTCTTAGCGCTGCGGAAGCGAGGGTATCATATTGTTTGTGTCGGCATCGGCGGCGTTGTCCCTGAAACCAACTCCGCAGCTGGGGTTGACTCACTATCGGCGTCAGCGGCATCAGTCAGTCGCTGCTATCTCTTCCCTCCTCCCTTTATCGTGTTGTCCGCTTGCTGCGCGCGCTTCTGCCCCCATCGTTTGCCGCTGGGTGTACACGCCGCCCCCCTCCCCCCTCTTCCTGCGAGTCTCCGGTTGTCAAAGCGCCGGCTCGAACTTAATTCCTTTCTTCGCTCCTCCTCCAATGCAACCCCTGTGCGGTGGCAATCAGAGAGCCAGATCGGTGGCGGCGGATCTGTATATGTGCACCGCCCGAGCCGAAATTGCCGCTGCCGTTCGCCCTGTGCGGTGGCAATCAGAGAGCCATCGTAACGCGTCCCACGGCTGTGACAACCTCGCGAGGCACTTGTATAGATCTCGTCTTTGAGAATCAAGCATTGGTGTACCAAGTCGAACATATATCAGTCTATTTCTCCGACCACAAAGCTTCCTTCATGACTGTCAAGAACTGTTAGTGGAGTCTTTGTTATTGCAATACGTGTGAAAAATAAAAAAAAAATTCTGTGATAGCGCATACATGTGTTGCTCGATTTCTTTGGCTCAATCTATCGAAAAGGTGAAACAGCTTATTTGCTGCGCTCAAATTTCGCATTAGGAAGTAACGTAATCGTCGGTAATTTTTTTAATATTTGGCTTAAATTAAACACCGCACATTCGCAACAAAACGCCAGTGGTACCACTTATCACCAGATGAGTAAGCACCAATTCTCCGTTGCGCATAGCGCCAGATTGTTCGCCGAGCACAGCTGTTCAGTTTCTGTTAAACTGTGGCAGAGAAGGACTCTGTGGGCAGTATCTTATAAGAGATCAAAAGAATGAAATTGCTATTGCAAAGGGATGCTACCGTAGAATAGTTAATGACAAAGAAAAGGGAACTGAGCTGCTCCATGCGCTTAAGATTTCTTGCGAAGCGATGCCATTTCTGAATAAGATTTAGGTAGAATTAATGCAAGACGAACTTCGCTACTAAATGTCTTCGGTGCGGCTTTTAACAACGGATTAAGGCGAACCTGAAGTGTTAGGACCTGCACAGTTGAAACTAGCTGTAATTAGGCAATTGCCTTAGCAAGCAGTCGTTTAGAAGCGTCGTAAGCCCAGCACTTATTTACGCTGCTCGTGGTTTCGACGCAGAAACGACGACACTAGGTATTTTGGTTCTTAATTCGCAACTATTTACAATATGTGTACAATACAGATAGCACAGAGGCGTCCGGTCATAAATGGTCCACCATTGACAATGCAAGAAGTTTGTTAAAAGCATGACATAATACGCATAAAGAAATAAAATCAAACGTGAGAGGTATGCATCGGGAGGCAGGAAACAAACACCAGCAAAGGAATGGCAATAAGTACAGAATGCATAGTCGATTGTTTCTATAAACAAGAAAGCATTTCATAACACACGGCTAAAGAACTCTCAAACGAACACAAGTAACCACATCACAAATACAACAATTTTTTTTTAAATGGATTGTTAGAGATACCACCTTTCTACTTCTTCAGCTGTTACTTAAACATGCAAACAAAACTTGCTCAGCAAATCACAATACAAATGTAGCTAACAGTGTGCTAATAGCCTTCTTACTCACAGCAGCTTATACACTTAAAAGTACGTGTAATTGAAGAATTGTAGCCCACCAATAGCCAAGACTAAAGGACAATGGAAAATAAAACAATGCATATTATTCTGTTTTAACACTTGCATTTAAAGGAATTCTAATGCTATACCTTTCATAGATGGTCGGGGTAAGGGCGCTATTGCTGTGAACTACTCTATCCTGGTATAACACAAATTGAGGTTGCAACAAAGCATAAAGCAAATGTGTTTTGTCATCAATGCCCTGATAAGATCTCACAACACCCTTATTCTTCTTTATCATCAGCATTGCAATTTTTTGTAAGTGGTCACCTTTACACGATAATCGTGATACCTACTGCGTCCCTTTAACTGGTACCGCTTCAACTGGTTGGTTTCCTACCACCCCCTGCTGGACATGAAGCTCGCCCCTTTGCTGTGACGATGTCCGAGGCATCAAAGTGTTTTGCGCACACACGTGTATACTTCGATTCGAAATTAACACCGCCACTTCCCTGCCGCGGTATGGCCCGCTTCCATTTCTCGCGCTGCTCCTTGTTATTAGGTAAACAGAACGACACCTTTTCGGTCCTGCCCTTGTTGCCGGAACGGCACCCAGGCACGCAACACGTGTTGGGCATCGTTGTCCCACCCCACCACTTCAACCGAACAGCCCAACACTCGAAAAATAGCACAGCACATGCACAGAACGCGCCCGATCAGTCAGCTCACCTCGCACTGCGCACGCATTTCGGTACGCGAACGATGCCCTCTGTGGCACAGTGGCGCCGCGTCGCGGCACCTTTGGGCAGCATATGAACCTCTCCAATAGCGTGACGGCGGAGTTTCGTGACCAGAAAAACATGGAAGGACTCTGGTACTAACGGAGGAGTTTCTTGGCGCGCGCGGTATGCGCTTGTCCCTGGGCGCGCCGGCAGAAGTCACGGGGTGCGATAGTGCTGAGCTTACCAGCGCAAGTTGGCGGCGCGAGGCAATTGTATTTATTCGATCATGTTTTTACTAATGAAAACAACGTGTCATTATTCAACAATATCGGCGGCGCCTCCAGGGCACCAAAGCGGCAACGGGGACATCAAAGCCGGACTTGTCCGTGGGTTGGGGCCTGTAGAGGGCTGAGCGTGCTAGGGAAGTATAAGATCGGCGGTCCGGTATCGTGTACAGCCAATTTGTTATGTGAACACCTTCCGGCACGCTTCAGCCTCTGCGGCCCCAACCCTCGCGCAGCCCTGCTTCAAGCTTTGATCCCCCTCACTACCGCTTGGGAGCCGCGGAGATCCTGCGCCACCTGTTTTAAGATAACCTCAGGTGCTCCCCTGAGGCCTCCGTCTGCCGGTTACATGTGCCCTGCTGGAGCAGTGCTTGTAAAAAATCCGATCTATCGCCGTGACGAGAGAAGCGACCCGCTACTTATACAACGCCAGTCAGAACATTGTCCCTTCAGACACTGCGATCGCGTCCGTGCCCACTGCCTCACTGCGCGGGCAGCCAGCGGCGGAGCGTATAAACCAACTCGACCGCACTCCGCAATGCCGGCATGTCTAGGGGACAAACGAATACGACGCCCGCTAAGAAAACTCCTCTGTAGTGCCTAGACCGAGTCATACATTCAAGGAGCAAAGGCCCCCAGATTCTCTTTCTCGCGCCTGCGCAGAAACGTTGATCTCCGTCAAAAGTGCCACGCCCCGCCGTACCTACTAGCAATTCTAAAAACGCCAACCCGGCCATGTCTGGCACTCGCTTGGAGGTTAGCGCTTTACGCGGCAGATGTCGCCTATATCGCGTTGCAAGCGATATATGCAAGCAGTGCGAACGACGCGAATTTTGGCGGCAGGAGAATCCCGTCCGCCTAGAAGCCGGATTCGCCAGTGCGAACCTGACGGCTAACCTGTCTTTCTTCAGGAAGTTCTTACCGCGCTTCTCAACGAACACCTCAGTGTCCACCGTACCACTGCGAGACCGTTACACCGTTCTGCGAGACTTCAACCGGACTTTCGATGGCACGCTTTCTAATAATGTCGCCGGTTGTGACCTACTTTGTGTACACTATTTCGACCAATTCGTTATCACTGGGCAAAGGTCACGTGGTCTTAAGGTACTGAGGCCTTAGTCTAACACCATCTTCATGTGCACTAGGCGTGTCTTGCACTGAACAATAACACAGCAGCCATCATAGTCTTCTATTTTTTTCTCTTTTGTATACTTCTCGCGTTTCTTTCGGCCCTGCGTACTCCTCATACACTCATAATATCTGTCTCTTCATCGCACAAATGCAGTATACACATGGCGTTGTTCGTCTTACCGTCTCGTGTTTCGCGTAACAATATGAACCCGTCGTAAGTGGATGGAGTCTGCTGGTCAGCTGGAATCGGGCGGTCGATCTCATGTAAACGCAATCGGGATGCGTCGCAATAGCGTCGAGTCAGGCTGAGCCAGCCGAAATGCACGGCGTAGCTTCACCGAACCCGACCCATTTGCCACGCGCATGGAAACTCAGACGCGTCGGATCAGCAAGCGATGCGATTTGAACGGGTCCACTAAGACATCAGCGCTCTTTCGCGCCGGCATTGGAATCAGTATCATCAACATCATCATCATCAGCCTGGTTACGCCCACTGCAGGGCAAAGGCCTCTCCCATACTTCTCCAACAACCCCGGTCATGTACTAATTATGGCCATGCCGTCCCTGCAAACTTCTTAATCTCATCCGCCCACCTAACTTTCTGCCGGCCCCTGCTACGCTTCCCTTCCCTTGGGATCCAGTCTGTAACCCTTAGTGAGCATCGGTTATCTTCCCTCCTCATTACATGCCCATTTCGTTTTCTTGAGTTCAACTAAGATGTCATTAACTCGCGCTTGTTCCCTCACCCAATCTGCTCTTTTCTTATCCCTTAACGTTACACCTATCATTCTTCTTTCCATAGCTCGTTTCGTCGTCCTCAATTTGAGTAGGTCCCTTTTCGTAAACCTCCAGGTTTCTGCCCCGTAGGTGAGTACTGTTAAGACACAGCTATTATATACTTTTGTCTTGAGGGATAATGGCAACCTGCTGTTCATGATCTGAGAAAGCCTGCCAAACGCACCCCAGCCCATTCTTATTGCTCTGATTATTTCCGTCTCATGATCCTGATCCACCGTCACTTTGTGCCCTAAGTAGACGTATTCCCTTACGACTTCCAGTGCCTCACTGCCTATTGTAAATTTCTGTGTTCTTCCGAGACTGTTAAACATTAGTTTTCTGCAGACTAATTTTTAGACCCACTCTTCTACATTGCCCCTCCAGGTCAGTGAGCATGTATTGCAATTGGTCCCCTGAGCTACTTAGCAAGGCAATATCATCAGCGAATCGCAAGTTACTAAGGTATTTTCCATTATCTTTTATCCCCAATTCTTCCCAATCCAGGTCTCTGAATACCTCCTGTAAACGAGCTGTGAATTGCATTGGAGAGATCGTATCTCCCTGCCTGACGCCTTTCTTTATTGGGATTTTGTCGCTTGCTTTATGGAGGACTACGGTGGCTGTGGAGCCGCTATAGATATCTTTCAGTATTTTTACATACGGCTCGTCTACACCCTGATTCCGTAATGCCTCCATGACTGCTGAGGTTTCGACAGAATCAAACGCTTTCTCGTAATCAATGAAAGCTATATATAAGGGTTGGTTATATTCCGCGGATTTCTCTATCACCTGATTGATAGTGTGAATATAATCTATTGTTGAGTAGCTTTTACGGAATCCTGCCTGTTCCTTTGCTTGACAGAATTCTATGGTGTTTCTGATTCTTTTTGCGATTACCTTAGTAAATAGTTTGTAGGCAACGGACAGTAAGCTGATCGGTCTATAATTTTTCAAGTCTTTGACGTCCCCTTTCTTATGGATTAGGATTATGTTAGCGTTCTTCCAAGGTACGCTCGAGGTCATGAGGCATTGCGTATACAGGGTGGCCAGTTTCTCTAGAACAATCTGTCCACCGTCCTTCAACAAATCTGCTGTTACCTGATCCTCCCCAGCTGCCTTCCTCTTTTGCATATCTCCCAAGGCTTTCTTTTCTTCTTCCGCCGTTACCTTTGGGATTTCCAATTCCTCTAGACTATTTTCTCTTCCATTATCGTCGCGGGTGCACTGGTACTGTATAAATCTCTATAGAACTCCTCAGCCACTTGAACTATCTCATCCATATTAGTAATGATATTGCCGGCGTTGTCTCTTAACGCATACATCTGATTCTTGCCAATTCCTAGTTTCTTCTTCGCTGTTTTTAGGCTTCCTCCATTCCTGAGAGCACGTTCAATTCTATCGATATTCTACTTCCTTATGTCAGC